>NC_138026.1:55228023-55755523 GCF_964106645.2 Podarcis pityusensis
CGATTCAACATTCACTAGTTACTGGGTTTCTAAATGCCAAAATAGGAAACCAGGGACCAAACGTATTTATGAACTAGAGGCAAATAAAATAAAATAGAAGTTTAGCAGTAGTTTAAAAATATTTACAAAAAGAAATGCAATAAAAAATGAATGGAACAAAAGAGTCCATATGCTATTATGAATGTATAATGCTTCTGTTTTTGATGTATTGGTTTATATTATGTATGTAATGAGCTCTCACAGATGGCAAATAATGACAGTTTTAGAGCAAAAGGTTTTTAGCTACTTAAGAAACGTTTTAATGCCAAGTTTTCTGACATTTTTTATTTCACCGTGTTTACATTTGTGTGACTTAAACATATAAACTATACTAATATTTAGTCTTCATATGCTTCATCTTATGTTTACTTTGCTGATGGTTAAACTTACAGAGAATGATGTATCCAGATTGTCATCATAACGCCATCTAGAATAATAATGATCCAACAAAGAAAAACTTGATTTTAACATTCACTTGTTTCCAACACTCATTGCAGAATCTTGATTGAAATTACTCATTTACAGGTTTTAAAGCACTGGTGAACTTTAAAATGATGACAGAAGTGTTTAACTCCTATTACTATTAATTTCCGGGCTGTTATACTGCTGGTAAATGTATATCATGAAAGAAAGCAGAAACGCATAAATCTCCATTAATAGTAAAAATGAAATAAAGGATGTTGACTAGATATAATGTAGAAACTTCTCACCAAACAGACAAAACAGCAGAGACCATTTTGGTTTGTAATGATAAACACAAAGGAAGGAAGACCCGGCTCACACACCCCTTTCTTTCTTTTTTACAGAATATAACTCATGTAAAATCATAGTCACTTATAGTTATAGACCCAAATTTTACACATTAGAATATCCAGTGGAGGGAAATGAACAGAAACAACCAGCAGTTGCTTTGGGGTGCATGAACCTTAGTATGAAGGGTATGCTAGAAATTCTCAAGGTTTGTTTTCCAGCTGCCAGGAGCCCTGCTCCTGAACAGAGTTTGGAATATGGAAATCTTATGCCGGCTTAATTTAAACTGGTGTAAATGACATTGGCTTCTTATATTTAGGATTGCTCTGTTCCCCCCGGGTAAGTATGTCTAGGATTGTATCCTTAATATGATTACTATTTTTTGCTTCCTTGCTTGCTTGTTTAGGCTTTCACAATCAAGGTGAGCTAGTAAATACATCAGCCACAAACAATGCAGCTCCTGAAACTTAATCTATGTTGGACTGGGTCACAATCCATATTTAAAGCCTCTCATTTTGTGGAAAATCACAACATAGTAACAACTCATTGAAATATGTGTGCTTGTTCCTCTGACTCTGAGTTACCAAATTCTAGTACATGAAGAAATAGAGCACATCCAATCACTGTGAAAGACATTCTAGATTTTGGCTTCTTCTTTTGATACTGACCTTTGAAAGATACCACATAATTTTGTATGACCTTATCTAATTATAGTGGTAGTCCTTTAATCATATTCAAAAGTTAGCAAAGTTGAAAGATTGTACTGTAATATCTATTTACCCAACTAAGGCAATTGAACCGGGAATTGCATGGCAGTGGTAAAAAGGGCAGCATGTCACAGAAATGGATTGGCCAGCTCTGACCTAGAAATCTCTAGAGTAAATCATTTTACTGTTGCCCAGAAAATTCCAGGAAGATGACAAATGGAGGGCATATTGTGCAATCCATTTCCACGATATCAATAAATAGGAAGGGCTCTGGAGGTTCAATATGCTGTGGTTAGCTACTCATATCACTTTATTTAGAACCCAAACAAAATACATGCCTACTCTGCAAGAAAGTAATTACTTTGCTGCACATTTTGTCGTTCCATCGAAAAGAAGAAATGTTTGTTAGTTTAGGAATACTGAATAAAGTAGTCTGCCATTGGCCCTCTTCATTCTCTTCTGCCTTTCCTGTCTCAATAAACTCTGCCAGTTTTCTCCCTAATGCACCTCCTGATCACTTGCTGGACCAGGACACATCTACAGAAAATCGCTGCTGTGTGTGCAGTTCCCATACTGTCCCATTTAAAACATTCAGCACAGACTGGAGAAAGTGGATAAAGAGACTTTGCCATGCAGGACTTCCATGAAGCTTAGAATTATAAAATTGTAGACCTGGAAGAAACCCTAAGGGCCATATAGTCCAACCCCCTGCAATGCAGGAATCTCAACTAAAGCATACATGGCAGATGACCATCTGCTTAAAAACCTCAAAGAAGAGTCCCTAACTTCCTGAGGGAGCAGGGAGTCCGTTTCACTATTGAACAGCTTTTACTGTCATAAAATTCTTCCTGACATTTAGTCAGAATCTAAATGAAGCCATTGGTTTGGGTCCTACCCTCCAGAGCAGGAGAAAACAAGCTTGCTCCATCTTCCATGAGACAGCCCTGTAGATATTTGAAGATGGCTATCATATCTCCTCTCAGTCTCATCTTTTCTAGGCTAAACATACCCAGCTCCTTCCATCATTCCTCATAAGGCTTGGTAGGGATTGTAGGGTTTGTACATGGGAAAATATATACCTACACAGGAAGGTGCCTTATGGCAGGTCAGAATATCTGTTCGTCCATCCAACACTGAGCTATGGTGCTGTGTGGTCATGTTAAATACCCATTAAAAACATAGTCTAGAATAGGAACCTTTGGTCCTCCAGATGTTGTTGGACTCCAACTCCAATTAGCATTGCCAATGGTGAAGGATGAGGGGAGTTGTAGTCCAACAACATCTGGAGGGCCCCTGCTCTAGAATATACGTAAGTCCTCTGGGAGGGCCCATGTGAATTCTCTGTTACCACATCACTGCCCCAGGATTGTCATCAAATGAATGCTTGCTTCTAATGCTAGATAGCACTCTAAACTTGATGGTGCCTAGTTTACTCTGAAGTCACACATGTGGCAACTGTTTACACAAGGAAATGAGGATTTAACAATATTTATAAAACAATAAAACCCTTAACAACTTGGGAGCAGTTTACTTATAAGATCACCTTACCCTACACATTCCACTTGACCACTTTGATCAGCAGAATTGGTGCTCTTATAAGTACCCGTTCCACATTTATAAGTGCCTGCAGTTTAAAGCTACCTGCCTGTTGAAATCAAAAAGGCGCCTTCACAAGTCTACCCAGATGCTTAGAAAATTGAGGTAATTTTAATCTGCTTTAGTATTTTCGCTTTTGTATGTTTTAAACTGTGGCTGTAATTCTTTCTTGATCTTCTTGTTTTATATTTTTGCAAAATGCTTTGAGGATTTCTTTAACAATTAAGTGGTATATAAATTTTATGAAATCAATAAACAAATCTCAATAAATAAAATGTAAAAAATCCTCAGTATCCTAGCATGAAGCAGAGTGGAAAAACAATTACATTTGCTACATTACATAAAAGACTAAAATGTGCTTTAATGTTACTAATTCTCACGGTGATACTAAGAAGTGTTGCATTACTTATTTGCAGATAAAGCAATTTCCTGTTGAGGATCTCAAAATACTACACAGGTGACCATTTACAATGTCTCAAATTATCCACGCTTAAAGCGCTGATAGTATACTGTGACCTTAATTGTTTCATAGATAAGTCTCCTTGTAAATGTGGTTTATGGCTTTATGGCTTATGTCTTCAAGTGCTGTCAATAAAACTGAGAAAGTACAACACAAACAACCTGTAGCATAACTGGAAAGAGAACACAGGTACTCTGGGTCCCTGGGCCCATGTATAAGTCAAAAGAGTATCACATCTCCTGAAAATGTTTTCATTGGTAAATAATCTAATTTAGGTGTCACTTCTTGTGCCAGAGAAAATATTTTCAGGAACACAAAAAAAGATATAAGGAGAAATGAAAACAGTTATTTAACTGCACTCCCCAGATCTAGACCGATCAAGTAACCGATACAGTGCAATGTTCTTCAGAATGAACAAAGCATTCACTACATGGCTAAGGAATTATAAATAAAACCCTTTCATGATGGACAATAAATTAGCATTGCATCTTTCTGGGAACACAAACACATTAGCCTCACAAGCATAACAGTGCCAGGGTACATGAACTCTCCCATTGGTGGATGACCAAGGAATGTAATTGCACAACTGTATATCAACACATGCGTATGCCAGTCCTTGGCACCAAAGAAATATGGAGACAAAACAATGTCTTTGGGGTGTACAACTGATGTAGCCTCTGCAGTCTAGTTTAGGAATCATTCACATTTTCAAAGCTATGAGATAGTTATGGATGAAAAAAATGGGTCCCTGAAATGACTACGGTGGTTGTCGTTTTGAAGTATAGTCTTTCAATATTTCAGGACAAAACTAAGGTCAGCAACTCTCTAGTTAAACAGAAAGTTCTGCAAAGCAGAGATTCATTCATCTGAAATTAGCTAACCCACAATGTATACACCTTGCCAAATATGTAAAAAAAAAAAGACTAAGTCCATCCAATGTGAAACAAGGCTCTGGGGCCAAGGTCTTCATCATCTTCTTAAAGTCCTGTTGTTACACATTCTCAGTCTGCCATTGTCTGTTTGCCAGGCCAGAAAAATCACAGGCCAAAAGGAAGGTTATAATCTGTGGTTGATCTTCTAGGAAGATAAAGATATATCTGGTGAAAAGTGCTCTGTTTGGAAGAGTTATTCATAACTTGGGGAAACTGCAGTATTTCAAAACTACACAAACTCTTTAAGAGCATCACTTAAGAAAATGACAAAAATAACATCCTACAAACAATCATGAAATTACAGCCGTGCATAATAGTGTTGATTACGCTGAACTTTCACAACAGGTTCTTTGAAAAATTGGCACGTTCCGAAGGTTGCGGTGGACTCTTTCATCTACAACCCCACCTACTTTGCAAATGACAATATACTCTTGGGAAGGTTCATCTAGATTTTGAAAAGTATGGCAAGTGGGACACATCTACATTTCCTGGCTTCCCAGCAGAGAATTAAAGTAAAGGACAACAATTTATGATATTGCACAACGAGGGAAGGGCTCAGTGTAGTCTCCTTTACCAGAACAGTGCTGTCAGAAATGATCATCTTCTTGGCAGGTAGAGACAGACAGGTAGACGCATGCACCAGCAGGAAGGCAGACCATTTCATTTTCATGCAATGCGGCCAGAGTCAAAGCAACAAGAACAATGGATTATGTAGCCTAACCAATTTCTCAAGGCAGGACACCCTGTATCTAAATTACTCCTTGAAGACATTTGGCCAACTGTTATGCTGTAGTAGCCAAGGGCCAAACCAGAGGAGACATAAATCACTTGAATGCAATTAACTTGCAACTTTTTTGGTATGTAGGAGCAGCCAAAACAGCCTTAGGAGCATGGTGGGTGGAGAGGAAGAAGTTTAACTCTTCCTTTTCCTGATGCTGCTATTTATTGAGAGACCCACACACATCTCCCTTAGTTAAGGCCACCTCAATAAATGTGCCCATGGGGGCCCCTCTTTAAATGGGGCATCATTTATTGAGGTGGCCTTAACTAAGGGAGATGTGAGGTGCCAGGAATATTGCAGCTGAAATGTTCCTGTTGCTTCAGCCATGAGCTCACTGGAATGATGCAAAAGCTCCTATCTCTCAGCCGCCTGCCCCATCTAAAAAGTGAGGTTTAAAATATTGGCCTATTTTACAGGGATGTTGTATGGATTACTGACATGAAGGACACATAGCTGTCAACTTTTCCCTTTTCTTGCGCGGACTCCTATTCAGAATAAGGGAATTTCCCTTTTAAAAAGGGAAACATTGACAGCTATGGAAGGACATATGAAGCTCTTAATACATATGAACCCTAACCACAATGATTTCTTCTATATCTCTCTTTAAAGGTAAAGGTAAAGGTAAAGGGTAAAGGGACCCCTGACAGTTAAGTCCAGTCACGAACAACTCTGGGGTTGCAGCGCTCATCTTGCTTTACAGGCCGAGGGAGATGGCGTTTGTCCGCTTCCACAGACAGTTTTTCCAGGTCCTGTGGCCAGCATGACTAAGCCGCTTCTGGCAAAGCCAGAGCAGTGCAAGGAAACACCATTTACCTTCCCACCGGAGCGGTACCTATTTATCTAGTTGCACTGAGTGCTTTCGAACTGCTAGGTTGGCAGGAACAGGGACTGAACAACGGGAGTTCACCCCGTCGCGGGGCCTCGAACCACCGACCTTCCGATTGGCAAGTCCAAGCGGCACAGTGGTTTAAGCCACCCGCATCCCATATAGCTCTCTTTAGAGTTCACTTATTAAAGTTCATTGTAGCAATTTCTGAAAGCGGCAGGAAGCACTGAACAATATTGTTGCCTTCTATTACTCTGGTTAATGTCATTTAAGGCAGATGCAGGTCTGATTCAAATGTTACCTTTGTGGCATAGAAGCAAAGGAATCTGGTGCAATCTGGTCTCATGCGGAAGTGTTAGCACACGCACCAGATAACATCAGTTGCTTCTCAAGTCACCATGACTTTGCCTGAGGGGTTAAACTTTCTATCATAGTCTTGTTCATGCACATCACTGGAGAAGGGTGAGACCAGCTCAGGTTAAAGTGACCTTCACACAATAGAGCAAAGATGCAGAACCTGTGGCCTCCTGGTGTTAGACTACTCCCGTACTTCCAAACTATTTGCCGTGCTGGCTAGGACTGATGGGTGTTGGAGTCCAACAACAACTGCAGGGCCACATGTTACCCATCCCTGCCCCAGAGGTACTGTTTACAGAGGGTCTGGGTGCAACTCTGATCTGGCAAACTAGACTCCTGAACTCTGCCTGGATCAAGTAACCCCATGGAAAACAATGGGAGAACTGGAGAGGATAACCATGTCATAAGAACATCAGAGGCCCACTGGATGAGGCCAAAGGCCCAACTAGTCCACCATCCTGTTCTCAAGATGCCTACAGGAAGCTCAAAAGCACCTGGTGCAATAGGACTGTCCTCAGCAGCTAATACTCAGGGGCATACTGCTAGTAGCCACAGATAGCCATATTTCCATGAATGCCATTACATTGTTGTTTATG
Source organism: Podarcis pityusensis (assembly GCF_964106645.2). Taxonomy (NCBI): domain Eukaryota; kingdom Metazoa; phylum Chordata; class Lepidosauria; order Squamata; family Lacertidae; genus Podarcis; species Podarcis pityusensis. The sequence continues at coordinate 55,235,068 of NC_138026.1, forward strand.
TGCCAGCAGGGCATGGCAGCAGAAACAAAGGCATCAAGAAATGTGAGAGAACATATGGGGAGAGCTATATCTGGATGCAAACCATGAGGACACTTTTCTGTAGGGATTTCATGCCATGTGTGAAGAGAGTCATTTAGGTTAGTCCTAACCCTGCTGCCATGCCCTCCCCCTAGCTATGCATTCAGCCAGCATAATCCATTCTGCCATATGCACATACTGTAAAAGAATTAGTATCTGATCTCTCGTGGAGAAGCTCTACATGTGTAACATCAGTACATATGTATAGCCTCTTCTAGTGCTAGCAGAATGCAGAGTCATGACCTTGGTGGGGGGAACAAGGCTAGCTCACATAGTCCCACCCACCCCCCGCAAGCTTTTAACATCTGTGGGCTGCCTGTATTTCCCTTACAGGACACACATTAAGGAATATCCTTTGTCATCTTACCAGATTTGTGTTTATACCCAAAGGTGTACTTTAAACACTATTGATTAGCACAACGCTGTGGTCCAATCTGGAAGAAGGTTAGATTATTAAACAAAAACAAAAAAATACCTCTGTAATGAATGAATGAATGCTTAAGAAATGTCCAGTAGATCAGGAGCAAGAATCTTTGGACCTTATACTCAAATCCAGAGAGGAAACACGTCTCCATTTTACAAGCCAGGTAGGAGTCTTCACCTGAACTCTTCATAGCAGCTAACAGACATATCAGTGGTAACTGACTTACTCATCTATACCTATTTATCAGTATTTGAAAAAGAATCTGAATAGATTTGTCACCCCATCCATGTTCAAGTTTATTTTAATTACAAAGTTAGAAGCAAGCAGCCTGACCAGTTAGTGCTGAAACTTCCTGAATGTGTTTATACATGCATGCCATAATGTCAGCTTCAGTCTCTGTTTTTTGTATTGTCCAGAGAAAGGTATGACAGCTTTTTGTTAAATAAAGGGGTGGGGGGAGGGGAGGGAATTGTCCAGTTTCCACAGCAGTTCTAAGCAGATTTACTTGGAAATAAGTTTCATCAAACACAATTTAGACTCTCAAATAAACACATTTTGGATTACAGCCTTTCAGGCAAAAATATCTTCAGGGGTTTGGGCTTTGTTTTTTAGTGTTTAGCTGACCCAATTTTTAAAAATATACAGACAACAGAAACAACCTCGGTGAATGGGAAGAAGCATGCTGGCGTAAGAGTAACTGAGATATATCATTACATGCTGGGGAAAATGAGGACTGAAATTTCTACAAGGCAGAAAGAAGAAATTCTACAGGCCAAATGCTTTGTTCAGCTAGCATTAATTTTGAAAAGACCTGAGAAAAGAGGACTGGTCCTGATGGGCAAATTTTAATGCATTTTATTGCACTTAGTTTGATGTACCTTTTGTTTGTTACTGTAAGCATAAAAAACCTGTGCTAAATCCAGAGCTTTATTTTAGTAGGCCTGTTCACCCTGGTCAAAAATATCACTCATCTGAAATATCTGCAGTCCAAAAAGACACAGCGCATAAAAGCATATCTTGAATTACCTCCATAGTTGGTGCCTTAACCTATCTCTATACAGGAAGGGTGGGGAACTTGTGGCTCCAAAGGTTCCTTCTATCTCATGCCTGTTCATACACATCTCTGGAGAAGGGTGAGACTAGGCCAGGTGTTAAAGTGACTTTCACACCACAGAGCAAGGATGAAGAACATGTTGTTGGACTTCAATTCCCATCAAACCTGACCATTGGCCCTGCTTCCTGGGTCTGATGGGAGTTGGAGCCCCCAAAACTATCTAGAGATCATGTGCCTCACAACATGGGACAGTTGGTTTCTATAGTCTCTAGAGTTGAATCAAAACTATAGGTAGTCTCAATCTCTGTGTCCAGCACACCTTTGGCTACCCTTTTGAGTTTTTGTCTAGGTCTTGGACATTAGAAGATGGCATGCATGACAGGACAGGACAGTTTTAATGCTCCAGGGAACTGAAAGTTTGGCTAAACACAATAAAACTAAAAATAGCCAAGCTGAACCTTAGGCAGAGCCTAAAAGCCCTGCCTGCACTTTCCCACAGTTCCACCTTAGCCTTGCCTCTGTAAGAGGAAGGATGTAACATAGACACTATAAATGGACTCTGCCTGAGTTTTGCCTCATTCAGATCAAGGAGCGTGTCCAAACTTGATCAGACCAGCTCAGGAATCATACATCTCCTTTGCTCCGAAGCTGAAGCTTCCCTAGCTATGTCCAGTGGGCTAGATGAAAGAGATGGGCTATCTGTAAAGCATGAGGTTTTGGGGGGGGGCAACTCTGAGTTGTGATTAATGTCTGGGGCTGGAGATGAAAAAGTAGAGAATCACTCTTCAATATTTTCTCAGCTTTCCATTGAAAGGTCCCTTTTCATTGAACATGTACATTTTGAAGCAGACATTTAAACTTTGTCTTTGTCTGCTATTATGGAGAAGAAAAGCATGGTAAAAACCAGCACCTCATTTGACTGGACCTACAGATGACAGGCTATCTTAGTAGGCACAGCTTACATGAGTATGTCTTAAAATGGCAACCACATGTGAAGTCGTTGTCTGTCCTTTCCCCATACCAGCTAAGGCAGATTAAGTGAGGCTCACTAACTACAATAGCTTTGTGTTATCTCTAGGCACCATGCCTTTGAACATCAGTCACTGGAGAACAACAACAGGAGAGAGCTATTGCACTCATGTCCTGTTTGTGATCTTCCTGAAGTCTTCTGGTTGAGCCACAGTGGGAAACAGGATGCTGAGCTACAGTAGATAGGGCTTTGGCCTGGTCCAGCAGGGTTCTTCTTTTGCAGTCATGACTGTAAGTCAGTAATAGAAAGGGTCCTTGTAAGCAAACACATACCTGTTTGTTTTTAAAGAAAAAACACTGCATTTTCTTCCAAAGCAACATTTCTTTCCATTCAGTGCTAGCAAAAGGCAGCTCTGAAAAGAAGAGTGGTCTCTATGGTTTGCACACTAGCAAAGGAAGAAGAACCACAGTCCGCATTAAGCAAAAGATGTTTGCCAAAATGCTTGCATAAGCTTTGAGGTTAAAAGAGAGAAAGGCCACATGTTCACACTTGTCAAATAAACATTGCTGACTGGAAGTTTATTTTACATAAAATTCCTACCTCTTACTTTTCTAAACCTAGAAATAGTTCATTTACATTCTTGCATATGGTTAGTGGAACTCTGTGTTTCCTGCTCAGCAGTGCAGCTGCTTTCAGAGCAATATATGACTGGGAGAAGACTGTGGTTACTATTTTATATCTCTATCATAACCAATTTATCATATGATAGCTGATGGGTATTGTGAAAATTAAATGGCTGGGAATATTCCCAGTATCTCAGTTTATTCCCACATCCTGCTGTTGTTTGATCCCACTGCTGAAGATGAGGACAATGGCCTGGCAAAAAGGACCTTTCCCCTGATCCTTTTATGCTCACTCTTCACTTCCTAAGCATACTTGCTCACCTGACTCAACCTGGTGTCCTCTGGATGTTCTGGACCACAACACCAATGAGCCCCATATCAAATATTACATGGGGCTGATGTTGTAATCCAAAACAGCTGGAGAGCAGCAGGTTGGCAATTACCTAATTTCCCATGATTTATAATGTAACCATTATTATTATTATTATTACTTTTTAAAAAATCAGTTATTGCAATTGCTCACCCTCTATTTTGCCTTGAGTTGAAATAGGGAGAACCTCTATCTTTGAAAAGAATCACGATAACTACTGGTGATAGAAAAGAAAAGAAAAACTTCAGAAGACATATGATTATGATGGGGAACCCTTTGAAATATAATGCACACCAGATGGATCAAATATTTGGGCTCCATAAACAATTTTATTTAGCAATGGCAAGCCTTAAAAAACAATAACCCCAGGGGAGGGGTGTTTGCTTAGCTCTATCTAAGCAGGAATTTGTGTCCAGGACCTGAACTAAAATGTACTTAAACTGGCATCAGAACTCAATTTAAAATGTAATTATTTGACTCCCTAGTCAGAGGGGAAAGGAGTTGAAAGCAATTAAACACAGGTCCTACTGACCAGCTCTGCTCTGGGCCAGCCAAAGACAACCCTGTAGTGGCCAGAAGCAACATGGATCAGTTGAAGTTCATTACCTGAAATGGGCCAATTTGGCATCTATTTCTATGCTCACACCCAACACTGTCTGTTGTGCTGTGACCCAAGATCAGCTGGATTTGGGTCATGGGCGGGGCTCTTATTGGATGCTTTAAAACACCCCAAGAAGTTCTGAAAATACAGATTTTGAAGCTCATACTATTCCGCAAATCTCTGGACTGTAACAAGACTTGACTACGCAGTGCCAACAAATGCAAATCTATGCCTACTCCTGTATATTGAAAATTACAGCTCTGTAAACTATCACTGTAACACAGGCTTAGACTGGATGATCTGAGTGCAACAATAATAATGCTGAAAGCACATGGTGCCTCTTGAAGGCTCCAGCCCTCCTAATGCCAGTGCTTCCCCAGTGGCGCCATGAATCAGCCCCCGCTAGTGAAATGATCTGTACATCAATACATCTCTTCTTTTGTCGGGGGGAAAAGAAGGTAAAAATATAGATCGTTCTTGTTCCAAAGGCTTTCACTCTTAATCTTCAGAAGAGCTGATTCCTGTGAGAACATTCTTGCCACATTTATTCATAGTATTGGATTTTATTAGACGCTCAGACTTATATGTAATACAGTTACACTTTCAAGGGAGGTGAATTTAAGGGTTTGGATGCGAGTCTTGGGACAGCTTCTAAATTACATTTAAGCTGTTTTTGCTCCAGCCTTCATGTTTGTCTGGCTCTTCATATTTGTCAGATGTAGAAAGATACTGTGCGGTTCAATTGCTTACATTACTTTGGAACCTCATCTAATAAAGTGAGCTGCAGTGCCCAGAGATTACACAGAAATGCAAAAGGTTCAGGATGCCCCTAATCAAACATATTTGTAACTTAGGAAGGCTCCTTTCTACTTATTTACATTCTAGATCTGGGGTGGGGAACCTGTGGCCCTCCGGATGTTGTTGGATCGCAACTCCCATCAGCCCCACTCAGTGTTCAGGGATGGTGGGAACTGTAATTCAGCGATATCTGGAGTCACAGCTTTCCCATTCCTTCCCACATAGCTCTATAATGCCATAGACAGACAGACAGACAGACAGATATCTGATTACACACATCTGCACACTCAAGCACAAATCTATCTGTGCTGAAGCCTATGAATATTGTTGATGGACTTCAGAATGGCTTACTCTGTGCAGCTTTTAGCATTTAAAACGGCTGAGTTCTCCTCTGAACTAAAGGGTTGTCTCCAGTGCTGGTCCTACCTAGTTGCCTACAGCCCCAAATACTTAACACATATCAAAGTTAAAGTAACTAAAGATACATTTTGACTGAACATTATGGCTCTTGGAACCATTTATGCAAGCAACAGAGTGCCTGGTGCATCTTGCATCTGTCTCTTTCCCTGGAGAGGAGGGTGCCCACTTATACTTCATCAGCAACTTAAAGAGATCACAGTTTTCCCTAATGCAGGCATGGCTAAACCTGGCCCTCCAGCTGTTTGGGGACTACAGTTCCCATCATCCCTGACCACTGGTCCTCTTAGCTAGGGATGATGGGAGTTGTAGTCCCAAAACAGCTGGAGGGCCAAGTTTGGCCATGCCTGCCCTAAAGCGTTCAAATGCTAATTTACAGCTACACATTGCAAATTCAGAAATAATTCTTGCAATTTAAATAAGATCATTGTGGTGGGGGATGGGGGGAGAGACTGTGGCCAGGTGCCTTGTGTGGCTGGTCCATCTGCTAGGTATTAAATGCTGATTTGTAAAATCGGGGAGGAGGCAGCAAATATCTTTCTCCAGCTTGCAGCAATTATAAGGTCCCAAGTCTGGTCACAAGTTTGCTACTCAGATGACACCCTCACCCCCCAGGAGCCACTGTGGGGGACCAGCTGGCATTTTCCATGTACCTGATGACAAGTGATGATGTGAGGTGATGTCAAAAGTCCACAGGTCTCATGAATGGAGATGAAGGCAAGTCCGGCGCCTGTTTATAAATCCTTTTCCTGCCCTTCCTGCCTTTGATCAGAGACAACCTAAGTCATTTTGGTGCCTGAGGCAAAATAGTGACCTGATCTCCACACCACCACAGTTGTAAAACATCTTTGAATAATTGTCCACTTCCTGCCCTTTAATGAAGGAGGACCAGTAGGGTCCAAAACATGTTGGATCAACTGACATCTCTTTACTACCCCATTGCTTCTAGAAAGATCCTACTTCCAGTTCCTTTAATGCAGTCGGGGCTGATGGCCCAGGAAAACTGGAGGGCAAGAGGTTGGCAAAGCCTGCTTTAATGGCACATCCATTTTTCTCATCTGTGGAAGACTGCTGCACCCACTACCTCTGTCTCTGTTCTGTGGTCTCCGCTACCCGGATATGGAATAGCTTGTTGGCCTGTGAAGTCTTCTGCAGAAAGCTTTGAAAAAGAAAAGTGGGAGGTGGGAAGTGTTCTGTTGCTCTGAGCATCTGGTGAATTGAAGGTCTGCTGACTTTGTAATGTATTATATAATAAATGTGTGTTTTATTAAATGTGCATGCCCAGGCAAACTTTGCCATTTGTGCTTTTTTATGGCTACGCACTTCGTACCCCTGCACAATTACTGACTCGCTGCTGTTACATTTATGACCATTTTTGTTTAAAAAGGGCTTCTTGTGGTTGTTTAATAGCTGTACAAGTGGCTCTCTGTTCTGAGTGTTTCTGACTCAGTTTTGATGCCGGGAGGGCAAGGCGTAGGTGGGAATGGTTTACTTGACAGCCCCTGCCCATGTGGCTGTGGCTTTCATGAATGCTCCAGGATGGTGAGGTTCCTACAGGTTACAGAAGTCTGTTGGGGGGTGCTGTTGGGGGGGCATGTGAGCCTGGCCCAAAGTCCTTCTCTTGCAGCCTCCACTCCACTATGTTTCACATCACATTCATTACAAATGCAAATAAGTGAGGGTGGTTCTTGTTCCAACCTAAGTGCACTTAAATAGACAAAGGATGGAGGAGGAGGACTGATGAGGACACTGTTAATAAACACTTGTCTAAATGTTCTTTTCCCTGTGTGAATAAAATAAGAATTAATCACAAAGAATAGGAGTTCTGTTTTGCTTAAGCACAGGATAACTTTGTGCAGCAGGACTTGATTTTCTTATTGAGCCGCTTAATATAAAAAAATGATGTTAAACTTGAACATTTCTAATCTGATCGCAGCCTAATTGTAGTAATATCAGGGGTTCATCATTGCTTTAATTAGCTAATGCCTTCGCAGTGGTTAAGCGCAGCTGTTTTGAAGAATACCATTTTATTAAATTCCCAAAGAGTTATTATTTGAACCACAGCTAAGACACTTTCATTAATTACGGAGCAAGGGCATGAAAGACAAGAATTCTGCACTGCCCATTATTACGGCAGGAAGAGGCAAAGCAGCAGCACTCGTGAGCCTGCTTTTCCCGCATCTTCGTAATGTTTTGAAACAGCTTGGCTTTGACTTCCAGCCAGATCCTGCAGTCATGTGAACCCCGTTGGCATCTCCCTTGGCACAAGCAATATGAAGCATGAGATCACAGATTTCACTTGCCATAACTTGCACGATCAAGTGCAATCACCAGGAGTTTTTCCCATGGGTGCAAAAGTCATCACGTATCAAGGTCAGGCTAAGGTGATGGGTTGGGGGGCCAGGGCTGCTTCCAAAATACAATCCCCATTCCCCCCAAAAAGATGCATAAAATAAGGTACAGTCACGCGGCATCTTGAAGTTTTACAATTGTAGGGTTAGGTTTCGTAGAGTGCAAAAATTAATCTGAGCATGTGCACTCCTGCAACTCTAAGCAAAACGCACACAAATTTTGTCAACCTTGATATACAAAAAGAAAGTACTCTTGCATATGTGCAGTTAAACTTTTTAAACTCACTTACCTCGTTTGATTTGTTCACTTCCTGCCTTGGGCCAGTCACCAACTCTCAGCCTAACATACCTCACATGATTTTTGTAAAGATAAAGAAGAAGATATAAATGGTTGCAAAGGGGAACTTAGTGTTTGCGTTATAGATATCAAACTATGGTTCCTTTAACCAGAGTTATGCAACATTGTAGTATAAAGGGTCATGTGTTTTTTTCTGAGCCTGCGGCAAATTAGTACAGCTCTAATCTGTACCTGATTAGCAGCAGGAAAGAAAGTGACACTAAAGGACAGCAGCTCTTTTGGACCCCAGGGATTCCTATAACCAAATAGCTCACTTATCAGTCACAACTCTGGCTTCATTATTGGCTGAAACTATGAAAATGGGGAGTGGCCAGTCTGGGTCATCTGACAGAAATTGCTGATAAAGTTGCCTGCAGATTTTGCTTCATAAGGCTCCTTCTAGGAGGGCTAGATGCTTCCTAACTTTAAAAATGAAAGCTCCAAGTCTATGCTCCCTGGTATGGGCCCTGCTGCAACTGCACAATTATAACCCAGCCTTACTGAATCAGTCCTTAAATAATCTTATATATTTGTGGCTTTTCACCCTCATAGGCCTGGGAAGGACAGGCAGCTCTCAATCATCACCATTCTCTTCTTCCCCATTTTTGGTTGGTGTTATCCATTCTAACTTGAGTTATTTTAAGTCAACAAATAGCAAAAGAGAGAAATTGTAACAAGAGAGTGAAAAGCAAGGCACATAAGCTAGCCAAGAACTGCAACATGATCAGGGCTGTGTGGATTTTATCATAAGTCAATACGGCCATGTCACACAACTCTACATAAGGGCTGAACTGTGGGTAGAGAAGAGGCACTCTGAGTGCTTGGCCCGTATGGTATTTGTACTCAAAATGCTCAGTCTGTGCTGATATTTCAGTGGATCAAAAAAAGACTGCCAAGGCTTACAGTAGTATGAACTAATACATTGGCATGCCGCCCATTGAAAAATTGGAAGTCATGCCACCAGTTCCTAAGCAGATGCCCACAATCCACTATGCACGGTTTGGCATACCTTCAAGGTCATGTGAATCATCTGCCCTCTAACTCATTGTGGCCAGTATAGGCAGGCCCAGCGCCTTTATGCTTGGGTAGGCACTGCATTGGGAAATGCCAATAGCAAGCATCCCTAAGGCCTATACCTACACAGAATGCTCTCAGTTAGGATGCTTGAGTGCTTCCAGCTCTTTATGATTCTCTTCTCCCCTCTGCTTTTAGCATACCCCACATTTAAAGCCAAGCATAGGTACCCAACATATTTATACCATGAATGATACACCTAACATGTATGCAGGCTAAAACCCACTCTCTTCAAGTACCACAAAAAGCCAGGAAAGGACATGTAGTGCATTTGAAAAATACCCGGAAGTGTTGTAGCTTTGATAGGAACAGGCTTTTATTTACCGTATTTAAAATATTGTTTTAACACTGTATGCTTCCAAGGAAGACCCCCCCCCATGTCCATGATAAAATACAAGACTCAAAATAACATATAATCAAAGATGCACAGATTTAAATTGGCAATATGTTAGAATAATCTTTTTTAACCTTTCGCTCGCTTTTACCATATTGCAATGGTGTGGAACCTTTGTTCTGGTACTGAAAACCAATCAAAGGTACCCTGTGCCTTAATTCTAAGCATCTGTCTTTTGCAGTAGGACCTGGTGGGTGGATGTTGGTGTTCAGGTTGACAAGTCTGAAGTCCATCTAGTTCTGTTGTAAAGCATCAGCATTAAGGAAATGGATAGGGAATAAGTGGAGACATTGTTTCTGAAGACCCCAGTTGATCCTGAAAGCATCTTCTAGTCCTCTTCCGGCTATTTTAGACTTGCATAGCTCTTTCACATTGAAACTAAGGGGATATAAGTGCTCTTAACATAGGCTGTATCAAGCCCTTGGCTTTTACCCAAAGCACATGCACAGCTCATCTCAACACCTTCCCACTCTGTGCTTTAGGAACAGGATATAAAAATGCTTCTTAGACAGAGGACACATATTTCTGAGGTCATGTTTCAGCTGAGCATCTGCATAACATCTCATCATCAAGCCCTTTATTTCATCTCTTTGCTTACCGTTTCTAAAATTATATTATTTTGGCTGGCATTCAGGTGGACTTTCCCCCCCTCATTAGAAAACTAACAAATGACAGACAAAAAATACCTAGGGTGGTTAAACTTGCATTTTTTCCCCTTGTGAAACTGTCTATGAAGATAAACTGAGGATCTTGGATGAATGCCTGCTGTCAAAGAAGGCACTGACGCACATCTTGTTTGTTGCAAGGAGGGCTTTGCAGTATTTCAGAATTGTTGCTTCTGCAGCCTGTTCACACCCACATCCCAGGTTACTTTCACCAGTGAGAAAAGTCCTTCGATAGGCCTCCTCTCCTGGAGTACCTGCTGCCACACTGCTGGCCTTGGCAAGCTTAAATCCAGGACTTATATGCCTCCCTGAGGAGGAAGGAGGCTTAGTAAACCATGGATGCAAGGCTCCTTTAACCCTGGCCAGTGGGACATAGATGGACAGCCTGAAGATAACCTCTGGCTGGGGGGGGGAGTGAAGGCCAGGCCTCCTTTCTCTGTGTAGAGGTCCTATTGAGGTCTAGCTATTCCAGCTTGCTCCCTGTGTATCCACTGACCCATTTGCTCTTCATCTTCTTCTTTCTCCTCCTCCCCCCACCCTCCATTTTTATTACCCAGATTTCCACACCCTTCCTTCTGCCTGAGGCCCTGCAGCTGGGCTCCTTCCCTTCCACCATACAGATGTCTGAGAGTACCACACCCTGCTCCATCTCCCCCAGGTGTAGCCTTCAGGCAATGACAACATACGATGGTCTCAAGAGCCATTGCCTGGTTGGTGCTTGGTGGTGTGGATCAGGGCATACTTAAAAGGCAAGGCGTCAGCAAAGGATTGGTAAGCACTGGCAGCCTATCACATTTATGGACACTTAATTTTGGGCCAATGTAAACAAATCCGAGGTATCTGACAGCTTTGTTTCAGATTTCTTAATTTTCCTGCATTCTAAAAGGACTAGGCCAGCCTTTTTCAATCTGGTTGGGCCTGATGGGAATCGTAGTCTAAACCATTGGGGAAGGCTGAATGAGACTCTTGTGTTTGCTTTCATTTAAAAATTAAATTCAGCACAAATATAAATGACTTGCTATACCTAGGGTGTTTAACCAGCACAAAAACGGCCACAGTTGAACAAACGCAGCCAGGTTAAAGTGAATCTCTTGAACATGTCTGTAAATCACTTTAGATCTCTCCTCTGTTTCTTTTTGCCATGGGAATGATACTACACAGAGTAACTGCCATCAAAATGGCTTAAAATAATAAGGATAAAGTATTCTGTTCCGAAATGTCAAGTTAGTTCTACTCTCTGTTGTCCTGTCAGCTGATGATGAAACTGTGGCTCCAAAAATAGGCAGTGTAAACCAAAGACATGACGTTCTTTCCATATTTGCCAAATAAGGGCACTTTCTTTTCTTTCTTTTTTTACGTTAAGTGAAAAAGAAATGGGGCAAAAACCACGAATAAGCTAGTTTCAGTTGACTGCTAGGGAAGTCTCTGTTTGATGGACAACTTGGGAAGTCTTACTGCTTGCAGAATTAAGACCCACTGGGAAATTGAATGGGAATTGTTTGATTTATTGATTGATTTACAGAATTTTAGGCTTCACTTTATTAAAATTTCCAAAGCAGCTTACACCACATAAATACTAATAGCAAAAAATCTGTTAGTAGCAAATGGCATGGTGAGTTGCCACCATTCACCTGATATGTGGTTAGTCACCAGATTATAATAATTCTCAGCGGCTTGATATCAATGACCATCAAAGATGAACAAATAAGTTTTTGAGAGACTAAAAAATCCAACAGTTGGCAGCTACTTTATTTCAGATAAAGCTAGACATCACAACAGGAAAGGCCTTCCTGGTCACAGCCAGACGTAATTCTGCAGGCTGCAGCACAACCAGGAAGGCCTCAATTATTATAGAAAAATGGAACACAAACCAAATGTTTTGAACATTCTTTGAAAAATGTAAAATCTTTTCCATTCACTTCTCCTGCTTTACACTCAATGGGCAATAGTGACTGGCTTGTACTAACCACAATTAAGAAACCGTACCATGGTTTGAGATTCCAAACGTAAAACAGGCAAAACATGATATAGAGATGCTGGTCTGCTTCCATTTTCCAACTGCTCTTGTACTTAGCTTCTTAGGTTCTCTCCTAGATCTGTGGTGCAGCAGCCTGTGGGGGGAGAGAAACAGCTGGAACAGGTTTGTGAACTCAAGACTGTTGCTATACTCTTGCTAGATAAAATCTGAAAAGTGGAATGAACCAAGAGGTGGTGAGAAACTATGTTGATGCATATCCCTGATATGCCAGGGCATCCTGTTTACTGTTTCCCATGTTTACTGTTTCACCACTTTTGTTCCATCTCAAAAGGATCATTCATCCAGCATGTGTATCACTCTGTAGCACCTGTAAGTCTTACACATGTAAAAAAAGCCATCAGAAATAAAGCAATTCAAATTCAGCTGTGAGTTATACACAGATATAAACCAATTCAAGAATCCACCCCAAGTAATATTGAATTACCATATATATAATATAATTATTGAATTGCATGCAGTATAAGCACATATCACAGCTTCTAACCAGAGAAATTGGAAGGATCTGCCAATTTCAGTTCCCTCTGTTTCTCATTTTTCCAATTTAAATTCAGTTCTCCAAATTTTGCAGCGATTTGTATCATCATCATCATTATAAAAATGCTCGCGAAAATTTATCAGCATTTTAGTGAAAATTTCTCCAAATAAACACATTTTTGCAAGACACTTTCCGAAACATAATGCATTTTATATGTTATTTTCAGTAATAACTTCCTTTTTATGCAGACTTTCCCCTATCAGGTGCACATTTGTAAGCAGGGTTTGGTTAGACAACAGCATCACAAAATTCAGGTAAGTGCGAATACTCTTCATTAGAAGTCTTAAAACGTTCACGAATAAATTTTTGATAACTAAATAACTACCAAAGTACTCACTCAATATTGAAGAAAATAATTTGTCTCTTAGGAAGCTCATTTGGGGATGACGTAATTCCCTGGAGAACAGGATTCAGAATGCAAAGCTGCTTCCCTTTTTGAAAAAGCAACCCTTCATGCCTTTCAATCATTTTGTTAGGTTTGTCTCAACCTTTCTATTAAAATCCTTGGCAGAATATCATGCTTATAAAATTTTAGGCATGTTAGGTTAGTTTTGGAAGAAAATTAGGCTGGGTAAAAATAAAGCTTGAATTGGAAAGCTAGTTTTCCAGCCTAAACTGTGGAGAGAAAATGAATGGGAAAGTCTTCCAAGGTAAACAGTGAATATCTGGCTGCGAAAATCTTGTTTATTTTCAGACCAGTACCTCTGGTGCCGTCACAATTGACTTTCCGGTCATAAACCCCAAGCCTCCTTTCAATGCATTTTTGGTATATTTAACTACTGGATACTTCGATACCCTTCAGTAAGTGAAATACTTCAGTTCTGCACATTTACAATGCTTTCCTATATGGGCCCTACTCAGAGTTCAGTGGGTAAGCATGTCTACGATTTCATCCTTAATGGTTTTGGACAGATAGTCAATGAAAACGAATCCTTCAATGAACACTCAGGAAAATGACCGTTAGAAGAGTCTTTCAGGATCAAGCCAAAGCCCATCTAGTTGAGCATCCTGTTCTCACAGTCGCCATCCAGATGCCCATGGGAAGCCTGTAAGCATTCTTCTCACTCATGATAGCCAGCAACTGGTACTCAGAAGTATACTATGTCAGCGGGTGACACTGTGGTCTAAACCACCGAGCCTCTTGGACTTGGATCAGAAGGTCAGCGGTTTGAATCTGTGCAATGGAGTGAGCTCCCGTTGCTCTGTTCCAGCTCCTGCCAACCTAGCAGTTCAAAAGCACGCCAGGGCAAGTAAATAAATAAGTACTGCTGTGGAGGGGAGGTAAACAGCATTTCCATGAGCTCTGGCTTCCGTTGCACCCGAAGCGGTTTAGTCATGCTGGCCACATGACCAGGAAAGCTGTCTGTGGACGCAAACGCTGGCTCCTTCGGCCTGAAAGCAAGATGAGTGCCGCAACCCCAGAGTCACCTTTGACTGGACTTAACCGTCCAGGGGTCCTTTACCTATTCAGAAGCATACTATGTCCCACAGTTGTCATAGAACATAGCCATAGTGGCTATTAATAGTAATTTGATTGTCTTCTGTGAATTTGTTTGAGCCTCTTTTAAAGTCATCCAAGGCTATTACCACCTCAAATTCATGGTTTAACTGTGTACCTTCTGTTTAACTCTACTTTTTTTGGATCTATCCTACATTTTCCTACATTCAACTTCATTGGATGTCCCCAGGTTCTATTACGCTCTGTGTGTGTGTGTGTGTGTGTGAGAGAGAGAGAGAGAGAGAGAGAGAGAGAGAGAGGAGGGGGAAGGAGAGAGGTTTCTCCCTATCCATTTTCTCTTCCATTACTCATCTTTTCTTACAAAGGCTGTATGCTTATGAATGCTAGTTGCTGGAAAAGGCAGAAGGGGAAAGTTCTGTTTCACTCAAGCCCTGCTTACAGGCTTCCCATTAAGCATGAGGCCAGCCACAGAGAGAACAGGCTGTTGGACCAGGTGAGCCACTAACCTGATCCAGCAAGCTTCTTTTCAGGCTCTTAAAAAGCCACAAATGTTGTAACCATTTTCCATAGGGGAGTTGCCCCAACCCTTGATCCTTTTAGTTGCCTTTTCCTGAACCCTTTCCTGCTCTACAGTCTCCGTTTTGAGGTGATGAGCCCAGAATTGCAAGTGTAGAGTCACATTGTAGATTTGTGTGTTAACAACTTTGCGATACTGGCAGTTTTCTTTTCAATCGTTTTCCTAAAGTTTTTAGCATGGAATTTGCTAGTACAGTATGCAATATCTTGCGCTAATTTTTTAAAAAAGTGGGTAGGAATCTGCCACGCAGGGGGCGAGGGTGGCCTTGCCGTTAGTTGTTTCAGTGGCGATATATTGAGTCTATTTCTTAGCAAATAGAGGAATAAAAGCTAAAGGGAAGTGGACAGGGTTAAATGACTTCATGGCATGAAGGATAATGTTCCTAGGAAAATGTGGTTCTTGAGGTTTATCCACAGACAGTGCTGGGCTGTCTGCATATATAGAAGACATATTGGGCAGCTTGCCCTTCCTTTAACTTCCTGTTTGAAAGTTCCTAATGTTTTTATTCAGGGCTAAATTAAATTTGGTTATGAGTATTCTAGCCATCATTAACCAATGATGTTTCACTTCCCGGCACATACTGGCGAAATGTCTCCCTGAGTCTCTGTCTCCCTCTTTACCCCTGCAAAACAAAGGTTTCAAAGGCAAGTCCTCTCCCTACCAGTAATATCACCATCCAGATTTGTTGTGCAAAATATTGGAAGGCATTTTAGATGTGATATATTTTTACCGCCACAGTTAGGCAGCTCACTTTGGATTTGGTGATGTGGCATTCTCCACTTACTGGTTTTGGAGAACTTGCTGACAAGGCACTTCCATCCAAACCACACTGCAATCAGTTGGCTTCTTTTGTCCCCCCCCCCCCCCGATTTCAGTGGGCTTTGGATTAAACAGGATGTGCATTTAACTCCAGAGATTGCTAAAATGTGCAGCACTTTTCATATCTTCCATTGTAATAGCTGCTTACAAATACAAGATATTGGGGGGGGGGGACCAAAGAAGGCCTGAGACATATTTAAGGTCAATAATTATGGTGTAAGCTTTTATGGACTGCAGTTTACCTCATTATGGACAATAAAAGGTGTGTGGAGGGACTTCTTCCAATGCATTTTCTCCACAATATGCATAATTTTATATATCTCTACCATTTGTGTGTTCAGACCCACAGACCTCCACCCTAAATAAGTTCACACATGACTCAAATTTTAGTTTTGTTTTTTGGCAGAATTTAGGCAACAACTTTATTGATTACAGAGAGTGATCTGCATAGGCTCTGGTTCGACTAGCTCCCTACACCCTTGCAGGCAGCGCTGACCCAGGGCACCAGCATAGGTCAGCCAAAGGTGAACACCTGGGAAGGTGAAAAGCCGGGAACAGACTATGTTCACCAGCCAGATGCCCTCCTGGACTCAGGCACAGGCACAATCCCCTCTTGGGGGTTGACCAAACCAGTTGAGTCCCTGGATTCCTTTAACGGAATACCCTTCACATAGGGATGGCGAGACCGCTCTCCCATCCCTATCACCTGAACCAGTGCCTATCCACAACCTTACAAGTTGTGAAGATTTGCTACGCAGCAGGCAAAACCCAAATGGCAACAGCCAATCAGCCAAGTGCGGAAATTCCTGCCTTGCCCCTGTCCCAACCACAGATGACACATGACGGCATAGCAAGGTCAATAGCACAAAGCCCTAAAAGTAGGGAGAAGTGGGCGGGTGTTCCAAATGCACAAGCCAAATGAGGAAGCTCTGGGTCACGTGCATGGGTATATATAGGTCCCTCAATCCATTTAGACTGTGCCCCATTGGCCAAATTGAACCCAACATTGAGGGACCTACCAATCAGGTGTTGTGGCTAACCAATCAACCCACCCACAACACAGGGAGTCAGTCTCCAGGTCTCACTGCAACACGTGCCCTCTTTTAGGGAGGACACGATTTCCCCATACCTCCCTTTTACCTAAACTAAACTTCCCTCCACCTATTTGCTACTGAATTCCAAAGGCAAACCAGCAACTCCCTGCCAGCACGATGCCCTACACATTTTATAATGGAAGCCTCAGCCTTGATGTTGTCTAAAATAGAGGTCTCTCTGGGGTGAAAGAGGACACCTTATTTTTCTAGCTTGCATAAACAAAAACAAACCTGGAAGTGCTAAGTTCATTCCTCAGGCAGATTCTGGCACCTATTCATGTCCCTTTTTGTACATTCCAAGAGAGAAATGGGTGTATTTCATAAAAGTACCACAGTCTTTTAAAATATGTAATAAATGCTTTTGTATTAGCAGTATGTGTTGGCAGAGTTCTTGAAAAAAACAACTATTTTAAAGCATAAAGGCTTTGGCATTAAGGAATACAGTGTTGAGAATATTATGGTTTTGGCCTGGAATTTTTTGTGTGTCATTGGCTTCTCTCATCTTCTATTCACAAGCCAAGAGTGTTCAAGGAAGTATACTTGTTTACATTAATATATGTTTTTAATGATCTCTGGTAGTTGGTAAAAAATGCCATGTTCCCACATAAATTCATTACAGATACTTCACTAGTACATGTTAAAACAGGACACGGAAGCTGCCATTATTGCTCAGCACTGTGGGTCTGGGTTCAGCACATTTCTTTCTAATTTATTGCCAGCTGTCTTCACAGTATATAAATTATGAAATGGACTCCCTCGAGAGGTTGTGGACTCTCCTTCCTTGGAGGTTTTTAAGCAAAGTTTGGATGGCCACCTTGATTCAAAATGGTGCCCAATTATTGCCAAACATAGACCCACTCCTCAATTTCAGGAACCATCATGCCCAAGTATATAGTAGTCTCATTCTGATTTGTTTGCTGGGAGGTTATACCACAATGGGCATTCTTCCTGATTTGCTACTGTGGCATTTGTATGTCTATTCATTAATCAGTTGTTCATCCCACACTTTTCAGTGCATTTCCCTATCACTTTCCTAACTGCAAATGTGTCAGGTTTGGTGTTTTGCTTTGTTTTTAAGTGTGTTTGCTGTGCCAGCCCTACAGAGTGTTTTCATCCACTTTGACTGCGGAAACTTCTTTGTTTGGTATCCGCTTGAATTGCTTCCGCAATATATTGTCAGCCTGGAGACAACCTTTGCCTCGTTTATGCTTTCCTAGTTTCTTCCTTTGAAGCTTCCCATATTATTATAGCTTCACCGTCAGCTTGCCATCTGAACAGAACAACCCATTTTTGGCAACTACTAATCATTGTCCCTCCCTGGACATGTCCCAGCTTGCATAGTTGTGTTCAGAGCTTGATTCATATGTGCTTTGGTTTCTGGATCTGTCTTGAATCTACGTCATATTTTTTCCTTACCAAGCAAACTCTGCCACTTGCATACATCAAATGTTACACCAAACAATGCACATGAGGCCAGGGCTGTGCAGAACTTGTCTGAGGCCCAAGGAGGAAGTCTTGTTAGAATAAAGTTATAAACCCTCCCCATTGTGCTAAGCTAGCAGCAGGAGAGGACTGGAATCAGCAGAGCTGTCTCTTTCCCAAGTAATCCTGGCTAAACTGACCTCTGGCCAGTTCTGGGATACCCATCATCAGGAACCAGCAGGAAACCAAAAAGTTGCATTCTAAGAGAATCCATTGGATTCTGAGCCAGACTCACTGCTGTTGTGAAATGGCATCAGAGCCTAATCACTGTGCTCAGACTAGAGCTGTCTTTAAAGATCATCCTGCCCGCCCCTTCCATAGCAGCTACCAATAGAGGCAGGACATTGAATGTCACAGTGACCACTGTGGAAAGCCCCAGTGGCAGAGTGGAAGTTAGACTTACACCCTAAATCAAACTGAGAGAGTCATGTCCATTATTTTCAGTGGGCTTTCTCTCAGTACAACTTACCGGTAGATCATGGGTAGGCAAACTAAGGCCTGGGGGCCTGATCTGGCCCAATCACCTTCTAAATCTGGTCCACGGACGGTCCGGGAATCAGTATGTTTTTACATGAGTAGAATGTGTCCTTTTATTTAAAATGCATCTCTGGGTTATTTGTGGGGCATAGGAATTCGTTCATCCCCCCCCCAAAAAATATATAGTCCAGCCCCCCCCCCCCAAGGTCTGAGGGACAGTAGACCGGCCCCCTGCTGAAAAAGTTTGTTGACTCCTGACTTAGATGGTGACGGCACTTTTGCATATATTTTACTACTACCAAAAGTGGCCAAGGTAATTGCTGCTTTTGGTATTGCAGATATTTTCTTGCCCTAGTGATCTAAAATCATCCAACATGTTTATTAAATTTAAAAGCCACCATATATATGTAACTAGCTCTGTAATCCAATAGTGTTATGATTGTTTCACACCATCCAGTCTTCTTCACACCATCAGTTTGTGAAATAATTCATAACTGCACTGTGTCACCCAACAAGGTGTCCACAGACAGTCTTAATGTCTGCCTTTGGAAGTGTAGCTTACCCTTCGCAGAGCTATAATTCCCAGCACCTGTAATGAACTACAGCTCCCAGTTTGGGACAGGCATAGTTTGTGTGTGTGTGTGTGTGTGTGTGTGTGTGTGTGTATCCCTAGTTCCAAATAGGATCATCTTATTTTATCTTGCCCTTGATGGCCCTACAAAACTTGAGCTAAGATGTGGTTAATAAATTGGCCACAATTTCCATTGTACAAAAGAAAAATAAGTCTCCATGTGTATTTCCTATCATTTTTTATTTTTTTTTACTGCAATACTATCTCGTAGACGCGTACTGGAAAAGCAGACTGTCACTGCCAACCTTCCTCTGCTTATGAACCAAGTTTCTTCTTTCTTTTCCTTCCTGCTATTTTGTATATATTTACTGTTATACATACAATACATACAAAATAATATTAAAGTAAAAAGGGAAAAGAAATTTAGTTTCTGTCTGGGTATGCCACAAAAAGAGGACCATACACTGTGTCGTATTTTGTTGTTGTTGCTGGAGTCTGTCTGTTTCTTTCCGTGATTTCACGTGCTAATGTGAATTGCCTGGATGTCATTAGTCATTGAAGAAGGCAAAAAGAATTAGAGCTGCCGGAAAAGTAGAAAGAACAAGTTCTTTTTGTTGGCTGATGTTAAAGACTTCTTGGCTGAATTTCTTATACTGAATTTTCCCACCTGTCATTTCTTTCTAAAAGACTTCTTGGTTTCAAAACTTTCTTAGACACTTTAGCATTACATGCCCCATTAATGGCAAATGAACAATTCAGACAGGACACAGCATGCATTTAACAAGTATGGTATTAATTCAGGGAGCCAGGAGCAATAAAGGGAATAAAATATACTTGTGAATCATATTTTTTTCCATGAATTTTATAGGAGAATACAATGTTTGGAGTCAAGTACTAAAAAAAGTGATAAAGAGTTCTATACATAAATCTATAGAGTGATAATTAAAGTATATATACTTTTAAGCTCTCCCCCACCCTGCCGCCAATAACATTTCAGTTCACAGAGCATGTCTCATTGCAATCCATGAAGCTAATGCAACAGAGATAAATGTTTTGTATTTTATCAGCAGGTTAGATACTCAACTTTTGTTCAAATAACAAGAACAGTGGATTTAATATGCAGCACATGGGGTTGAAGATTTGTCAGGATTAAGGGATTTTCACGCAATCAGATTTTGAACATTATTAATGAATAGGTAAAAACAAAACAGAATCACGGGAAGCTAAATTTAAATCCATCAGTAAAAGCAACTTGCATTTTGGGTTGAAAAGCTCCTTCTGGGAAAAGAGAGTAAAGGTCCTTTCCCCTGAAATGTCAGTTAACATTATTGGCACAGAACAGTTTTCATAAATGTTGTAATTGGGTACATTGGGATTTGAGTGTTTTGAACAGGATGTGTAATGCAGGTAAAAGATACAGTATTACTTGCAATTTGCTTTGAGAAAAGATCTGATCACAACTTGAAAGCCTGTTAGGCTGGTCTGTAAAAATAAAAAAAAATAAAAAAATAAAAAGTGCCTTAAAAAAAATACCCATGACCAGATGAGTTACATATCCCATGAGCCACTGCAAAGTCACAAAGAACATTTCTCTTTTCAGATGCAGAATAGTGTTTTACGTAATTGACACCACCAGTGTTAAAGTACATTTCAAAGCAATTACTCCCCAGGACATCACTATCAACTCATACAGAGACACAATTGCCTCTTATAATAGTGGCACAAACATATAGGAAGCCTTGGAGGCTAGTTAATAAGGGAGAATAGCCTCCTAACAACAAGCCTGGTGTGTGGCCCTGAATGTCAATTTCCTTGGGTGGGGGTCAATACTAGAATTACTGGACTTTGCATGCCATTGGCTTTGGCTCCCACTACAGTTGGTCTCCATGTCTTCTGCCCTACCAGTCCCAATAGGCAGTAGTCTCCACTGGTAGGAAGTATATGGAGGAGTTAGGGAGGGCTGAATTAAGCTGTCCAGAGTTTGTAGTGTAGATAATTATTCCCAACTATGCTTGATTTCCGCAGTAACATGACGTGAAGACCAGAAGCCCCTTCCTCCCAACATCAAGGCAGCTTAAACAGCATTCTCTTCTAGACTAAACAAGTTCTGTCCCAGGTATACACACAGATACAACCTCAGACTCATGGAGGTCAGGTATGGTAGCATGGCACCAGCAGCCACAATCCTAATTTTACATACACACGGTTACTTCTCTACACGTATTATGGATGGGAAAGAAATTTTTAAAAAGATGAATGGGGGGGGGGGGGAGATGAATGAGAAACCATATACCATATTTTTCGCTCCATAAGACGCACCAGACCACAAGACGCACCTAGTTTTTGGAGGAGGAAAACAAGAAAAAAAATATTCTAAATCTCAGAAGCCAGAACAGCAAGAGGGATCGCTGCGCAGTGAAAGCAGCAATCCCTCTTGCTGTTCTGGCTTCTGGGATAGCTGCGCAGCCTGCATTCGCTCCATAAGACACACACACATTTCCCCTTACTTTTTAGGAGGGGAAAAGTGAGTCTTATAGAGCAAAAAATACGGTAATTTGTACTTCTAATACAAGAACCAAAGCACAGCTATCCTTTGAAATCAGCATTTTTCTGCTTTTTGTCATGCACTTCTTCAAACAAAAATGCATATAAAGAAAAATGTGTATAAAAATGCAGATGAAAATAACAGACAAAACGCATCATATTAGGGAGAAATGCTTGCAAAAATTAGTCAAACATGCAAAGTGTATTAGTCAAACATGCAAACAAAAATGTGTTGATTAGGAGAATGTTGCTGCCAAATTTTCCTAGAGATTTTTATAAAAATACAAATTGCTGAAGAAATATGGGGGAATGAATTTAAGATTGGAAAAATGAGTAACCAAAATGGACAGATTAATCCATCCCTAACACATGTACAGCGTCAGTACAAAGTTGCTGGCATCCAACAATCGGCCTCACTGCCAATGAGTATTGCTGTCAGAGTTGGAGAAGCAGCTGGTTTTTTCTTCTATCTGATTGCTTTAAAAGATATTCTTTCTTGCTCTTCCAGTGTAGAAATGAAATGCCTAAAGCTGCAGCATACTTATGATGCACACAGGAAAATAGGTCAGCTTAGGGCTGGGACAACTCTGGCTGCACCTTTATAAGCTGTTCGTTTTTTGTAAGAGCAGAGTGTCATGCTCTGAATAAATGATCTCTCGCTCTCACCACATCCCTGCTCCTTGTGCGAGAATATCCCTAGACCACAAGAGAGCTGGTGGGAATGCTGGTAAGCCACCTTCATTTTACTGCAGTGGATGAAATATAATGTACACATACATGGAAATGTTCATCAGGATGTGAAAATAAGATTCCCATCTTCTCAATAACCTGTTTAATCCATCATGTGTATGTTGCATACACATTGAGATCATCTGAGGGTGCAGACCAGTAGCCATGAACGTAGTTTTATTATTTTGTGCACTCTTAGATCCTTGAATCATTCTTTCATTCACTGAAATATATAGATCGTCAAATAGTGGGTCGGGTACAGTGAAAGTTTGTTTTATTTTATTCTTATACCACCTTTCAAGAATAAAATTCTTCCTGAGGCAGTTCACATGAAATACCACAATAAAATACAGTAGATAATATTTTTTTAAAATGTCAATAAAACAAATCCCACATTATTAAAAGTAGCAACCCAGCATCAAAAAAAATTCAGCATAGCACAGTCACTAAGGCTATGTCACAATGAGATTCCCAGCCACAGTTAGTTTCTGAAGTACAAATATGATTTTTCCTTACAGCAGGCCTGGGGAAGAAGAAGAAGAAGAAGAAGAAGAAGAAGAAGAAGAAGAAGAAAGAAGAAGAAGAAGAAGAAGAGGAGGAGGAGTTTGGTTGGATTTGATATCCCGCCTTTCACTCCCCTTCAGGAGTCTCAAAGCGGCTAACATTCTCCTTTCCCTTCCTCCCCCACAACAAACACTCTGTGAGGTGAGTGGGGCTGAGAGACTTCAGAGAAGTGTGACTGGCCCAAGGTCACCCAGCAGCTGCATGTGGAGGAGCGGAGACGCGAACCCGGTTCCCCAGATTATGAGACTACCGCTCTTAACCACTACACCACACTGGGGAACATTTGACCCTCCAAATGTTGCTGAACTACAGCTCCTATCAGTCCCCAAAAGCATGGCCTCTCCCCGGGGATGATGGGAGTTGTCATTCAGTAACATCTGGATGGCCAAAGGTTCCCCTGTCCTAGAGCATCTGAGGTTACATTCCTAGTCTGCTCTCTCTGTGTGTTCTTGATCAGATTTTCCACAGAAAGATCAAACCTGGATTAAATGGCAGGGGGCACAAGTTAGCATCTTGATGTCAATGATGTGATGCAGATGCTGTGAAAAGCCTGAATGTGTGAGGAGCCACAACCCCACAATAAACACTGTTCTGTATCCAACCTTACTAATGGGACGTGCGCCAAAACATTGCTCTTCTTCAGGGTGCCAGCTAACCATGACCATTCCCAGGATAGTCTCCAGAGTAGCATGCAAAAGAAAAACACAAAAAAACAGTAGTTGACTTGCTGACCAATAAATATAGGATTTCAGGCAACTAAGAAGAAAACCCAGATTCTGCCAAGCTCTGGCAATGACTCACCATATGTTGTCAAAGCCCATCCTATCAATGACCTGTTACGTTCTGCACTGCGGGGGGGGGGGGGGTCATAAGGTCCAAGCTATTTTTTCGCCTGAACCACAACAGTAAAGTCACCACCCCATGCCAAGGTTCATCATGCTGAAGGCTGGCCAAGTTATTTTGGCAATGAGGCCGAAAATTTCAACAAACATCTCTCTCCCTGGGAGCAAAAATTTGCTGCCCTTTCCTAACAGTCCAAAGCATCTCCCTGAGGCATCTGTCTCACTCTGCTTATTGGCAGCAGAGCATGGGCTTCGCATGCAGAGATTCAATCCCTGGATTCTCCCTGTGACCCCAGGTGAGACACAGCAAGTCACATTAGACAGCATAAGGCTAGTAGGATCAATGGTCCCATAGCAGATAATGGTTCAATATGCATATAATGGTCTTGTTATGTGCATATATGGTTCTACATCTGCCTGATTATGACTGTTGTTCTTCCAACCCTTAGACATGCCTAGGGAGACAGTGTTGCTGAAGCCCAAAGTTGGGAACTTTGAAAGCAGCTATTTCACCACATGTGTATTACATAAAATGACCAAATGCATATTACAAAACCATGCAGAATAAGCCAGGGCTTGGGGATTGTGTGTGGCCCCC
Organism: Podarcis pityusensis; assembly: GCF_964106645.2. NCBI lineage: Eukaryota > Metazoa > Chordata > Lepidosauria > Squamata > Lacertidae > Podarcis > Podarcis pityusensis. Next base: position 55,259,553 of record NC_138026.1, read on the forward strand.
CCAGATGTCATTCTACAATTTGCATCCTCTCTGGCCGCTGGCCATGCTGGCTGGGGAAGATGAGGGTAGGAGTCCAACAACATCTGGAAGCCACAGGTTCTCCATCCATGGTGGGCCATTTTAGGCTCTAAGACGTCCAAAAAGGAAACAAACATATTCCACCCTTCAGACAAATATTTACCATTCATTGTTATGAATCTCAAACTCGCATATTTGTTGTTGCTCTTGTTATTTCCTGTTATTGTTTCTTGTGCTTTTAAGGGGGTTCTGTTTGTTGAGTTCTGTTGAACGCTGTTGCATAGCTACTAAATTTTAAGATGCTTTGAACTGACTGCCCTTTTATCTGTTATCAGATTAAATCTCCAAGTTTAATGAGAGGCAAGATTTATGAGCAGGTAATCCTTGCCCGAACAGCAAGCAAGTTTCCCAATGCATTAAGAATTAGATCAAAGTGCACTCATTACTACAGACTTCTCAGTGCAACTGCACAAGAACCAACTGATTTCAAGGCATGTGTTAGCTTTATTGGGAGTTTACCTCTAAAAAATGGGCTGGTGTTCTTCAAGTAGACGTTAACATTTCTTGACATCCTCCTGCTTTTGCTGAAACATTGTATCCATGGCCTCCTAATCTTCCAGCCTTCTAATCTTCTCTACGTGATCAGTGACCCATTATATGCTGTCAAATCCCATCTTCTCAATAACCTGTTTAATCATCATGTGTATGTTGGATACACATTGAGATCATCTGAGGGTACACTTTTTGGTTTCCATCATGAACCAGAAGAGCAGCATACAAATGTCACAAAAACAAACAAACAAAGGACGTGGAAGCTGTGGGGCTGTGCATGCCAGCTCTGCCCAAAATGTTCTGCACATGTCCCAGCACTGCATGCTCCATCAATAACATGATATTAAGCAGGAAAGTCCGAAAGGGGCTTCTAAGTGCATTTAGCAGAACGTGGTGAAAAGTGTCCTCATGACTGGGGACCCTGATAATGCAGGAGTGGATGGGAACACTGGTGGAGGAAGCAAAACTGCCATTCCCTGTTAAGGCCTAACACCTGCAGAGGCCTTCAGTTTTCTCTGGCCAGAGAGTGTATCCGCAGGGTTCAATAGAAAAGGCTAAACATGTTTAACCAAGTTAGCATTTCAGTTAGCTAAACATTTTAGCGCATATCTTTAATTATATGGTACTGTGCTATGAAACAATATAATTGTCTCCAGAAGTGTGTGGCAACTTTTAAGAATAATTAAATGCTTAAGTCATAGAGAGTGAGAGTTGTAATTTCAGCGGCATCAGCTTCAGATTGCAACCAAAGCGTGGCTTAAATGTGATTTAAGGACAAACTCTAATAACTAAAATAACTTGTTTTGGGAGATTTGCAAGCAAGCATGTCCCCAGTTCTGGGTGGCATTACTTCCTTCCCACCCACCACACAAATACGCACACTACGCAAGTGTGCAGAAAATGTCTTCCTGGGAATAAATTTACAGAGGGGTCCTGCCTTGGCGTGTTGATGTTCCTATCATTCTCAAGGAGAATTGCAAAACATAAAAACTAGGAATTAGCAACGAAAAAGCTTAGGTCAATTCGTGTGTGTGTGTGTTTTCAGGAGTTGGCCCACTTATCTGTACACTGGGTGGTGATGGAAAATGTGAGAGTCAGAAATACACAGATCTCCTATGCAGACAGATCTATGTGCTGAACTAAATTGGTCTGGAGTCCATAAATCTGATTGGTCCAATTCTTTACATGTTATATTCCCCTCCCCTCCGAATATGAAGAGTGCTGGGACACAAAAAGGGGAATGTGTATATGACCCTTTGATATTGCCTTTGATTTTCCATAAACTCATCACTGTTCATCACAGCTGACCATTTCGGCTGCTGATTCAATGCATTAGTATTACAGCATTGTGAGCCTGACCAGCTTGAGGACATGTTGCTAATTCCTAGTTTTTATGTTTTGCAATTCTCCTTGAGAATGATAGGAACATCAACACGCCAAGGCAGGACTTGCTGTATTGCAATCAAAGCATGTGGAGACAATGAGTCCAGTGCACCAGCAACTGTGGGTGGCCAGACAACTTCTTTATGAGCTTCTTAAAAAGGCAATAGATTTCTGAAGAACCAGGCATGGTAGCCATCAAACCGTTGACTGGTTCAATGCTATGGAACACTCTTCCAGTAGAGATTCAGCAAGTATCTTTGCTATTAATTTTCAGGCATCTCTTGAAGATTTTTTGTTTGTTGGTACTTGAAGGCCTGTGCAGTTGTTTACAACTTTTACTGAGAAACAATATTTGTTAGTCAGCAATTACTGAGTGCAGACGTTTGCAATAGTCAGCTATTTTAATGATGGTTCTGCATTGCTTTTAAAAGTTTTTATGTTGTGGTATGCCACCCCAGTGTTTAGTGAGAGGGTGGTATAGTAACGTGTTTATAAATAAGTCTAACTGCCTCTTTTGTGCTTGCTTGCTTTTTTTCTAAATGTGTTTCTATGTGTTTCCCTTTAAAAATGCACAAAAATGTAACTGGATGAACTCAATGCTTTCCCCATGAGGAACTGAGAGAGATCGGACTTCAATTGGCAAATAAAGCAAATTATTTTAAGCAACTTGTCTCCAGTGTTCTCCATCACCATAAGGAAATTAAGCCCTGTATTATTCCTCCTGAATCTTCTCACCAGTCAGGGCAGTGGGGAGCATACAACATGACTATGTGCATTGGTGCGCACGGTGACTCTTAATCAGAATAACTAGATCCTCAAATGTTGCCTATAACAATGCCCTTCTAGAATAAGAACAGTATGCATAACAGACATCCATCAAATTCCCTCATATTCATACATTTAGTCAACCTGCTGGTGTTTGGCTTTGGATGAAAATATGGCAGAGAGAACAAAATGAGCAGTGAGGCTGTTTCAATTCCCATTGCCCCAACAACGCTGACACAGATTCTGAAGCTATGAGAGTTGCTAGTGCATATCCAGGCTTAAGTATGCCTAAGGACCTTTTCTGATTTATATTGAACTGCTGGTAGGAAAGTCATATCTCAAAGAAATTTTGAAAAAAAAGAAGAAGCTCTTATTCCCCTTCACCCTCATTTTGAAATTCAGATCTAAAAGCCACTTTTGAGAATCACTGCGAGCAAGACTAAATGTTATGTCTTGCAGATAAGAATTATGGCACTCATTTTATATACTAACTTGACAAATTAGATAACTTGTGCCCTGTTCAAGGTTATGAAAGCTTTACATTCAGTATCAGCCATTCTTGGGAATGCAAAAGTAATTTAAAAGTAGGGATAATGAAAGATCCATTTTGTAAGCAGACCTGAATTGGAAAACTATGTTTTAATATTGCCCCCTCACACATTCCTACCGCTTTACATTTGAGTCCTTTCAGCCAGGCTTTATGCCTCAATATTCTTTTGTAAACACCAGAAAATCCAGAGGCCTGTTGTTGTTTTTCATAGAGGAAAGAGCCTTAAGTAGTTTACATCCACTTCTAGAGCCCACATTCATTATAATAATAAAGCCATGCAGCCAATGAGAAGACACGAGAAATCCTGTGGACTGAAGTATGCAAATTGTCATCAACCTAGATTATGGATCCTATGGACCTTGTTTAAAGCTATAATCCTAATTTACACTAGGACACTCACCTGGAGGCCATTTCTCCAGGAAACTGTCATCCTATCCTATTTAGAGTTTTCTGCATTTGTCCTCCAGAGACAGCAGCCTTTCTACTTTATTAAAAACCCAGAATGTCCTTAAAGCACTCAGTATACTTTTCTGTACAGATTAAAATCCTCAGAAGGGTGGAGTACCTTCTATATTTAGCAAAACAAGTACCTACAAATGACTGATACTGGCAAATATAGACCCTTGTCAACTGTCATTGAGCAAATGCCAATGGAGAATGTGTATATAATTTTCTGTGTGGGTTTAACAGCTGTGCATATTGGTATGTATACTACAAGCCTCTGCATGGCTATTCTGGGGATAGCCAATGACAGATTACACATTTACGATGCAGAAGAGCCAAGAATAAACATAAACTGAAGAACTAGGTCATATTTAAGCCTACCAAGTCAACAATTATTTTCTGTAAGAGAGAGAACAGCGAAAATCTATTATATCAAATCTTATTTTTAAAAATGCATGCAGTTAACCAAATGGTCTCCTCACAAACATGGGAGGGTGTATCTGTCAATTTCAGTTTCTCTCTGTTTCTCATTATTCCCGTCTTAAATTCAGTTCTCTATATTTCCACATCATTTTTTTAAAAGTCCTTGTGTAAATTCACCAGTGTTTTAGTGCAAATTTCTGCTTATGTGCACATTTTTGTATGCAACATCCCCTTATATAAAGCTTCTTTGCATGTCATTTTCAGTAATATATGCATTTTTATGCACACTTTACCCCAGCATATACATTTGTATACACATTACGTGGCTTGAGAAATGCATTGCAAAATTTGGAGACGTGCAAATTTCAAAGGACGGCTTGGGCTGGGTTCACGTATTGTTGCCAAATGCACAAATTAGGCAAGTCCCCCTTTAAATGCAAACTGGATTGAATTTCTTTCTCAACCTTATTCTCAAGTGTCCCTTCTACCACTGAAAACAGTATGTGGTAGGTTCCATATTTGGTGCATGGCCAGGGTGTGTGGATACAGCTCAGACCTATTTTGGGCTGCCCTTGGATAAGATGCCTTCAGCGGTGCAGTTCTTTCTCAGGGCTATTCATTTCAGGTTGGGGTGGGGGAGTCAATAGAGGCCAAACTGGCCACTTAGTTGGAGGAAACCTTTTCTACTTCCGATAATAAAACCCTGCCTTCAGGTAGTAGAAGATCCTTTTCCTTCAGTTGAAGGTCCCTATGATGAAAGGCTAAATTCAGTACAGTAGTACCTCAGGTTAAGTACTTAATTCGCTCCGGAGGTCCGTTCTTAACCTGAAACTGTTCTTAACCTGAAGCACCACTTTAGCTAATGGGGCCTCCTGCTGCCGCCATGCCACTGGAGCACGATTTCTGTTCTCATCCTGAAGCAAAGTTCTTAACCCGAGGTACTATTTCTGGGTTAGTGGAGTCTGTAACCTGAAGCGTATGTAACCCGAGGTACCACTGTATTTTCATTACTTCAGAGGGTAATAAGGAGGGGCACTTGATTAATATTGCAGCTTCCATATACAGAGCAGAGCCTCCTGCTGCCGCCATGCCACTGGAGCACGATTTCTGTTCTCATCCTGAAGCAAAGTTCTTAACCCGAGGTAATATTTCTAGGTTAGCAGAGTCTGTAACCTGAAGCGTATGTAACCTGAAGTGTATGTAACCCGAGGTACCACTGTATGTCCATAGTCACACAACAAGTAAAGGTTGGCTCATAAGAAATAATCCAAAATCCATTTTAAGATTGTATCTGGCAGTTCACCTAAAATTAATTCCCACCTCTATTGATCTTTATTCCTGCATTCAGTCTACCAGGGAACCTGTGTCTTTCACCTAATGATAGAGGCCAACCTGGGTCACAACTGGTTTTGTATTTCCTGAAATGGAGATTTGGCCATTGCTATATTTTATCTTCCCTGTGGACCTTGGTGCAACCTGATACCTTCATAGCACCTCATTCGACTGTCATCTCCTTCTCCACTCAGCCTTAACATTCTTACAAGATTCAGACTGGGGGCATTACCAGCAGTAATCTCTCTCTCTCTGATTACCATCTAACCTGAGTTCTGGATAACTTGAATGCTTGTACACTATTTTGTTAATTTTTGGGGCGCTTTAAATGAATTACCTTAATATTGTGCTTAATGAGTCAGCCATCACCGAACAATAGGATAACAAAAGCTGTTTGTCAAAGTGTTTCCTTTACTTTCACATAACAGCAAGTTGTATGTGTGGAGCTGGAATCACCATGTTTACATCCACTGCTGCCAATAAGATGCCATAACTTTTCAGTTAAAGGAAAGGATTTTCTTTCCCAGCAGGTTCACATAATTCAAAGGACTCATTTTGTCATATTGTTGTTTGTCAGATATTTTCTTAGGAGTCACACAGGGTCAAGCTCTTATATAATGCCTCCCCCCCCCCATCCCGTACCTTCTCAAAATAATGCTAGTTGATTCTTGGTAAATTAAGCAAGATAATGCAGATGGCTTATGCTAAATGTGCCGGTATTTAGCATATTGATTGAGTTTGATTTTCTAGTGAAAAGTTTTACATTTCTTCTCTGACAGCTTCAGTGGCTAAATGGGCTTTTAACTATAGCGAAAATGTGACTTTGTGCATTAAGTAACCTACTTTTCTTTTCTTGGTTTTCCCCCCGCAACTGAAACTGTATTGCCAGAGGAATGGAGTAAATAAAGAAATTGATCACAGTAATGGATTTCGGCAAGAAATCTCCTGAGTCTCATTTCCCTTGGCTTCTCTACTGCCATTTTTTTTGAAATGCTATTGTGGTTTGATTTCCCTACTAAATAAGAGATTTTCTTGATGGAAAGTTGCCTTTATGCAACAATACGGTTCATCACAAATGTATTTTGATGCTGTAAATTGAGAAAAGGGTTCTTTTGGATTAAAAATTCAGCAGTTGTGGTGGATCAAAAAAATTTGTGGCTGGGGTTTCTCAAAGGTTAGGAAGAAACTATTTTTTTTCCAGACAGTTGAGCACTGTTACTGTCCATGATGCACCCACACTGTTGTTTCAGGTCAGAGACTTTGACCAGACATAGAATTTAGTACATGTAGCAATTCTCAATTCTATTTTACTGATATGCAAAACAAAAACAAAACCAGAACCTGCTATGGTAAGCTCCTTCTAAATACCTCCCAAAAGCACTGACTGAAAGGAAAAGGATAGCCTTTGTGTGGTCATTTTCTGATTGGAAGCTAGAGATGTCTGTCATGCCGCCACCCCTCCTACGCCTCAGACTCTTTCCTCCTGGTGTTTTATATTTGTGAGTGGTTTCAAAATATGTATCAAAGTGGCCAGAAAAAAAGTAAAAACACCCTTCTGGGGTGGTTCTGAAGGAATAAGATTTTTCCTTCTTTGGTTTGAACTGCTTCAGAGTGACCTAAGTTACTTCAGATCCGGCCATTTCAGTTTGGTTTGTGCTTCATCTGAACTGAATGCACAACCGTATACTTTCTGCTCTCTTAAAATCTATTGTCTATCTCCAGCAAAACTATTTCACCTTGCTTCCCCTGAAATATAAATAGCTGCCTAAAATTGCAAACAGCTAGAACCTCAGTGTGTATTTGTTTGTCACTTTTGGATTTGTAAAACATCCAGGAAGACATATGTGGCTTTATTCTGAGCTGCATGGCATGTTAAGCTGGGGAAGGGTGAAATAATACATGAAGTGGAAAATCTGTGGTTGGATCCCCCAGTATATTTTTCTTTCCTTAGAAGCAGCGCTCGGAGCCACAGAGGAGTCCTCAGGTATCCCTTTCCTCATGACCCCTCTTCCAAGCTACTATTAATCATGAAGGAGAGGGGGGAAATACACGGCCTTGGTGCCTATCTTTAATCCATTCAATTGAAAAATTAATTCTTCTTACCACTATGGCCAGAATCTGACCTGGGTCCCTCACAGCTCTTGTTGGGTGAAGATTAGCAAACTGAGATATCTGATCATAGGTTAGGGTTAGGTAGGATTGAGTGTTAGCTGCTGTTGTTGTTTATTCTGGGAAGTAAACAAGATCTACTGTGACTATTTGCCATTGGTGTTAAAAATTAATTATGGTTTGATGGAGGAACTAAAGAACTAGCCCTTCCCACAATGCTGCACTTTCCCCACTGTTTAGAGCTGCAGAGTTAAGAGATGCAGACCACATAACATATGTCCTGAAAGACCTACATTGGCTCCCAGTACATTTCTGAGCACAATTCAAAGTGTTGGTGCTGACCTTTAAAGCCCTAAATGGCCTCAGTCCAGTATACCTGAAGGACGGTCTCCACCCCCATTGTTCAGTCTGGACACTGAGGACCAGCGCTGAGGGCCTTCTGGTGATTCCCTCACTGCGAGAAGTGAAGTTACAGGGAAGCAGGCAGAGGGCCTTCTCGGTAGTGGCGCCTGCCCTGTGGAACGCCCTCCCATCAAGGAGATAAACAACTAGCTGACTTTTAGAAGACATCTGAAGGCAGCCCTGTTTAGGGGAGTTTTTAATGTTTAAAGTTTTATTCTGTTTTTAATGCTCTGTTGAAAGCCGCCCAGAGTGGCTGGGAAAACCCAGCCAGATGGGCGGGGTATAAATTATTATTATTATTATTATTATTATTATTATTATTATTATCTTTTCCATTGTGCCTCCACTTCCACTTTTCCTCAGTGTCAGCTAGAAAAGAGTGTGGAACAGGAGTAACCATTTCTCTTGGCTCCATATCAGCAAGTCAGCCACTGTTGCTGCTAAAACTAATTGATGGTAGGGGTGGACAGGAACCAGGTTTTCTTCAAAGATTTGCTGAATAGGTAAAAGGCCAATGAACTTGTATGTCCTGTTCCAAAATCAGCTTTAAGAATGCTAGGGGGAGGTGTGGGCGATGGAATCATGATGCGTAGTGAGAATTGTTTGTGCTTAAGTACTAACACATAGTTGACAGAACAGAGGCATTCAAAGGGAAGAGGTTATTGTCTATAGTGTTTCCTTGCAAAGTAACAAGGTTTAATGCTTGGGATACTTTCATGTCCAAGATGCATTACAAAAAAAGGGGGAGGGATGGCAAATTGTTAACAATCCTGTGAGAAAATTCTCCCAGCAGTTCACAGGACAAACATGCTGTAGTGACAGGAAAGCAAAAGAGAATCCCACACAGGAAGTCAAGGGATCTATGTATGGCCTTGGGGATGTAAGAAGCACAGCGTGCTCTGGTCAAGAGGATGCCCGCGTGTAAACAGGAAGTTTTTGCAGGCATGGCTAAGCCCTTCAATGTGCTCTACGATGCACTGAAACAAGTAATGGGCTGGTGGTGGTGATGATCATTTGCACAAACACACTAATGGGATATTGTTTTGACAATAAACTGTACTTGTTTTTGGTACAGGTGATATAACTGGAGCTTAATTTTGGAGACCGACATGGACCAGCAGTATACGGGCACATGTGGAAGTGGTAACGCAGCTGTCAAGACTACATGGGGTTTTTTTCTGACTTGGTTTCTAGTCAAACTGGTTTTTTTGTTTGTCTTGTTTTGTTTCTGCAGCAATTCAAACACTGTGGAGGGAAAGCTGAAACTAGTTCTCTGGCCAAAATGTACGCCACATCTTCTCTCAACCATTCGCCATAAATTAATAAAAAAGGAGGTGCATTATCAAGGGGAGGGCGGTAAAATTATCGCGGGTCAAGTGCAGCTGGGCTTTTACTGTGCTGACTTTAATAGAAACAGACCAGAAATGGACTGATGGGTGATCTCATGTCCATTTCAAATAGTAATACTGGCTTGCCTGATGTAACCATCACCAAGAAAATTATGTGAAACATTTCTGAAGTGTGCTCACTATTGCGCGGGCAGGCAGAGACCCCCCCAACCCAAGGCCAGCTCCCGTGTGGAATAAAGACACACAGTACTGTGCTATGGGATTAAAATTGGCCACAACTTTATTTAAGATTCAGATATAGGGAGACCTTAGCTTAGGCCTTGGGCATTTATCCCTCCCAGTCCCCAGACGGGGATCTGAGGAACATCAGGGTTATCCAGATTGAGTGGGGATTGGACTGGCTCTGGAGAACGTCTGTTCAAGCAGAGAGCCCGCACTCCCCCCAATTCACTGCAACACGGGGGAAACTAATGACAGCCTCTCGGCGTATGGCCAATGACTCGCCTCAGAACAACCCCTTTAACAGGGAACCCTGGGATCGCCGCCGCAGGGCGGGCGTGGGTCACCACTTCACGCCCCCCCCCCCCCATTTTAGGGAAGAAAGACTAAAGGATTCCACCCAAGGCCTGAAACCACCAAAGTTGTGACATTTTGCTACGGGGAAGGCAAAACCTGCCAATGCAGGAAAATTCCTTTCCGGCCCTTTAACAGCGATCAATACGTAGCAGCGCCTGTATACCTGCAAAGAAGAAGTTAACCTGCAAAAGAAAGCTTAACTGAGGGAGGGTAGGATGGGAGAAGCTCTGGAGCTGACTGTGATCCCCCAGGTAAGTCCCACCCTCTATTGTGTGGGTGGGGAAGTCCCACCCCCTACCTGGCCAACTCCCCTGGCCACGCCTCCCCCCACCGGGATTGGTTGACTGTCCGAGGTTGGGTGGGAACTTCTAGGTATCCAGCCTGGAGGGGAGGTGATGCCAGGCAATGCTGCTAGGAGCAGTGTAGGATCAGGGGTGCTGCCCGCATCTGCGCAAAGTACGCCCCCCGTTTGATGTGGGGAGCGGTCATTCTTTGGCGATCACTCGTAGCCGAGTAAGATTGTCTTCCATCAACACGGTTTTAACCATGAGTCTGTAAGTGACTGTGGAGGCCAATTCCGGACCCATATGTCCTTCCACAGTGGGGACATTGGTTCCCGGGTGGGAGTTGATCATGGTGTGGATTTACCAAGCGTGCCTTCCTCTTAGCACGTTCCTCCCTATTATGGCTCCATCCCTTCCATTTATCTGATATTGCTCAACAAATTACCACTTATTCGGCCTTCTAGGGGGACAGTGGACATGATTTTCACTACTCAACAGCTTCAGGAAAAATGCAGAGAGTAAAACCAACCCCTGTATATGGCATTTATCGTGGAGCGTATTAGTTGGTGGACTGTCCAGCAGTCATTGGCACTCGTCATAGCTCTGGTAAGGAGCACATCACAGCGAACTTTAGCATGGACACTATTACTGGTTGCTGGATACAGAGAACAGGGAAGCTCAGCAGCTTTCACAGAACTTTTTAATGCAGCCTTCTCTACCCCTGGTCACAAGATCAGTAAGAAGTGGTAATTTGTTGAGCAATATCAGATAAATGGAAGTGATGGGGCCGTAATAGGTTCATATAATAGCAGCAGGACTTCAGGTTTTTCAGTGATGCTGGCAGCCAAAATTTAGTGAATTGGACATGAAATTCCTAGGTTTGATGTTTGCTGGAAAAAGCCATGCCTGTGAAATTGTAGGTTTTTAATTGGATGTTATGAAAGTTCATGCCAGACTGAGTTGTTTTCAACCTGTTGGTAAGTACTTATCAGGCAACCTTTTAATCTGTGCAGGGCAGGTAGAGGTCAGCTCACCCTTCTTACATCAGTATTAAAGGGAAAGTATTTCAAGGGGAAAGGGAGCTGTAACTTGCCGGACACTTTCAAGCCGAAGCATCTTTTTAAGTGCTGTTGCTCAGCATGTTGGGGGGGGGAATCTTTTTTTTAAACTGTGTGATGTGGCACAGGACATCTCATTCCAGACATCTGCGCTGATTTATTAGCTGGCATTCATTTTACTGACATTTTGCTGTAACAGCCAGAGAGCGCTTAAATGCTTGAATTTAATGAAGCCTAATTTCTTTCTGATGGCTGATGATGCACAAGCATCATTCAAAGGATTCAACCCTACCCACATTTTCTTGGGAGGCGGACTCGACAAGGTTTATTTTTGAGGATGCCTGCCAGACAGACACAAGAGAAGGGCAAGAAGAATTAAATAATACAAAGCAAAAATGGGAAAGGAAGGGGGCTTCACTAAAAACACTTGTACACATAATAGTTCCCTGATTTCAGTTGGAACTAATTATCATTTAGACTTGAACAGCACAATCCTATTATGCATATTCAGTCAAAAGGCATAGGGACTTCGAAGTTGCCTTTTTCTTTTTATATAAAATAGCTTGCTAGCTTTGTTTGTTTGTTTGAAATGAGAAGTATTCCAAATTAAGAAAGCATCCAGCATCTCAAGAAGTAAATAGACCATTATCTCTCTTTTGTCACAGGTATCATTGATACCGTTCACTGTTGTTCTAGGTGAGTCCTTGCTAAGTCCTGGTCAAGAGCCTTTGCTGTCTAGGATAAAATGATGTGGATCTGGCCAGACTAGATCCTGGTTCATATTAGTATTTCTAAGATAAAGAGACAGAGATATCTTAGTGCTGTCTGGTTTTACATTTGTCATTTAATAAGAGAGCTTCAAACTCCTGCACTGCCTTAAATGTAGTATGGTTTCATGGTTATCCCCTCAAAGCATCACTGAAACACTTGATGCTCATCCTGGAACATCTGTGACAATAAAATTTACCACATTGTCTACTCTATAACATGTCTCAAACACTTCCTCCCTGCTTGTGTTTTATAGAAATCCAACCGTTTTCTTTACTACCCTCAATAAAGTGCTCATAAAACACTCTATAGTCCTTTTAATGTGATCCTGGGTTGCTTTGTCCTCTGCTATTGATGTTGGACGTGTGTGTGTGTGTGTGTGTGTGTGAGAGAGAGAGAGAGAGAGAGAGAGAGAGAGAGAGAGAGAGAGAGGAAGTGAATTTCAGGCAATTACCTTACAGGAAAAGAACTGTGCATTTTTATTAAAACAAAAATAAAATCGGACATAGTATTTAGTTCTTAGAAGTAACAGCTATCCCAAACCCGAAGAATCTGGGCTGTAATAAATAATGACAGCTTATTTCATTCCTGGCTGCCCATTAAAGCAATCTTTACTAATTTTGATAAATAACAGTAATCAGCTTCAGTTGACTAATGAGTATCTATTTATTTACCATTAAGATATGCTGCCTAATGCACTTTCTTGTACCTTCAAGTCAGTTTGAGCTATTCCCATTTTTAAAAAACTGACATTGGGGAGGGGATGACAACTTTGAAATACTGATTCTAAGGGGAGATTATCAAATAACCAGGTCCTTTTCTTTTTTTAACATGGTTCTTCCACTTTTCTACTGTATGGCATCTGTACCACTCAAATATCCGCAGGTTTCTTTGTCAAACTGATATCTAGATTGTAAAAGGCATGCTGACACTTAAAACTGTGTGTTGCTTTGCAGCAGGGATATGTGTCTTTTTAGTGACCTGTATGGACTTCTACCCAGATATGTTAAGAAGTGAAAACAACGACCTAATTCATCTGCAACGAAAAGAAAATCAAAATCTTCAGAATTTTTAAAATTATTGTTTTGTGTCCCATTTGTCTTTCCTCTCCAGTCTTAAAGCACTTTTTGTACAGCATGAGTCTGTGCCCAGAATTTGACTGCGTATGTTTTTGAAGAAAAGCTTGGATTCCTTAGAACAATTGGGAGCTTATCCTCCACGAATGGATTTAAACCATTTCCACTGGATTTCACACCAGCAACCTTTCAGTTTCAGTGACAATGGAGAATGGAGAACTTGAAGAACAGACACACCTCATTAGTTCCTCCAAACAGGGAGAGCTGTGTTTTCCTTCACTAAAATTCTTTTTATAGGACTTTCACTTACACTTCATACAACTATTTAACGGGATAGTTGTGTGTGTGTTTTCCCCACACAGTTTTCGTATTTCTTCCCTTGGCTCCAAAGCAATCAAGCAAAATCATGGATATCTATTTAAAAAGATGGTCATAGTCAAGCCAAAGCTAAGCATTTGTAGCTTGTGTCACATTAATACTATCTTCAGGTAATGCTGGACACCTTAAAATATTTCATTTTATAATGCAACATATATCAGTAATCAAAATTTAAATGCATTGATGTTATTACTACTCCAGCTTTTGAAACCAGGTGCATCTCTTTATGGAATCCCATGCCCTGCTTCTCACGTAGAATATTCCATTTCCTAACCATGCACATGCGAGACCTCTGCATGTGGATTTCTTGTGTTAGGAATCTTGCCCATGAACTGTACTGTGTGCACAGCTTTTCCTGAAATTCGGAAATGATTTACAAGGATGGGGATAAAAAGGAAGGAAACTGTGCTTTTATGTATGTAATTTTCTCAGAAAATAAAAGAACATTTGTAACTACATAAAATAGCAGCTCATTCAAAATTATAACAATTGCTATGAACAGCACTTCAGTTTCCTTCCATTGTAACACCAACTTCCTGAGTGTGTGTATGTCCTTCTAATCATAATAACTTGGCACATGACTGTTATGGCCACTGACAAAAATTGATCTATTCCTTGGGGTTGGGTTGTTTTTGTGTGTGTACTGTGGGTACCATTCCCCTCCCCCACACAAATGCATACACATAGGATACATGTAGTGGATATCCTGGTTTGGGCCACAGGCTGAGAATCCCCTGCAGATCTGTTTCCCATAAGTGGCAGCATCTATTGTTATGAGCACAATGAGCCCATGAGAATCATGTGAACTGTATTTGGTGAGCAATTGTAGATATGGCAGCTGTGACGTTTGCTGCAGGGAAAACCTGTCACATCTTGCTCCTTCCTGTGGGAACTTTACTTCCTAAAGTTTATAAATACTTTCAGGTGCGACATAGGATGGTCTTTATTTTAGCAAGAAAAGGAAAGCCATTAAACAGGAAAGACATTGACACACAAATGCCATCTGCGATTCACGAGTATTCCATACTCAAAAATAAACACTGAAGATTTCAGCTGTTCTTCTTTTGAACTGTGCCGTTCATTAAAAGCAGGTAAAGCATCCATTTAATATACATTTTAATGGAATGTATATGAAACTGGAATTAGGTCAAACTATAGGAAGAATGTCCTAAGAAACAATGGGCTGTATTCAACTAAAGCCTTTTCAGTGTTGACCCACTTAAATTAATAACATTAGTCATATATATTAAATTCAATAGGTCTACTCTGAGAAGGACTAGCATTGAATACCACCTTACAAACTGTTCAAGTATGGAACAGACTTGCCTAAAAGGTGCTGGACTACCTTTGAGGTATTTTAAGCAGAAACCAGGTGGCCACTTAACAGGGATGCCATAAGAATGATTTCCCTGTGTTGGCAAGGAGTTGGACTGCATAACCTTTGACATCCCTTCTTAGCTCTATGGGTAATATCCAACTAGGCCAAACCCAGGGTAGACCCATTAAAGCTATCTGAGTTAGGTAAATACATTGGTTTCAAATATCGTACCAGCATTGGATATCACCCGATGATATTATGGCCTTCCAAGAGCAATGGAAAAAGAGAGGACTAAGTTCCTTCTCAAGCCTAATCACCTCAGGTAGGCTCATACATGCACACCCATTGCTTAGATGCAGATGTTTCTGCATATGAGCTCACAATTGTCTTCTGTGCTCTGCAATGTAGACTTTACATCTCATCCAAGTTATCAGCCTTTGCCTTCACCTACAAGCATACCGTCACCTTGAGTCCTGGATTTTCCGTATGCAGAAGAGGGAACAGAGAGAAGATTAAAACAAAAAGCAAAAAAACACACCTTGTGTTGAAAATGTAAGTGTCCATTGAATTGTCATAGAGCTGTACCAAGCAGAGCAGCAAAAACTGATCTGACAAGATCAAATTTTGTATCGACAGTGTGAGATATTTTTTTAAAAAAAACCATCGGAAATGTGCACAACTATTGTTATGCTTCTGTCTGCTTCTCACTTGAGACAGGAAGCGGGAATGTCACTATAAAAATAGACCTTCTTGAGCTATGTTGAGTATGCCTCAGCCTGCTTTCTCATTACTTCCTCCTCAGTTTCTCTGCCAGAAACTAGGAGCAGTAAATGAAGCTAACTGGAAGTGATGCTGACATTTTGCACTACCATCACATAATTGCCTCTGTCCAGAGACAGGATAACCAAACATGAGTGGCTGAAGTTGCCACCAAGTGAAACTTGGGGCTGTGAGGTGAAAGATACAGCAGTGCATAAGAGGCTGAGCTCAAATTTCACCTCAGCCTATTTACATGCCTAATGGGGCAGAAAAACAAGACTGGATTTCTCGAGGTTTGAGTATGTTTTAAATAGCCATAAGGAGCTTTGGTTTTGATGAGAGTGGTGGCACTTCGGTGGGGTTCCCATACGTCCGGAATTTTCCAGACATAGCTGGTATTCAGCCCTCATAAACAGGGTGGAAATCGCGGACATGTTCAGTACTCAAGCTCTAGTCAAAGCTGCTTTAAATTTAAGGGAGGGTTTCTCCCTCATCTGTCACAGCCCTAATTATCCTTTGCCATATTTATTTTGAACATCTCAAATGTGTTGAATAAATAGTAAGTGGTACTAAGTTTTGCTCATTCTGGACATGTAATATTTAGCTCAAGGAACATTCAACATTTAACATTTTGCTCAAGGGACAACTACAGCAGCTTAAAGCATGATTCCAAATACCATTGCATGAAATTTTGGCAAGGGAAATAATACGACATTTTAAAAGCCACCCAAAGAACTGGCTGTATCATTCATTACAGCACACCTGGCCTATAATGTGCTGAATCACAGGTTCTCACACTTCAGCATTCTGCCCCAAAATGATGAAGCTCCTGTGAAGACACATTCTTGTGGTTAATGCTTCACATCTGTGCAGATGAAACCGATCGAGTGGCTTCATATTTCAGTCATTACTTCAGGACACAGTTTTAAACATAAGAACGTAGAAAGGTGGCTTCTCATATAAAAGGGATATCCATTATGCCTTTTGTGTCCCAGTTTTTTCGTAAAGTAGAAATCGGTGATAAAGCCTTTCCTGAACTACACCAGTTCAGACTGCAGATAAGGGCTGGAATGTATGGATGCATCTCTTCCCATGCAAAACATCCTTTGCATGTAGAAATGTAGCATGTCAAGAAGAATTCAGCCTAGCCTTCTCTCAGGCTTACTTATTTTATTTGTGCACACAGTTTTTTAGGACCAGGAATAGATAGATAAATGATAGATAGCAATGATAGATAGATAGATGATAGATAGATAGATAGATAGATAGATAGATAGATGAATGATAGATAGATAGTCTGATTGCCAACCCTTCCCAGCTAGGCAACACAATGGAGACAAAAAAACAACATGGAAGTATGGGGGACAAAATGGAGACCAGCATGCAACAGTAGCACAATTCCCTTAATTTTGATTAGTTCGCTTTATTACTGTCACTCATTACTGCCGCTTAAAATCTTTCTCAGCAGTCTTTCTGGCTGCTGAGATTTTGTCAGGCTTTGCTCACACAATTGTGAGCATAACAACATCACACTCCTAAGGACTAGGAACTTGCATTTTGTGCAAAAAATAAATGAAGGCTGCAATCCTGTACACACTTATGTGGCATTAAACCTAGTTAGACTTATCTCTGAGCAGACATGCATAGGATTACAGTTCAAAACTGAAATTCTCAGGGAGCTTAAAACAGGTGGTGCTTTATCATTACTTGTGAGAACTCACGGCATCTACAGCCCTGTTTATAGTAATTGTTTCATGCCCAGAGAGCCAAAGAACAGGCCCAGATGTCTTAATAGAACCAATTTGTATTCCTTTTATTCACAGCGCCTGAGGGGGGCTAAAAAACTAACTGTCTAAAATGAAATCTCTTGGCAGGCAGACTTTATGCGGCATTTATTTTGTGCAGCTTTCATGCTCAGCTATGCGTAAGTAGTCACTGGAGTGACTTTGGAGGATTAAAGTCTTAAAAACCCATGGATTAGCATGTTCAAACATATCTTTCAGCTGTCAATAACTGGAAATTTTGAAAGCGTAGTTTTGTGAGTAGTAGATATATTGTGCTTTTTCCATATTGTAAGAGACCCAAGAGAGAGTTTTGATTTGCATGTACTATCCAGCTACTACTCTCTTTAGAATCCTCAGAATCTCAGCTCAGAGATTCTCCAACAGAGAAACAGAGAGAGCAGGGCAACCTAAACACACAGCCAGCATTTTGAGATATCTAGGCTGCAGAGTGAAAATCACAGCACTTTATACCAGTGGACCCTTAGTCTTCAGACAGGAGGAGAATTTTTGAAAATGAACACATATATAATATAGGGATTATATCAGCCATTTATTATAACTATCACAGAATTGGAGAATTGAAAGGGATCTCAAGGGTTATCTCGTCCCACCCCTTCAATCCAGAAATCACAGCTAAAGCATCTCTGACAGATGGCCATTACACCTCTGCTTTGAAACCTCCAATGAGGGAGAGTCCTTCCAAAGGAAGTCCATACCTTGCTCTATTATTACATAACTGAGAAGTCATATCTGTCCTCTTTGTGTTACAGTGGTACCTCTGGTTACGAACTTAACTCATTCCAGAGGTCCATTCTTAAGCTGAAACCATTCTTATCCTGAGGCGCGCTTTCGCTAATGGGGCCTCCAGCGTGTGATTTCCATTTGCATCCTGGGGCAAAGTTCGCAACCAGGAGCATCTACTTCCGGGTTAGCAGAGCTCGTAACCAGAAGCGTTCGTAACCAGAGGTACCACTGTACTAGTAAAAGTCAGTTGACATGAGTTTTTTTTCTGCCTGGACTTTCCCAGTATTTTCAGAATTGTGTTTTAGAGTTTCGTTCAGCTTGTGGTTGCTGCTTTTAAACCATGAGTGTGCATTACACAATGTAACTGCTTCAAATACAATATGTAGCACTGCATTTAAGGGGTTACTCTGCAGCTTTGATTGCATCACTTTCTGCAACTTGTCATGTGACTTTTAAACTCTATTTGTGGTTTCAACCACCTCCACTTATAGATAACCATTATACCTTACTCAATCCTATTGGATCTTTCAGCACCACGTTCAGTTCACTGATCATTAGGCCATGATACTCATTTGAGAACAGCATCCACAGAATAAGTACAGTGGTACCTCGGGTTACATACGCTTCAGGTTACAGACTCCGCTAACCCAGAAATAGTGCTTCAGGTTAAGAACTATGCTTCAGGATGAGAACAGAAATCATGCTCCGGCGGTGTGGCAGCAGCAGGAGGCCCCATTAGCTAAAGTGGTGCTTCAGGTTAAGAACAGTTTCAGGTTAAGAACAGACCTCTGGAACGAATTAAGTACTTAACCCGAGGTACCACAGTACTGCAAAAGCATCAGAGCTCAGTTCCACACACATACCCCCAAATGATCCTTTGGAATCTTGTTATTTGAATTGACTGATGGGCAAGTGACTAAAGTTATGCTAGAAATGTGCGGCGAAATACCGGTACATCTTAATCTTTGATTGTCTGGTCATCAGTAGTAAGGCGCATGCAGTGCAAACATGTGCATGTTTACTCAGAAGTAAATCCTGTTATATTCCATCTCTATAATTCTATGACTCTATTTTCTAGTCCCATCATTCCCAACCAGCATAGCCAATGGTCAGGGATGATGGGAGTCCCATAACATCTGAAGGGCCCAAATTTCCTCTGCTTTAGAGATATCAGGGATGAAGAATGCCCTTGCTTCCAAGCCTTTTCAGAATTCTTCTAATAATTGTTTCCAGAAGCACCGTGTGCTTCTATCCTGTTATCCATTAGCCCACATTCTCAAGGGGGGGGGGGGACCCACATTCCTACACACCATAAAGTCACACTTCTCTCTCCCACCAAGAAAGATTTGGGCTTCTTAGACATTATCTCCCCTGGCATAAAATCCACCCATGGCAGGTACATTTAATATTCATCCAACAGGTTTTCTCTGTATTCTGAAAGCCAGAGAAAGGTGAGGGTGGGTGCTAAGGAGTTGAAATGAAAACTTTTGGCAGGCAGTTTTTGACAGCATGTGGTCCTTGATGCAATCTTCTTCTTCAGTCAATTCTACCAAGTCTCCATACTCTGTAAACAACAGAGCCAAAGTTAAATGACTCAGGTGAACTCAATAAGAAACAGTAGTATTTACTCACTTAAAATAATCATAATCATCTGCCCTTTTTTTGTGAAAAAAGCAGTTCAGCTGAGGCAACCTGGGTTGAAAGCCAAATACTTCCCAATTAAGATCATCTGGACAACAGGAGGAAAGGAATTAGAAACTTGCACAAATAGCCAGATGTGGGTGGTGCTACTCTGAGTAGCAAGTGGGGACATCATCACTAGTAACAGCTTTTGGTCCCTTATAAACACCATCCAGATTGGCTCCCCAGGAGCCCAGTGTTGAGCTTGTTATTTGATCACTTTGGTTCCTGATTGTGTAAAAATGCCAATTTGGTTCTCTTGCCTACATGAAGATCTTCTTTGGAGGCCCTTCTTCCTAGCTATCTGAGGTGAGGTATGTGGCAAGAAGAGAAAGGTGCAGAAAAAATAATAATTACCACTTTGAAAAAGAATGGACTTTGTTTGGTTGGGAAAGTGACAGGGAAATGGACAGAAAAGTGGGAAATGGGTGAATGGTTATATAAATCCCCTGTAAGCAAATCAGGATGAATGTTCACTGTGTAACATCCCCACAAACAAATTAGAACAAATGCTCCATCAAGACCAGATATAATCTCACCTCATCATAAGCTTTGCGCAAGTAAATCAGGATGAATGCTCAATAAATAGGTTATCTGGAGAAGCCCTTAGAATTGTCCATTTATAACTGTGTGATGGATGCATTTTTGGGGAGGGCTTTTGGTCATATGTGTGATGACTACACATTTTGGTCATATGTGTGATGACTACACATTTCCAATAATTTAGAAGCTGTAAAGGTTTCATAGATTTTCCTGTAGACATTATTAATTAGCCCACTGCCAGAATCTGTCAGAATAGCCAAGGATTCCAGGAGTTAGCCATTATACCTAATCATTATTTGTGTAAATCCATGGAAGTGATGCCCTACGTTAAATGCAACAGAGAGAGAGCAGCAGACTTTTAATTCTAGTAGGCCAAAGTATAGTCTCTGAGTGTCCTGTGCGGCTTATCTGAACCAACAAAATGCTGGGGGAGGAGAGGGGAAAACCCTGCCTCTCAGAGCTTCTCTGCGGATGGCCACGCTTAGCATGGACGACCTTGCGCTCCCTATCATCCGTTGCTGCAAAACTGCCAAAAAGGAAACAAATTGGTCCGGCCTTATCTGTATACCAAGGACCTTGAAACCTTTCAGCATTGTATTGTTTGAACTGGCAAGCGCAACGATAACACCTTGAAGCTACTGTCCTTTCCCCAAGGGTACGCGTGCAGAGCAGCAGTGCCACAAAATTACAAACAGTTCGGTTCAGTTCCTACAAGTAACACAAACATGTACTGTATAACTAGCCACAGATTAGGCATTTCTCTCGCTCCCCAGAGGGAATCCTATGTCAGGGAATGAAAGTAATAGTGAGTTATGCCCACAGCAAACCCACAAGCGGCGGGAAATTTCAGGGGTGCCAGTGCACCCCTCGAGTGCAGTTTCCTCTGAATGAAGGTCTCTGTGGTGTCTTTGTGATATATGATTTTATATGCAGGATAAGCATAACATGAGAAGGGCTCACAGCACTAACACTCCAACAGATCTTGCTCCTCCATTAGGTTTTGGGGTGGGTTCTCTGAGAGAACAAAATCAGGCCTCTGTGCAGGGTAAGCCTGGCTTTTCTTCTTTCGCACTCATCCATAGCCAGGGGAGAGGAAGGGGGACTTGAGCCCTGATTTCTCAATGGCTCTCCTTCAAGAATTGCCTGTCCATTGAGATATATCTCCTTCACAAAGGAAGGTCACTGAGATTGTGCCAAGGGCATCAAGGTAACCTTTAGCAGTTGTGTTTGTTACATTGGCTCTCTCCTGACCAAACCTCATAAATCTTTGGTTGAGCATCCAAGACAAATAATCTGTCTGGGTCAATGCTCTCTCATTAACTGGATTCAGGCTTTTAACCTCACTCTGATCCTGTTTTCTTCTAAGCTGGTGCCACCTGCTCTATCTATCTAGCTTGCAAAGCTTGAAGCCTTGCCTGCCTTCTGCTTCTTATCTCTGTTATTTTTCTTTCTTCCTGTGTTCACAAGACACACATTAGGGAAATGGCTGTAGAGGCACAGCTTTGCAATATGCAGAGATGCCATTCAAGTCATATCCAACAAAACCTGGCATGTCTCAGACTTAATTTAGCTACCCTTTCCCATGGGGGAGGGCAGGGGCTTTTCCCACACACCTTAAAAAGCAAGAGTAGCAAAAAAGAATTTCAGAGAGGCTATGACCTTTATTGGAAAGCTAGAGGAACAATCTGAAAGTGCTGAGAATTGGGGCGGGGGGAGGGAAGGGGCTTCACAGTTGTCATTGGTTATGTTTAAATGATGCTTACTTTGGCATGTCACTTCCAGCCCTGAGGATGGATCCCTCTTGGCCACCTGTTGCTCACTATACAGAGTCAGACCCTTCCATGCCAGGAGGAAAACAGGGCTGGCAAGAACCCACTCAGAGTCTTTGAATGGTTACCTAAGGCAAGAATTTTAATCCTTAACAAAGACCTGGTCAGAATCTGGATTTCCTAGGGAGGTATTTCATCCCATACTGTGCAAGAATTAGGTGGATGCTGACAGCTGTCTTGTGAGTTTCTTCAGCATGAATGTATACAGTTGTGTCCTGGTGTGCACAGGTACCAAGGTGGGTACCAGGTGTGAGGGGGACCCTGGCAACAGGCATCCAGTGGACCTACCCAGTGTCGCCCCCACTCCACTGGTGGTGGCAGCTGCACTACAAACTGCAGCAAGCACCTGCAAGCCACTTGCCGTTTTGAAATTCCCACAATGCCCTGATGCAGCCTCACTCCAGGGCATTATGGGCAGGACTTTTCTTCAGAGGGAACTCACAGGAACTCAGTTCCGGTACATCTCAGGTGGGCACCATTGCCCTTATAAGAGAATGAGGGAGGTGCTTGTGGTGAGTTCCAGCACCTCTTTTCCTAGAAAAATAGCACTGGTTATGGGGGTGCCAAAATAGTGGTTGCCGTGCCTCCATACACAGAGATGCCACAGTAAAGGCAGGTGGGAGAGCCCTCTGCAGTGCCAGACAGTGCTGATGGAAAATCTGGCTGGATGCCTCTCTTGTTTTTCATGCAGAAAAGCAACCAGAAGAACAGAAAAAGCAGGAGATGTTCATGGGTTTAAAAGTTTTGAAAGACTAGTGCTGGGGGTCTTTTTCTAAAGTAGATTTGGGAATATATCTACCTGTCTTTATATCACCCACAACACACAAAGAGAGAATATCTGGGCTTCAGAGTGAGAAATAGCAGCTAGGAGTCCCGGACTGAAGTGTTCTTTTGCATTATTCATACAAGGGCTTTCTGAGTAGCTTTTGGTAATTCATTGTCTCAGCCTCAGCTTTCCCACTCTGACAAATGGGAGTAACAAGGAACCAACATCTCAGTGAAATCATTGTTAACCTTAAGGCTAAGTTAGGTTGCAAACCTAAAGTCCAGCACATTCCTCTGCTGTAATTTACTTTCAGAGAAATCTCTTAATATATTCTTGGACTCCTGCTGCTTTGTTTCTGTGTTAAATATTTTAAAGGTTTTCAGTGTGGCCAAAGGGTATGGGTCTGTTGACTTAAATAGGAGTTGTTTGCACAAATCTTCAGTCTGAATTTGTGCCTCAAGTTGATTTATTGCATACAGTTTGCCTAAGGCCATAAAACATTTCCCCCCTGATAAACTAGCTGTCTGTAGAGAAATACAGGCATAGGCTCATTACTGCTGGAGAGATTAACATTCACTTGTCATTTCCTATCTTCTTTTACTATGTTATTTTGGCTTTGAAATGATAGGGATATTTACTGCAGGAAAAGAAAGAAGGCAAGGGAGAAGATTGAGTATGATTTTTTAAAACATCTATGGCTACAGTTCTCAAAACCGCAGTAATATTTAGCATGAATCAAGAGATGTACGGATGGCAAGATGCACTTAAGATCCACTAACCAGATGGTACAGAACAGTGGTTGTAAATTAGAGCCAAGCACCTGCTTGAAATCTCCCCTCCTCCCTGGTGAGCTCACTGAGACTGTAATCTAGTTCTTGTTGGCATCCGTCTGTCTTGAGAGACAATGGAGGGCACCTCCAGGGGTGAAGTCAAACCGCTGTGTTAGCAGCACACAAGTGACCTCTCCGTGGTGCAAGCCAGGGCAGTGTATACAGAGGCCTTGGGCTGCTCAGATAACAAGACCCCCCTCTTGGCATCACTGATGTGGTCCAAAGAAAAGCAGAGGAAGACATCTGGCACCAACTTGGCTACAGGAGTTGCTGGAAGGAGGTATGCAAGGTGCCATCCAAATGTCTTAGGGACTCCACTCTGGATTTGTGTAGGGTTTGCTCCTTAGCCTTTTCTTCTCCCAAAGATATCTTGCAGCACAGGAGCCAACTCCTAGGGGCCGTGGGGACTTCAGCCCCCTCAATAAAATATTTGAGGGGGCCGGGCCCCCACAGAGTTGATGGGCATTCCCATTCAAATGATGTTTGTGCACTGTATCATGTGATCAATTATGTGAGGCAGGGCTTACCTGGGCCCCCACAATATTTTATTCAAGTTTGCACACCTGCCCTGCAGAGTTTTCCTTCTCCTAGATGGGCTACTTTCCCAGGCTGACAAGCCCCATCTGCCCCATCTACAGCACATGCCGAAACCGCCTTCTTGACCACTGGACCCACGATCGATCTCAACCACTCAATCTGCCAGAGCCTGTATTTGCATGCAGGGGAAGTCCCTAACTCACTGAGCATTTGAGACCCATCGACTACCCTTGTCTGATTTATCTGGCCAGTCAAAGCTAAATTTGTGAAGACACAAATTCTGGGGGGAGCTTATTTCTTCCATTACCTGCTCATGTTTTTATAAAGTGAGTCAGATAATCATATCCTTGGAAGAGGCTGTGAAGCAACCACTTGAAAATGCTTCAAATTGCATCCGTTAGGCTGCAGATGTAGCAGATGTCCCGCTGAGAGAAATTGTGGCATTCTTTCCTGTGACTCCACAGCAAGAACGAAACCTCTCTTTATGCTAGTAAATAACAACGTTCTCTGGCCATTTGTCTAAAGCCAATCATGTGTGAAATGAGGCTAAATGTTAAAAGTTACTGGCAACAAAAGATGTTCGGACTCAAACATCTGCACAATGCATTGCAGTGTTTTCTAGGTGGCTGATGGTAGAGTGGTGGCTTCCAATAAAACCAAAGAGCAGAGAGAGAGAGAGAGAGAGAGAGAGAGAGAGAGAGAGAGAGAGAGAGAGAGAATTACAGATTTCAGGAAGGGGACAAAATTCCAAACTTGGTTTAAGAAATATATTCAATAATACATTGCTTTGAAGTTAAAGAGATGTGCTGTAGTTACTCTTAAATAATAATAATAATAATAATAATAATAATAATAATAATAATAATAATAATTTATTCCCCCCTGATCTGGCTAGGTTTCCCAGAATAACTGCAGGAATGTTATTAAGTCAGGTCAACAAACGTTCTTTTTTTTTTTAAGCAAAGGCATTGTACCTTTGACAAAGGGTGTCTTCCACAACAATAGTCATTTAGTATTTAGAACCAATGAGTGGTCCAAAAATACTGATGTTTCTGGGGAATAATCACACATGGTCTATGAGAGGGTATGATAGCTTCACTCTGCCACCTCTAAATGATTCACCTTAGAGCAGGGCCAGGAAATCTGTGGCCTTCCAGATGTTGTTGTTGTTTAGTCGTTTAGTCGTGTCCGACTCTTTGTGACCCCATGGACCAGATCACGCTAGGCACTCCTTTCTTCCACTGCCTCCCGCAGCTTGGTCAAACACATGTTAGTAGCTTCGAGATCACTGTCCAACCATCTCGTCCTCTGTCATCCCCTTCTTCTTGTGCCCTCCATCTTTCCCAACATCAGGGTCTTTTCCAGGGAGTCTTTTCTTCTCTTGAGGTGGCCAAAGTATTGGAGCCTCAGCTTCAGAATTTGTCCTTCCAGTGAGCACTCAGGGCTGATTTCCTTAATAATGGATAGATTTGTTCTTCTTGCAGTCCATGGGACTCTCAAGAGTCTCCTCCAGCACCATAATTCAAAAGCATAAATTCTTCAGCAATCAGCCTTCTTTATGGTCCAGCTCTCACGTCTATACATCAGACTGCAACTTCCACCATCCATGATTATTGGTCATTAGTCTTACAACATCTGGAGGGCCACAGGTTCCCCATCCCTGTCGTACACACAGGCATGGAGTGTGTGAGTATCTGAATGAGTGAATGCAAGAAGTCACATTTCTAAGGGAGAAGCTGTAAAGATCCACAAATGTAACATTTTAATAACACTAATAATAAACAATTGAAATTGCTCTCCCCCCTTTTTGGGGTTAACTCCCATGATACTAGCCTATTGTTAAAGTTACAGGGCTGTGAAAATTTAGCAGCACAGTCACCCACTTTCTTCATTCTAAGTGTTATGTGGGAATTCACAGGTCTCTCATGTAGTGAGAGATCCATGGGCAACACGGAGAGATCCTTCAGTCCTAATACTCAGAGAAGAATATTTTTTTTAAAGCACTAGTCCCAGACAGCCATTGCATATTTATATTCTTTTAATCTTCAATAGCCACAAATTGGCATGGGTTTAGTTATGGGAACTGAAGTGTCTCCTTGCGGTAGAGTTGCTCAGATAATATAATCAATAAATACACAAGTATTTTTGCAAATAAAGTGCTTGCTTTTGGCTTGCTGTGATTCGTGTGGTCATATTATCTGTTACTCATTAACATTTGGACTACCGCTGGGAATTTGTGAAGTTATTAATGAATCCCAGATCCACCACAAGTTTAAGACTGCATGTGTATTCTTTAAAGTCAAACCAGACATGTTCTTTTATTTAGACAACCCTTTGCTTATTGCCCTGGAACAATCAAAAAATATATATGAAAGCCTGCTCATAAAGTGGGCACAGTCGACTGGGGACATTACATGAAAAGAATGAGTGCTTTTAATTGAGTCTTGTTTAGGGCACATCAGGTATCCCCAATATCATTAAAGGGTAGGAGAAAATAATATGAATATGAATATGAATAACTTAAGTGTTGTTTTGCAGGAGCAATCCATAAAGCAAATAAAACTATATGCTAAATGATGAATTCCAATATATCAGCCACTTGCATGAATTCAGAGTACCTGAAGTCTGATTTTATGATTATCTGGTCCCATTTCTATCTAGCTTCAGAAACATAGGAAGCTACCTTATACCGAGTCCAACTGTTGGCCCATCCAACTCAGTATTTTAGCCCTGACTAAGTTGCCTAGCAACAGATTTCTGACATGTCTGGAAAATCTCTAGGTTTTAGACTGGGAATATGCCAGAGGCTAAACCTGGGATAATCTGCAAGCAAAGCAGATGTTCTATGACTGAGATATTTCTCTTCCATTTGGAGTTTGGCACCAAAATGAGTTTGGTCACCCTGGTTGATGACCTTTTGTTGGAGAGGGACAGAGGAAGTGCCACCCCATTCAGTCTCCTTGAACTCTTGGTGATTACACTTTTTTAGGTGCCAGTGAAAAGCATATCTATTTATTGCTTTGGGTTGCCTTGAGCAACAAATTTAATAAATAATAATAATTTTAATCCAGGTCTTTAGTAGGAAGGGGTCATAAGAAGGTGTACTAGGTGGAGGTGTATTGACGAAGAAATTCATTATTATATGCTGTGAACTTAATTTTTGTTGTTGCTGTTATTTAATGGTTGTTACTGTATGTTTTGGTTTTATTGAAACCCACCCTGAGATCACTGTGATGAAGGATGGAATATAAATTCAACAAACAAATGTTGTTCAGTCAGTAGTTCATTGTATTGGATTCAAGTAAATAATTGTGCAGGTAGAATGAGGTCCACTAGTACAAAGGGACTTTCCTTCTTTTTTTCCCCTACCCCTGTTCATGCCCCAAA
This sequence comes from Podarcis pityusensis, assembly GCF_964106645.2. Classification (NCBI taxonomy): domain Eukaryota; kingdom Metazoa; phylum Chordata; class Lepidosauria; order Squamata; family Lacertidae; genus Podarcis; species Podarcis pityusensis. Next base: position 55,287,197 of record NC_138026.1, read on the forward strand.
TTTGCTCTGGATGGCTAAGGAAAAGCCCAGAACAGATTGGAGGAGGCGGAAGGAGAGGGGGAGAACATTCCATTGTGCATGGAGAAAACCTTGTGCTGATGAAACATTCCACTTAGCGTTTTTTTCCAATGCAAACCTGAGCTGTCTAAATGAAGAGTAGAATATTGTGATATTGATGCCTGCAGAAAGCAACCTTTAGCTCTATCGCCCATCACCTGATGAGTGGTATGGCTGATGTCTCAGGAACTTTTAAGCACGACACAAGGCTCACTCTTTGCAAGTACTATGCGGTGCTTTGAAGTCCCAACTTAAGGACTTAAAAGCACATTCCCACCTGTCAAATTTGTCCTGCAAGGCTAGGATCTAAAAAAGCTCTGGTCCATGGAGCCAAAAAGCTTCTCCATCCTTCTCTAGCACCTTACCTTCCATGGCCCAAGTGCCTAATTTATGAGCCTAGCAACACAATAAACTTTGAGGATGCCATCTAGGCTGCAGGATCTGTCTGCCTGAGCACTCTTTGTATTCCTGGCACTGTGAAGCTGAGGGACGTGTCTCATGGATGAGCATACTGCCTGACTAAGCATCTGTGTCCATTCCTTGGTTGCTCCTCTGGAACTTGACCTGTATCTGGCTTTGATGAGGCATCTGCTTCTGGTCCTCTTGATTGTCATTTGGTGTCTTGAAACTTGACGTCTGCCTGTTTGACACCAGGCAACTACTTTGGTCACAATTGAAATAATGATGTGGAACCCAGCCACTGCTCTTTGCTGAAGCATGTCATATATAAAAAGAAGGAATGAATGGAATTGTGAAGTCTTAGCATGAGTACATCATCACCAGTACCCTTGTTCTGCTGCTAGAACCTGACCTGCACTGCCATTGATGCAGAAATAGTCATTGGTCCTCCTGCGTTAGTAGTGGCTCCCCTTGGCCACTTCCATGGGAGAACAATGTTGTGCAATCAGAAAGAGGGGAGCACACCCTTATGTGGTCTCTCCTATTGGTCTTTTCGGTCTCTACTAGCTATAGTTAGGGAAGGGTTGGCATTTCTTTTAAAGTAGGACAGAGCCAATTCTTACATCACCAGTGTGTTTATAAGGGTTCTTTATTCATTTTGCAGCAGAGAAAGTAATGTGCAGATTTATAATCTTCCAGCAGCTGAGAACTGTCAGAAGAATTCATATTCAAAGCACCTAAGGGAAAATCCAGACAGAATCTATCAACAAATTCCCAAAGACATTGGACTCTTTGAAAGAATAATCAACATACTCTTTTGCTATCCTGCTTAATCAGAGCTACTCTGAAACCTTAAGTTTAAATTCAGGGTTGTTTGGGTCTATGCTATGGGTTGTATAACTCTAAATCTCTGCAGGCCTCAGAGTGCAAGGCGTGGGGACTCTGAGAACTAGTGTTTATTCCTACTTTGAAAGCTTACTGAATGTTTACAACATTCTAAAAGTTTCTGTAGCATTTCCCTTAGTTTTCAAAGCACTTCACATTCATTATCCCAGTAATCCTTATAGCAACATCTCAATATAGTAGGGCAGAAATGGCATACAGTCTTTCAAAATTAATTTGAGTGTATTTCCCTGCTCCCCTCCTCGCTCCACTCAAAAAGTAGCAAGCCATTTAATCTCCACATCCTAACTTTCCAGCCGAATGGGAGAAAGATGAGGCAATGTCCCTTGCCCCAAACTCGCAAGGCATCCTGAATGACACAGGGGTGGCTCAGCTGGTAGGAATGCCAGTTCACCTCCACTTTGAATAGAGCAAAGGAGGGAAAGGATTCATACATAACCTGCTGAGCAGAACTGGTCCCTCTGCCATCAAATAGACAGATGCTCTTTCCACCAGTCTCCTTCCTTTGTACAGTGTGGAAAGAGGAAGGAGAAACATAATGTGATGGTGGCAGCTCTGTGGGTTAAGCTGGGAATGAGGGAGCGGCTCTTTTCCTATTCAAGACAAGCTCTTGACTGGGTTACAACCACAAAGCTTGCACAGATGGCAAGAGGGACTTCCTACATTAGATCAGAAAGGGCAGGCAGCCCCAACAGAGCCATGGAGTTCAGCTAAGCATGGAAGAAGTATCATCTCCACACTGAGAACCACTCATATTAAATGATGCAGGTGGCACACAAGTTCCATGCTCTCCAAAGGATTTGAATGATCCTGGGAGTGTGACCTCCCTTGAGTCACAAAAACACATCAAGGAGGAAGTGGTCAGCTTCCCACACTCTCTGAAGGGACAGCCTGTTTTAGACTATACACAAAGCAAAGCAAGGTCTTTGGGATGTGGTGGATGTCACACAGAGGCAAACACAGCCTAGAATCCAGGAACTGTCTAGCCAGGTTTTTGACGATCTATTCCATAACTTAAGTGTGAAAACAATATGAGGTTACATTATTTTACGGAGGGTCTGTTTTCTTATGTAGAGCAGTGACCTCTACAAGAGCAAACAGGATCTTTCTGTTTTGTTCCTGGTGGGAATTGCATCAACAAAGGAAATATTGTTGACTTCTCTGAAAAATACAGCCTGGAAATGCAGTTCCAGAACAATTATGGGAAGCTGTTCTAAAGCATGTCCTCTTTAGCATGCAGAGAGGGAAATGCTTGTCTTTTAATTTGAAGTTCAAAGATGGGACATTGTGAAGTTCCTGAAACTGGCTTCTACTTGAGATGTAGCACTACCTATGGAACTCGAAAGAAGACAATTTGTTTGGAGGAACTGATATTCACCATTTGTTTTAAATAGCCATGTCAATGATAAAAAAGAAACTGTTCAGTGAGGAACCTCTAGGAATCTGGCAGATAAATCTCTTCTGAAAAGTTGTTAAACATGAAGCAATGAAGCCTGCAGAGGCAGACTCCAGAAATCACTCTGTCACTGCCACTTAAAATTTGCATTGGGTTTCTGCATTTCACATGGGGCCTTACCCATTGAGCAGATCACTGTCATGGAATCTGTGTGGAGCATGAAAATATTCATTCCTGTCAATAACAGTTCATTATATTAAAATAAGATCTCACAGTCTCCCCATAAATACCTTAACAAAACAAGCGCACTAACATGATCAGTCTACAGAAGTTCAATGAAAGATCTTTGCAAAGTGCAAAGGATTTGAAGTAACATGTAATCACCGAATTCATTCCATGTTAGATTCAAGGTAAAACTGAATAATTTACAACTGTCCCTCAAAATCTGTTCTGGATTAAACACCAAACATGTATTCAAAAGTCACAATACAATTTGGTCCACTGCCATAATACCACAGGATGATCACTCCAATGCACTTCTGGAATCATGCCTTATGCCTTTGTTCCTGGCTTCTGCTTATAAAGCTGAAAAAAATATGTTTAGTTAAAGGGTTTGTTCCTGGTTTACCACAACAGAAAAAACAAAGCATGTCTGGCATGGAAAACAATGCTTCCATCTTTCGAAGAAAGAGTGAGAACCATTAATGTTGCTTTCTACAAGAATGATTTGTTGGCTTTTTGCATTTGGTTTTCTCTTTTAACATCCGTGTCTGGCAGCCATGCACCTGGCTTGTACCTAAAACACCTGTGTCCTTTACCATTAGTTGTAACGTGATATTTGGGAATCAGAAATGCGTGACTCAAGCTGCAACCCTAAACACATTTACCTGGGAGTAATCCCCACTGAACCCAGTAAGATTTGCTTCTAAGCAGTTACACAGAAACAAATTGTAAGTGTCTAAAGAGTTCTTAAATTCTAAAAACACAGTAGCATGGGGGGCTAAGATTGTGGGTGATGGAAAAGAAAGTGTATCAGTGAACAGCTGCTAGATTTGGTCCCGGATAGTCAGTGCTGAACTGACAGCCCTAAAATGAGAGATGCAGGAAGTGTGATCCTCCTTGATCTCTTGATGGCTTTTGATAGCATTTCCATAGTATTCTTCTGGAGCTTCTTCATGGATGGTCCTGCTCCTGCCTCCTTAACATCTATTCCATACAAGGTTGAAATGTACACACTGACAAGTCAACAGGGCGGGAACTTACATAGGCTATCCCTTCAGGAATAGGTTCCTAGCTTCAGCACACTCTTGAATCTGGCTTTTTGCCTGAGTAAACATGTGTTGTTGGCTGTGAAAAGAAGCTCTTTTGAATACCTGTGGTTTGTGTGCCACTGGCTACCATTCTTGGTGAAGGTAGATCTTACCACAGTTATGCATGCATGGGTAACTTCCAGGTTAGACTTCAGTAACACATTCTACATTGCATTATCCTTGGAAAGTGTCTGGAAACTTTAGATGGTAGAAAATGCAGCCTGTATTTCAGTGGTCATCCACTGGAAGCACAGTCTAGCCTTTCTTTGGTCTCTGCATATTTGGACTCAGATGACTGTCACGTTCCTCTGGGACTGTGAGCACTTAAAATCCTTTGGAATGAGAGATTAGAATCCGGGCTCTACCAAGCGGACATATACAAGCCTCCAATAGAGTTATTACTTCCCTAGTCCTCTTCCTCTATTCACAAATCCAGCTCCTTGTCAGTAGAAGTTTGTTTACAAAGCCAAACTTATTTATTTATTTATTTATTTATTTATTAAAAATAAATAAATTTGTTTTTCTGATAACATTCCCCATCAACAAAGCATAAACAAAGAAACAAAGAAAAACAAATAAATATTTTTTTAAAAAAACAGCCAACGAAAAACGACTGGCATATTAAACTGTTAGAATATGCAGAGTTAGCAGGAATGACCGCTAGAATAAGAAACCAAAATGATGAAAGATGTAATGAGGACTAGAGACTAGATACTATTTATAGACTATATAGAAAATTATTACAGTGGTACCTCGGGTTAAGAACTTAATTCGTTCTGGAGGTCCGTTCTTAACCTGAAACTGTTCTTAACCTGAGGTACTACTTTAGCTAATGGGGCCTCCCGCTGCTGCCGTGCCGCCACTGCACGATTTCTGTTCTCACCCTGAAGCAAAGTTCTTAACCCGAGGTACTATTTCTGGGTTAGCGGAGTCTATAACCTGAAGCGTATGTAACCTGAAGCGTATGTAACCCGAGGTACCACTGTATAAGCAAACAATTTACCTAGCAGGATAGTAACATTTTCAGCAGAGTAAGAAATAAATAAAGTATATAAAAGTGGTTGCAACAGATGGGGTGAACTAAAATGACACAAGGAAGAGAGGGGTTGAAAGGAACCATGGAAAGAGAGGATAGGAAGTCAAGGAATGTTTTCAGATTTTTTGTTGATTCTTTTAAATCTTTGAAAGGAAACATTTTTCTTTGTTGTATTGTTTTTGTTTATGCTTTGTTGATGATAAATTTCTATTTAAAGGACTACAGTTATCCCAGAAGTTCTTTCTTCCCTGGATTACACAACCTGTTCTTATCTGCAATCCATTTGAATGCTGATTTAAGATTTATTCGCTGATACATTAAGGCAGCATTTCTACATTCCTACTGGGCAACAGCAGAAATGGAATGAGTCATGTTTACTTTGACAAGTTGTGATAGAAGGATAGGAATCTTGAAGATCTTAGGGTTGGCTTTTTAGATAATATTTTGACAATTGCAAATGCTTCTTTCAAGGAATAGCTTAGTGAACTCCCAAGAACTTGAAGCATCACTGGGGGCCATTTTTTGGAATAGATGTCAGCCAAGGGTTTCTAGGTTAACAACTGTGTAAATGATGAAGATTAAAAAGAAAGCAAACAGCACTTCAGTGAATACACATTACAGTCGTACCTCGGAAAGCGAACAGAATCTGTTCCGGAAGTCCGTTCAACTTCCCAAACATTCAGAAACCAAAGCGTGGCTTTTGATTGGCTGCAGGAAGCTACTGCAGCCAATTGGAAGTCACGGAAGCCCCGCTGGATGTTTGGCTTCCAAAAATAGTTTGCAAACCAGAACACTCACTTCCGAGTTTGCGGCGTTTGGAAGCCAAAACGTTTGAGAACTAAGCTGTTCGAAAACCAAGGTATGACTGTATTGCAAATTGGGTTGACTTAATGATAAGCTATGAACCCACAGAAGTAACACAAACAGCAGCAGCAGCAGCAATCTTGACCACATGGTCATGTCTGCATAGAATGTTTTTGGTTGCCTTCACCCAGCCCTTACAGCCAAGCATGACCTTGCCATCACCTCACCCTTTTGGTACATGGCAGTGACGCCCCTGCTGAGGAGTTATTGCTGTGGCTCATGTTCACAAGCTGATGGTATGCATACTCAGTCATCTGAAGTAGTAAGAAGTATTTCCAAAGCAGTCAGGGGTGTGAGTGGCCTTTCTTTCTTTCTTTCTTTCTTTCTTTCTTTCTTTCTTTGAATCATCTCATCAGCGATCTGCACTCTGTAGCCTTTCCAGGTGCCCAAAGAAAGTCCAGGGGAAGACATGAGGGAACTCACCCCATGAAGCTTTTATCAGGTAAGGAAGTGCAGGCAGTCAGGGAAGCTACAGAGTACTGGGGAAATGTTTACTGGGGGGGGGGGGACATAGTGCCACAAGTTGAATTTAGGTATCTAGTGATTTTGGACACAGTGTGACCAGTTAGGAGCCCGGACTATTCATACATATATATGCACTTCCATAATTACTCTGACATGATATTTTTTCACAACCAAGTAGCCATGAATCATAGCCAGCTTCAAACTCAGGAAAGCTGCTACCAGCTGACACCTTTCTTGAAATTGTGGCAGCAAGAGTTCCTAGTGGAACACAATCAGCAATAAAACTGATGTACATATATGCATACCTCTCTTAATGAACTCAGGTGGCTTTCCAACCATGTCACGTAAATTAAATCAGCAGTGAAATGTTTTCAATTAGCCTGAGGCTTTTTGTCAGTGGTGCTGCAAGTATTTCTGAATAACTCAGGGCAAAGCAATGAAACTGTGAAACAAAAAGTGAGATATGCTTAAGAAATAAATGAATGCATGTAAAGAATAAAATAATCCAATAGTAGTTTTCTAACTAGTGCACTGCTCAAGCTTGGGTGTTAATTGCTGTAGCTAGTGGGGCCTAAAACTAAACTATGATAGGAAAAGAGCATAGTCTTCCCTAAGTAAACATTAGACTGCAACTCTCTATCCCTTACCTAGAAGTGAGTCCCATTGAACTCAACTGTGTTTGCTTCTGGAGAGACAGTTATAGGATTGTGATGTTAACGAGCATAATGTTCTCTCTGAGAGAAAGACCAAAAAACTGAGATGAACATTACTTAATATGCAGATGAAACGAGGCTGTTGTCTAGGACCTCTGTCAAAAGCCAAGAAGGGGCCATATCAACAATGCTATCTCACTAATGGGTGGAGAGTTCACAGTTCCACAGTGATATACCTAATCTGAAGCTGACCCAAGACAGTCAGCAAAAGGCAGCAGTTTTGATATTAGTGACTTTTAGATGGTGATTGTGAAAGCAGCCCTAACTTAGTCTATTGCAATTGCATATTTTTAGAATCAAAAATCTCTTTGATGGTTTTAAACATTCTTTCCATAGCAGTTTCTACTGCGCTTGACATTCTTTCCATTCTCGACCCTGACACATCATGGCCTTAGGATTTCCTTCCACCAGTGTTACAATGTTGAATAAATGGATCAGAAATTCTTGGTCTTTCATTCAAGAATGGACTATGTATTCGAAGAAAAACACATGGGATGTGTTTATGGTTATTACCATTGCAGATTTGCTGTCCTTAAGCATCTCCTTAAAGTGCACTATATTGTAGTCAATCCCTGCTACATTTTCTTCTTCTTCTTCTTCTTCTTCTTCTTCTTCTTCTTCTTCTTCTTCTCATCTGAAGGATTCCTTTATCCATAAAACTCCAAACATCAAGCATGGGAATAAATATATTTCCCCCATTTGTGCATATTAAATTAGACCTCATTCTTCCCTTTCACTGCTTTTAAGATTTTGAATATTACGCCCTCCTCCTTCTTCTTCATTCGTCCAACTCTCTGGTATTTGTCTCACATTTAAGATGGCAAAATATTGGTTGTTGGAACAAAGACATAGTGTTCTGCTGCCTCTGTTTAGGTAATGGGTACTCTATGAACCCTCTGTTAGGTGAACAAGTGAGTGTTAAGATGCTGTCATATTTTGAAGGAAAATTAAATCCCTTGGTATTCTTTATTTTCCATTGATCATTCTTATCACACCATCTCCTGTATATATTACATAATTGGCTTTAGACTTCAGGATTTTGACCATACAGGGAGGGAGTCAGGTATACTTTCCAATAAGCCAAAATTTTGCATAGATCACGTTGGCATCAATACTGAAGTCCTTGCAAAGCAGCCCCAAACATAAGATGAGTAGGAAAGGAGGAATAGGAAGTTCAGAAGTGCTTGGCCTGCTAGTGAGTTTGTGGATCTCTAAATAAGGACCTCTATCACATGTGAAACCAGGGATGGTGGGCCAAGGAATTATTCCATGTGTGGGATGTGGCCTCTGTACTAGATTTGAGACATTATGTAGTTGCAAATACTCAACTTTGTGTCTTCATAGAGACATCAGTAGTGGGCTGGATGAGCACCAATAAAATGAAGATTAATACAGAGGCACCATCAGTAGATGGTTCCCAGGTATGGGAAACCAAGGTTCAGTTTGGTCTCATCTTTGATAGAATTCTGCCCTCAAAATGATTTTTCACTCATTCTTTCTGGCAACAGGGGAAAAAAACCAGTACATCTTTATATGTAGAAAAAAATGTTTAATTCTGCTGGACTGTTTTTCATCAGTGGAGTATGAACAGATGGTGTTAAGTTTTAGCCGCCCCCAAATGCTTTTCTTTGCACTCAAGTTTCTGAGAAGTGGTTTGTTTAAAAATTTTAGGGGCTTGCTTCTAAGTGACAATGGGTGCCTGTTAAAACCAGCCTAGATATTTAGTTTCAGATTAAGGATGTATTTAAACATTCAGCTGTATATAGTATGTTTTATTGGCGGACGATAGCTTATAGTTTCATCAGCTTCCAGTGTGCACAGCTTCCCTTTTCTTGCTTGTGTTGTTTTTGATGAACAAATGGAATGTAGAGTCATGGCTGACTGCTTGCATGCATGCATAAGGGACAGGAAACGTAAAAATGCTGATTGAGAAGCTGGATCCATTGAAGAAAATGGGACCGAGGTTTCATTCGCTGGCGGTGGGTTGCTTATTGTAATGTGCAGTATTAACCATAATTGAAAGGAAGCTGCTTTGACATTCATGGGACTTATTTAAAGGTAAGCATGGATAAGGCTGCCCTGTAAAATCTTAGGCTTGGAAATGTATACTTCAAGGCCTACATCTATGCACACTTTCTGTGAACTGAAAAGTTAAACACGCCCTTCTTCTACGTACTTGCACTGGCTCATTGTTGGTGCTCTGCAGGTCCCTGGTTGTACTGTGCCCACTGTCTCCTTCTGGGAGGGACCATACCTTTGGCCCCCTTCAAGGGGGTGGAGCAAACATCCTATGAATGAAGGTTGCAGCGTTGGGGTTTTTTAAGGCTACAGAAAAGGCAAGCAAGAGGTGATATGATAGAAGTGTATGTATGGCATGGAGAAAGTGGGTGGAGAAAGGATTATCTCCCTCTCTTCTAACACTGGATCTTATGGACATCGCATGCAGCTGAATGTTGAAAGATTCAGGACAGATAAAAAAAAAGGACTTCTTCGCACAGCAGATAGTTAAACTATGGAACTCACTCCCACAGGAGGCTGCGATGCCCATCAACCTGGATGGGTTTAAAAGAGGATGATGATGAAACGTTGGCAGCATTAAGATAAATTCAACAGTGTAAAGAAGTTTTGATGGATGTAATAATGGAATACTGTTCCATTATCGGTCCTGTATACCTGAAGGAGAGTCTCTACCTTCATTGCAACATAGCACATAAACCAACCATGCCATGCCATTCCAGATCAGTATTCAGCAGGTTTAAAGCATCTGTGCAGCCTAAATTCTAATAGTGTCAGAATTTGTCGAATGCTCTTTTAAAAACAAAAAAACAAAAAGCTTCAGCTTCATCATCAGAAAAAGAAAGATATTTTTCTTGCTGTTGTTTTGATTGTCCACCAAAATGAAAGCATTGTTTGTGTCAGACTCTTGCATTAGAGAGATGTCTGCAGTCTTGTTTGTTTTTATTTCGATCTCTCTCCTCCCGCAGCCTTACCTGCTGATCTAAGCATCTTTTCAGATGTCAATGTCAGGCCACCATAATTACAGTAAATTCAGACGTGGACAAAGACAAACTGGCCTTTATTCTGAAATACAAATTTGCTTACTAAGTCACCAGGACTACATTTCAAAATCACTTTCCCAAGAACTTCTTTAATCGCAAGCCAGAGAATAAACAATACCAATAGGGAAGATTTGTCTCTGTGCTTAGCATAAGAGCATGCCAGCCAAATGATTCGACAAATGTGAATCAGTGCTAAGACTACAAAATCCTCCAGCTCTGCTTAATTTTCATAAAACCATACTTCTCCAGGAAACTCTGAAATGAAGTCAGGAATCAGGGGCTCATGATCTGATGTTTCCAAAGCCATCATTAAAATTATATGGCTCAGGAATTCAAATCAACATGACTATGGCAGTCCTCTTCTGTGAGAACTCTGGTTACATATACAGACATCATCTGAATTTTAGTCAAGTAACAAAAGACTCCCCCACTTCTGCCACATTCAGTTGTATCCTGTTTTTCACCTGCTACAGGTACACACACACAAAAATCAAGCAAGCATTTTCAAACCATTCTTTTTGCCAGGAACGTTATTAAGGTCTGTAATAAACTTTCAGTCCATTGTGTACATTTTACTGCCACAACTAAAAAGCCAGGCCATAAAATGTGACAGCGTGCAGAATGCTTTATTGATTACACTTCCAATAGAGTTTGTTCAGCCTTCTTTACTTACTCCTTGGATCGCTACCATCCATTTTATGGCCCCTTTGCAATTCTGTTACTATCTTTGGGGAAGATTTCAAGCAAACTAACAGTTGAAAAAGGGAATATTTTGCAATGCGGTTCACTCGCTGGAATCCTCTACTTTTGTCTTTTGTTAAAGGCTGGCCAAGAACACTTACACAGAGATGATGTGAGAGAAAGAGAAGTATGCAGAGAATCATGTTTGGTCTGAAGCTGAAATATACTCGGAGTCGAGAGTGGATTTCATGCTCTTTATTCAGCTCATAGTCGTGAGGAGGGATGAATGTCCCCTCAAAGTATCTGCTTTATATACATTATTTACACAATGGGCTGCAGGTGATTGGCTAATTCCGGAGGCCAATCAGGTTGTGGATTCGCTTCCATCTGGAGCCGGATTGGGTGGCTCCTGCAGACCAATCATACTGCTGCATTGTTCTAGGACCAATCAGACCGCTGCATGCTGAATCCTATTGTTCTAGGACCAATCAGACTGCTGCATTTTGGATCCTATTGTTCTAGGACCAATCAGACTGCTGCATTTTGGGTCCTATTCAACTCAGTACATAACAGAAGCACTGATGCCACCAGGTGGGCATGGCACACGGAGGGTTCACAGGACCATACTGGTCACTTTAATCTTCTCCAAACAGGGTCACAACTGGCATACCAATCTAAGATGTTATAGGTCCCTCCTAGTCACTGCCACCAAGTAGTGATTTCCTCCAACAGTTCTGAGTCCAATAGAACCCCAATCTCCATACTTTGTTTTTCACAGGGAGTGCAACTCTTTCTAGGACTTGTTGCAAATCTCCATCTGGGTCAGCCACTTTCTCCACACACAGCACCTCCATGTTTGTCTAGATAATGTTTCAACTTGTTCACCCTCATTCACATCAAAACCACCCCCAGACATCAGTTCAAGAGTTCCATGGCCTTCCTAGAATAAGCACATACAAACAAGAGGTAAAGCTGTGTGTTATCCACATAGTGGAAACACTTCAGCCCCAATCTCCAGATGGTGATTCTCCTCAGTGGTTTCATGAGTAGAATAACATGGGGGGCAGGGGGGCATAGAATGAAGACACTTCTGTGTCCCTAAAATGGTTGTGTTCTCTCTCACCTAGAAAAGTTGTTCCAATTTCTGTTCCAGTTGGTGAGCTGAGCTTTGTTGATCTTGAGACAAGAGGGTGAAATATGTGCAAAGGTTGTTTTGGTTCCTGGGCTGGGTGGTATGTTCCTGGCTCGGGTGAGGCACAGAGATGTGGAGAGGAGGGGAGTGTTTTAGCTTAAAAGTTTGAGTCTGTTTAGTTGCACATTTAAGTGCCTAGCTTGTTTAATCTGCTGTGTTCTTGAAGCCTTTGACCCACCTATAAATGTTGCGATGCAGACTGTTTTGGAAAGAGCATTTCTTTGTAACCCACCCCTTGGGATATGTTGGATCAAAATCTGAATGAATGAATGAATGAATGAAAAAGTACCACAGGAAGGTCCCACGCTATAGCACGGAATTGTCCATTATGGTGAGATAAGGAGGTGTAGGTTGTCTAAATATTTCCTGGAGTTAAACTTTTGTGAAATGAATTAGCACAAAAGCACATGAGACTCAACAAGATCTGATAAAGCCCATGTGACTTTCTAGGCACATAATCTGATTACTCGTTTAAGCACTTGCACAGTTCATTAGAAACCCAGTAGGAAGCCACATCACTGCCGGTCCTGGACTGACTAAACATACAGTACTTGACGCATGGGCTCTTAGACACTAGTCTACCTTCTTCTTTAAAGCACCTCTTCCCTTTTCAATAAAGCTACTGAATAAGTATTTGTGTGTGTATGTGAATAATAAAATCCAAAATTATCTTAAGATGTTTATTCATCTGTTTCCACTTGGGAAGTTGCTATTATTACTACCTTGAACACATGTTTATGCTGATCTAGGGTTTCTTTTTTAAACAACCACTTCTTGAGAACAAATTGCACTGCAATCCTGGCCTTAGTATGACGGGGAGGGAGCTGAATGAGTTTTCCAGTGTACAAAGCTGTGGCAATATTTGATAGGACTGCCAATCTGAAAGCACCAAAATTTGCAGGGGTGTGCATAAGAATGACAGTGAAATACACACACAGAGAGAGAGAGAGAGAGAGAGAGAGAGAGAGAGAAGGATGTTGTGAAGGAAACAATCGCTCAGTGCTAGATTTGCTTTCTTTTGTTCCAGGCCATTCAGAATATTTTGTTTTGGAACTGAAGAAGCTTCCAGACTCTCACAATTGATTCAACCACATATGGGCAAATTCAGGTTGCACCATTCAAATTCCTTTAGCATTCTTGCGCTACAAATCTGTCCCGCGCTCCCCACAAAAAAATGGACTTTGTGTGATAAGGAGAATGCACTGTAAAGTCTACGATAACATTACTTGATGCCATGTCATCCAACTACCTTGCAAGCAATCAGAATGTTCAAAGAATAACCAACATCATCTACCCTCCCCACAAACTTTGTGCAAACAATTCAGGATGATTGCTGAACGTTCAGGTTATCTGGAGGCGATGTGAGTCAAGGGAAAGTAGCCAAACTGGGTGTTTAGCACAGTAATCCAATATATGCCTACCCAGAAGCAAGCCCCATTGAATTCAATGAGTAAGTCTCGTAAGGACTCAATGGCCCTTGTGGTCTCTTCCAACTCTATGATTCTATGATTCTATTCTATGATTCTATGATTCTAAGTGGGCAAGATTGTCACCTATAGCATTTGTTATTTACTACATGTATATGTCACCTCCCAAACACTCGAGGAGTTTTAACATCAGCTCTGGCTCCACCCACCACTGGCTTGTGGCCCCAACAACAACAAAGTGTCGACCCCCTTGTGTGCATTATCAGCTACAAAGCTCTTTCCAGCACATTGGTATTTCATGTACCTGCAACAGAATTGCTATGTGTGACTATCACACACGACACTCTTTACATGTCTTCCTCATCTCTCAGTGCCTTTTCTGTGTCTGAAACATGTGATGCAAGACACAAAGTAAGGTATCACTATACTCAGGGTATAAACTTGCTTGCTGGGATCACGGGGTTAAGCAGCAGCTAACCTTTTACACCCCATCGGAAGGAAGAGCCTGCCTTCTTGAGGGACATCCTCAGTCTCCACTTCTGGAACTGGAGGAAAACTGAAGGGCATGGCTTTTCATAAGCACCGGATCCCTTATATGAGAAATGCTTTTGATTCCTGCTCACCCATGTCAGGGTACATCAGATGGTTTTGATAAAACGTGCAAGAGATTAAACTGTTCCTGAAAACGATAAAGGGTTTATAACAGACGGTGTAATTATATTTATAGAAACAACAAAATGCACAAACAGTGTGCAGCATTTGGTCCTAAAAAAAGGAGGCTGGGTTTTGTTAAGAACAGAAGTTTTTTGTTCTCCCAAATCCTTTCTAACCCCAAAGGAAGCTCTCCTCGATTTGCTTTTCGAATGGAAAACATGCAGGGCTCTGAAGGCTGCGCTGCCAGACAAGTTTGCTTACAAAAGCTTAGGAGCATTTCAAATGTTGATGTTTATCACAACAAACATGGAACATGTGCTGCAGGGAGTCTATCCAGGCATACAATCCAGGCTTTTAAAACCCCACAGGTTCTCAAATGTGGATTCTTTCTTTCTCTCTCTCTTTCTTCTTCTTTTTACTGCTCTTTAAAGGCTTGAAAGAAACAGATGTCTATAAAGGTGACAACCATTGTTGATCTAAGAGTGTTTCACCAGATCCATATGCAGCAGGGTTCAGACACCTCCGTTTGAGTTATGCTACGTGATCTCCAATTAACTTCTGAACCCATCTGGCCTCTTCTTGACCATGCTGGGGCAGAAAATAAAACAGGCTTCGGTTCACACTTGTAGGGAAGAATTCCTACACTGAGCCCCAGCTGGCTGGCAAATGTCAACATATTCTCAATGGAAGGATGTTTTTTCTCCCTCATTGAATGATGTTTTCATTTGCATTGTCAAGCTAATTAAGCCCAAAAGCACAACCCTGATATCTGCCTAATCCTAGTCTCTTTCTCTTCCCTTTGGGTCAAGGATAACCAATGGGGTGACCTCCAGATGTTGATGGACTACAATCCCCAGCCAGCATAGGTAATGGCCAAGGATGATGGGAGCTGTAATCCAGCAATATCTAGCGGGCATCACTGTGGCTACTCCTGCATTAGTTGTTTGCTAGACGTCTGCTGCTTCTCAAAGGAGACCAGCTCTAATGGGGCCTGAGCTTCTGTGTCCAGCCCTACTGTTAAAGAGAAATAGATTGCTTCTGGCTAAAAGCGAAAATGCATCACAAAAAAGTGACTTGAGAAGACATTGATTTGCATAAAATGTGCAGGTCTGATTAATATGTAGATTTACCCATCCTTTGTTGCTGCAGCCATGCATCAGTAGCCTTAACTACAATTCCTTCTTAATATACTCATATTGGTACTTTGTATATAGTTTATTATTGGTTATTCATGGTTTAGAATATTTAAGTTCTTGTAATTTTGTAAAAATTGATAGCAGTTCCGTGATTTAAAAAAATAAAACTAAAAGGATCCAATCGAAGAGAACACACATACTGCAGCCAGGACTGCATGCAGATCTTCCTTTAAGAAAGCTGAAACCTCACAAATTAGTTTTTTATGGTGTGGGAAAGGGTGGTGGTGGTGGTGAACTAATTCAAGTCATTCTACCATTCCCGGAGGGCTGACCGATATCCCTTTAAACAAAGCTGAAATCCTGTGTGCAGCTCTTGAGAAGAAATTCTGTGCGGACAGCCCCCATTTTATACATGTAGTGTCTAGCTATGAATGTAGAAAGGTACACAGCTCCTTGCTAGAATGGGTCAAATGAATGCTACCCAACATACATATAGGTTACTTCACTCAGATGTAATCAGTTTTTCTGCACACCAATTGTGGTCCAAGCTTGGATTAAATGCTTTAAGCAATGTCACATTTCAAACAAACAAATGTGCACATCACCAGTTTAGGAAGGAAATAAAAGGGAGAAATGAAGCTCAGTGTGGCTAGAAAAGGAGGTTGTGACATTTGATGGGTGGGGTGGGGGTGAATTATATTTTATGAAATTTAGCAAAAATTAAACTAATATTTTGCAAGTTGGGGAAATAGGAAGTCTGTAAAACAGGTAGTCCATGCAGGAAAGAAAAAGTCAGAAAGATTGTGGAGAAAAGGGGAATCATTGCTGGAATGCTATCACTGCATAAACCAACAGACCTAGAGGAGTGCATTGTAAGATTCTGTGTTCTCCTTCCGTGCTGAAACTTCTGCAGGGATTCCAATCCCATAAGAACTGAAAGTCTGGGCATAAATGTTGGTAATTCTTGGAAAACTGAAATGACAAGCCGGGTTCTTTGGCAAAGGATCTAAGCAGGAAGACAGCTGAAGGCTCTGCAGTCAACACAGCACTTGCAGGCTTCCTTTTTATCTGTTCCATATTGCCCACTGATGGGAACCTTGGCTTTGTTTTGATGAAAAGCAGATGCTAGAGGCAGATGTTTGGAGCTCAAAGGAATGAAACGCACACTTATGAAAGGCTTCCCTTTTAGGCAACCCCAGCAACAAGCAGAAGGACTGCCCGCCTCCAGTTCAAACTCTGAAAGTGGCTTTCAGTATTTCTCTGCACTGCGCATGGTCAAACCATAGAACTAACCGCCACAAGGTGAGGTGATGGCTGCCAACTTAGATAGCTTTAAAAGAGGATTAGATAAGTTGAGGGAGGATAAGGCCGCCATAGCTAGTTTCTAACTCCACTGGTGGGAGCAGTATGCCTCTGAATGCCAGTTCACAAGTGGGAAAAGTTGCTCTCAGTCCTGGTTGGCCACAGAAAGAACAGGATGTTGGACTAGCTTAGCCTTTGGCATGATCCATTAGAACTTCTCTTCTATTCCTATGTTCCTCAGGCCAAAAAGGTAAGTTAAAAGGTCTGAAGCAACGAGAGAGGAAGATGGAAATACTCCACCTCCCACCCTGTTCCTCCTTCACCTACCACTGCTTGGTGCAGAGCCAAAGTCCTGCTTGCTTTGTAGGTGGTGCTGGAGGAAGGTGGGCAAAGAACCTTCCGCACCTAGAGCCAGTGTAGTCAATGTGGTGCCTTCCAGATGTTGTTGGACTACAACTCCCATCAGCCCCACTCATTGGCCATGCTAGCTTGGGTGAACAACATCTGAAGGGCACCACACTGGCTACTTAGAGAAGCAAATATATGATCTCTGGGTTGATAGCTGGCAATCTACTTGGGCTGTATCCAAGAAATTATCCTGAGAGTAAAAGGATGTCCACTTGTACGATGAGACTTTGTCTCCCTCTTCTTTCCCTGCATGCCTCCTGCACACACACACACACACACACACACACACACACAAAACCAAAAATCCATTCCAGTTGAGAAGAAGAACAGATGAGACTGTGTATAGGTGGCAGTTCCCTAGAGATATATCCAGCTGAAGTTCAATGGACGCTTCTTCATCCAGCTTCTTCTTTAAAAAAAATAAATCCTTAAGGAATCTTGACATTTTAAAACTTCTTTCTGCAGCTTTCAGTCAATGCTTAGTGTGTTTGTGGTTGCATGTGTTAAATTCATTAATCCTCCCTCGAATAATGAAGTTCTGGGAAAGTGAAATGGAGATGGTTGTTAGCATTCCTCAGGAAGCTATGCACTTTTATTTGCACATTAGTCCAAATCACAGCAACAGAAGCTGCTGAAGAAACTTATGCTACTTAACAATAATACAGGGGCGAAAACTATGGTATGTCATTGTATATATTTGTTCTGTAAACAAATACTGTGCCAGTGGCCTTGCCTTATGGTCCTCAGGAAAGCGAAGCAGTGAGGTCTTCACCAAGCTGTAACAGCATTTGCTGAAAAATTACATACAGGAGTTTGTCAGCCAAGTATAAAGTTGATCTGATGGTTTCTCTAAGACTTCTATGTTACTGTTTCTTTCATTGATGGTGTCTTGCTTTTTAGCCCTGGTATGAATGCTGTAGGCCAGGCGACCTGTGGTCCTCCAGATGTTGTTGGACTTCAGCCCCCATCAGCCCCAGCCAGCATGGCCAATGGTCAGGGATGATGGGAGATGTAGTCCCACAATATCTGGAGAGACATGGGTTCCCCATCCCTGCTTTAGGCAGTGGATGAATACAGTCAACTGGATGTGAAGTCTCACACTGTGGCAAATTACCATTTAGTGCCTGCTTCTCTGCATTCACTCCAGTTTGTTGGCTTCCCATGAGGCATCTTGTTGGCTGCTCTGAGAATACAATGCTGGTCTAGGCTTGATCTGATTTTCTTACTCATTGTATGCAACAAACTGAGAATAAAGGTGAAGGTTGAATTGAAAGGCAATTTTCATTTGTGTCACAGAGAAGCATAGGGAAGTATTTCAGTTTTGCCAACTCTAAATAGGTGATAGAGAACCTTTTTCAGGCCACATTCTTTTGTGAGCAATGTTCTGGGGGCCCCATGCTAAGCTGGGCAGCACCAGGGGCAAAAGCGGGCAGACTAATGGTCTGTCTCTTACTTTTGTCTGGAAGGGAACATTCCAGCCATACAAAGGCTGGATAATTCTTCACATACACTCACCTCACCATCCTCCATCCATGCAAGCAAGAGGCAATTGTCACAATTAAGGACTCAATGAGCGGGTGGAGAAGGACCAGTAACGAATATGACTAGGGGCAAAAAGCTTGTAATGGTCAGCACCAGCCATATTTGAAAGAGGGAACTCCATCCATTCAGTCCCATGAATTAAGCACAGCTACTTATTTACTAGACAGGTATGATGTTCTTTTTCTCAGCCCTGTTTAAGGGTACTTCTGGCTTGCCTAGCTTATTATCATGGAGAAGGAGGCCCTCAAAAAGAGCATTCTTTGTAGCAGAAAAATGCATAACATTGGGGGGGGACACACACCAATCAGTGGTACTATCTTCTAGTAGTAAACCAGTCTGAAGTGTATTTCAATGTTATTTTATTTTAATGTTCTGGTAATTCTAATGCAGTATAAGTTAAGACATGAATTGTTAGACATTTCCCTTTTGTAATTCTTTTAAAATTACTGTTACATACATCAATGCATTATATTTGATCTGACAGACATTTCCCTTTTGTATAAAGTAGTGTGGGGAACTTCAGGCCCAGTGGAAGAATGCGGGACCCAAACTCTCTTATCTCAACTTCAGAACTCACCCTAGACCACCACCACTCCTCTCCTCAGGCCATATCTTTTTCCTGCCCTGCCATCTGGAGTGTTTTGGCTTTGCTGGAATGTGTCCTTGAACTCTGATAGTGCTTCTTGTTTGCTTGGCTGGAGGATATAATATCTCTGTGTGCATGCAGAAACTAGTCAACTGTACAAAGGTAAAATTTGCATCCATTGCTCTATCCACTTTTGCCTCTAGCTCATCCACCACTGGCATGTAGCCCAGAAAGCAAGATGAGCACCACAACCCCCTAGTCGCCTTTGACAGGACTTAATCGTCCAGGGGTCCTTTACCTTACCTTACCTTTTACCTACCCAGAATTGAATGTGGTCCTCTGGCTGAAAAAGCTTTCCATACCCCTGATACAAAGCCAACTATTTCCTTCCAGAAGAGCAAACTAAGGAGAAGAGTCAACTTAAGTATTACCAGTTCCCAATCAGGCTGCAGGTTTCCAGCTGCCAAAGTGGCACAACTGTACAATCTGGCTTTGCACGTGGAAAATTGCTTGAGTGCCCCTCTCCCACAATGTGCAAAGCTTTGCATGTTGCAAAGGTTGTGTCAAGAACAGCTTCTCGGTTCTGCTTTGCGTGGAATGCAAGTTTACCCAAGGACATTTCCCAGTCTTCCCTATAAAAGGAAGCTGAAAGAGGCTGCAAGCAGGCAGGTCAACAGTTCCCACTTAGAGCCGCTTGCTACGCCTTCTGGTTCCTTTGCCTTGCTCTGTTCTGTCTTGCTCTCAATACTGGCTGGCCTGTGTGCCTGTTCCCTGTGTGTTTGCTCTTGGGTTTCCTGCTGACTCAGGTATGGCACCACATCCTGAGGGAAGTCTGGATGGAGCCACATTTCATATTGGGTTGGCTTCAAACAAATGATTCCATACTGACAAGTGAACTTTGGACATGGCCAATCCACACCATGAGACAATTTGATAAAGTTGTATTAGGCAGTGGGCTTTGGGGTGTCGGCAGAATGGTACCCCCAGGCCCTCACTTGCTTTGTTCTGCTGAAGGCCCAGGCGGGCCCACAGAAGCCTCATATGGGTGGCTGCCTCATTCTGAGAAAGACGAACCTTCTTCAGAATGAGGCATTTTGGGTGAGGTGGCTTGGAGGCATCCTGCAGCGGCACCCAGAAGATTTGCTTGTCAGGCAAACAACAACAAAAAAGTTATTTCAAAGTAAATGGGCAGCAGCAGGAACAGGGCAGGAAGGGCAGCAATGACAACAGAAGCAGCTTCTGGGCAGAGTGGAGAAGAAGAAAGCAGGGGGAGTGAGAGAGACAATAAGAGCAGTGGTGGTTCTCCTCACTCCTGCTTCATGAAGCGCAGACCTTTGCACCACTGCTGACTTTGAATGTGAAGAAGTGAGTTTGTCATGCTACCAGTGACAAAGCATGAAGCATGTGCATTTATCCATATCTAGTCCAGTGCAGTAAATAGGCACAGATCAAGTCTCTTGCCACAATTTGCCAGTGGCTAGACCAGCTTAGAATCTGGAAAGTCCTTTGCCAATTCAGCTCTTGACAATACTTCATGGATATGTCATATTTCAGAATGGCATTCATTTGAAATAAGTCATACTGAACCGTGAAAAAGATATTTTCAGCTAGATGGGGCAAGCCCACATTTCCAGCTTAAGTTTTTGTTTCATAATGGAAAACCATAAGTGCTGGGAAATGATTTTTCCCAGAAAAAGTCCTGCAATTAGTGTTTTCCCTAAAGGAGTCCCCTTTTTGACTTGCACACATGATGAAGAGCACATGAGAGCTTCTCCTCTTTGTTCTTTATGACATGAAAAGAAAAACGATGCAAGTGAAGTTGCTTTTGAAAATCATAGTTAATATGTGAAATCAATATTTTACGCAGAAAGCTGACCAGACACAGTTTCCCAATAGGGGAAAGAGAACAGATGCTTCTTCCTTTTCCAGATGCAACTTTGGCATAGCTTTGAAGAGAAGCCAGGGCAGATGGACCACTGAAGATGATAGCAGAGGCCTCTTTTGGGGTAATGGTAACTCAAATGGTGTGGGGTTTGGCCACATGCTCAGTTTCTTTCACTGCATCGTATGGGCAAAGGTTTGCAATATGATACTGAGTTTAACGTAATCAAAAGTGCTGTTTGGGGGTCTTATCCACACTTACCTCTTGCTCTTCTCTTTCCAGGCACAGGTCCTCAATTAAAAGTTCTGTGGCCAAGCATGGTCCCCACCCCCCGGAGCTTTCCCCACAAAAACCCACTCTTTAGCACTCAGTTGGAGCAAATGTCAATAGGAGCCATTTGCTCCAACTCAGGGTTAAGAATGGGTTTTCAAGGGGGAAGTTTGAGAGCAAAACAAAGGGCACTCAGACACAGAGCTCCAAAGCATGGGCTATGCCGGGAAAGAGCAGAAGAAAAGCAAGTGACAATAAGTCTACATTCTTCCAATTGATCTTTCGACAACCTGGCAAACTTTATTTCGGTTCACAATGTCTCACTCAGATAAAATAATACTTAAATATGTATTGTCTGACAAAAGACAAATTTAAATACAAATTCTCATATAGAATTGTTTTAATAAAAAATCACAGATTAATGCTGATTCATCTATATAAATGGAAACAGTTTAGCTTTGTGCCCCAAAAGAAGACACATCAAAAGATATGAATGTGAGCCATCTCATGGTTTTAATGAACTACAGACAAATTATCTTTCTGCTCACATGTCCCTCTCAGTTAAACATTAAGCCTGGGTAGGGAAGCTGTGAAACCTCTCACTTTTCTGTGATTATTTTTGTGTTTTTAGTACAAATAAAGATACTGTTTCAGTTTGCATATCAGGGCTCTCATGCCAGCCCACCACCACCAAATAAATCAGTATGGCTCCCTACATTTTGTCTACTGAAATATAATTATTTTCTCCCCTACTCCCGTTTATTCCCAGCCCTTCAAGTTATTAGGATTTGGATGAGTGCTTGGGTGAGTCTTCAAGCCTCTCTTGCAAACATCACATCTCCCCAGGTGTCCCAAGAGCCCAGCCGGCTTTATCCCAGAGATTAATTTTTGCCAACTAATTGTGTTTATAACAATAGCTGGGGCAGAGCGTGGGAAACTGAGAGAGAAGCGCTTTTCACTGCCTGTGTTCTGATGCAGGATATCAGCACAGAATGCTGTCGTATGATAGAGGGTTTGGGGCTAATAGCAATAATAATGGCAGAATATGGGCTTGAGCAAAGTCACCTAGCTGAGCTAATGTTCCCTTTCTTCATGAAAGCTCAGAAGGATGGCTGCCTGGGCTGGCTTTAGAAGTGTGCCTTGGACAAGAACACTCTGAACTAGCTTGGGGAGAGGGGCAAAGAGGGGGGCCCAGGAGCCATGTGAAGAATAGGGGAAAGTGTTCTCTTTTTAGTGCAGAGAGAAGCTTTTTTCTTCCTGCCAACTTTCTGAGGGTTTTTATTCTGCTCAGTTTGACACAAAAAGAGAAAAGGCCAGAGTTAAGGCACAAATGGACTTGCGTAAAGGTAGCGAAAATTCAAGCAGGGCAAATAATAATAAAAAGTTAACTCCTTTCTCTCTTCAATTGGGCAACCACCATAAGTACCTCTAGACTGCTGTGGCTTTCGTGTGGGATTCAGGCACATACCTGCACATTCAAGTTGCACAATTATAGCTGATCGGAAGCTGCTGTGCAACAAATCACTTTCCCCCAAAGTTCAGACTTACATTAAGGAAAGTGGCCAGGAAATGCACTGGAATGTGTAGATGACCATTGCTTTTTCACAACATCACCTAACCTCCCTGCAAACAAATCAGAGGGACTCCTCATTCAATGGCCCTGTTGTCTCATCTCCCTGCAACGAGGTCAGGATTGAATACTCAATGCAGAGGTCATCTGGAAGTGGCCCATGCCTGCCTTCCGGTTAAGGGGAAAAGGCAACACACAGGGGGAAAAACACAGGAGGGGCAAAGTGAATTCCCAAGGCAGAATTCCCAAGGCCATTAGATTTCTGAAAGAGAAATAGTAGTATATTTCATATTAATGCTACCATCCTAAACATGTAACTCAATGATTCTCCATCCCACTTTTAAGTCCATACCCTACTGGGATCATGTCTCACCAAATCCAAGAACTTCCAAGCCATCAGGACTACTTTGCAAATCCCACCAAAAGCAACAGAACCTAAGTTAGTCATCCTGACTAGCCTGTTGTATAGCTTCAAGAAGACTCATAGCTACCTGGAAGCAAATCATGCCTTGTCCAGTAGGACATATGCACTAGCAGTGCTTCCAGGATTTCAGCCATAGTAAGGAGCACAACCAACTCTGGATGATTCACAGGGAGCCCAGGACCAGCACAATAGGACAGTATCCAGTTTCTGTCATAAATCCTCTTTTAATTGTGCAGTTGGGTCTTCCCCAAATGTGGAAGTAAGGAGGCAGGCCAAATCCCCTTTAGGCCAAGCTAGTTTGGGTTAGCTTGACTGACTGAAGGCATCCCTCCACCTGCTTCTGCTGACTCAACTTGCCACCGGCCAGCACAGACATCCATATCCCACCTATCAAATGTGTGGGCAGGCAGAAGGCCCATCAGGCCAAGAAATAGCCCCAAAATGGGGGGTTACAGGGGTGCAGGTGAGGCTGAGCTGCCCTGGAATCCACTGGTTCCTGAGCTGCTCTCACAGCTGCTGGTGACCAGCATTGGGTCTGATCTGGGGCCACCTGCTGCATTAGCCTGAACCTGGCACAAGGATCTCTCTGCCTTGCCCCCATCTTCTGGTACCATGAGTAGCTCGGCTGCAGAGACGGTGGTAGCTCCTCTGTTCTGTGGTAGAAGCAGATTTAGGTTGCACCTTCTGAAGTTAACTTTCAAGTAAAGAAGTTTAGGATTGCTGCATTATTTTAATTTCCCCTTTATGACTTTGTTATGATTTGCATGTGAAAGTTCCCTCAAGTAAACACAGGGATCCCACAAAGGAAAAAGAAGCGGGAGGCAGTTTGTTGTCTTGAGGGGTGTGGTGTGTTTTTTAGGAGAAAATGCTTCTAATAATATGGCACTTCATAATCTAATCCCACAAAAGCTGATGCCTTTATAAATTGTGTCTTTAACTTGCCACATGATTCTGTTAGTTCCCTGCTATCAGTTGATTCTAGAAATGTTCTCGTTTAAGATTCGCTATGCACCACAGACACAACAAATTGCAAATTACATTTTTCTAATTGCACAAGCAACTTTTACAAAACCACTTCTGTACATGCTACTTTTTAGTATCCTACCCAAAAGCATAAATAAGGAAACACAGATGGCAAATGGCAAAAAAATGAAGAAAGGCATATGATTTTTTTTCATTATTAAGGCTTAGATTTATGAAGCAATCAAAACAGTGGTTTTGATTGCTTCATAAATCTAACGCAACAGTAACCTTAAAGTTTTCAGCGGGACTATGCTGCAGTAAATAGGCTGAAAGCGTGCTTATGCACCAGTGGCTCCAATTCTCAAATTAATTGCATTTTTCACCTAATTAAATAAATGGTGAGGCATCCATTAGCAAACAATGCATGTCCATGCTGGAGAGGCATTTCCGTTGCAGGCTTCACCTCAATTTATGAACCTTCATTCGTATTCCTGTGAGCAGCATTTATATACACCCACAGCCTCCCCAGAAGAGAGGTTGAAGGTTGGGGAAAGAGACTGCCTCTGTAATGCTGCCCCTCGTACATTCATTGCTCCCTTGTGAATGCCTTAAATGTGCCTTAATCATTTATATTTCAGTAAAATAATCCATTAATCTGTTTCATCTGAATCCATGAAGAAAACATCAGGCTGGATCTAACAGCATCCTTCTGCAAGTGGAAGACATGTCCACTAGTGTAATGAAACCTCCCTCTTCTCCTTTTCCCCTTGTGTGCCCTTGGGCATCCTGATCTCGAGGGTTAGGGGACCCTGAGGACTACATTTGGGGGTGCAGGGGAGCGGGAGGGGAAGTTTCAAGGTCTGCTCACATAACATTGGATAGAGCCCAGTGGTTCTGAAAGGAAAAGAACATCTTGTTTTGGTTTAGACAACGCACATATTTGTGACAGCAGGAACCATTTTAGAAACGTTGTCCACTTCTGTGTAAGAAAGGGAAAGAGCTGTTATAAGGTGGTGCTTGTCTATAGTATTTGTAACTGCTTGTAATTGAAAATGATCACTTCTTTTTAAATTGCTCTCTGATTCACCTAGAAGGTGACATTTTAGTCAAACAAGAGGTTTCTTCCATCGTGTAATCTAACGGATTAGTTTATCAGATGTTGCGGTCCTACAAATCATTTAATCTGATGGAAAATGGTGGCTTCAAATGCCAGATTGAATGCAGTAAACTGGAGCTGTCTTGTGTCCTTGTCAGGAAAAGGCAGGGTTTAAATATATAGTATATAATAATAAGAATAAGAATGATATGAAGCTGCTCAGTCATCCTCTGCTCCCTCTCCAATGGGAGGCGACAAGAGCTGAAGAAGAAATTCTGGAACCTGCTGGGTCTCCAGCTCAGCACTCCTCTCTTCATCTTCCTGTTTACCTCCATTTAAAAAGGCAGAGGGTGGAAAGGGAATCAAAAAGCCAACCCTTACATTACGTGACTCCTTTTGAAGGATGACAGAACCTGGCAGAGATACAGATCTGTTCTGTCAGGGTGTTATTCTTATTCTGTGTGACCAATAAAATAGGTACGATGTGAGCAATCCAAAGGCGTGCTGTCACAGTGAGTCTGGATTTTCTGAGTCAACCTCGTTACCAGAGATCCCTCTGGAAGCACATCCAAAATCCTACATTGGATCAGGGTGCCATGTCAAGAGTTCCAGTGGAGGCAGGGCCTAAGCTGATGAAGAGATTTCAGCAACTGGAGACAGGATCTGAGGAATCGCCATAGCTCAGGACTGGAGCACATGTAGAGGGTTGCAGGCTCAATCCCTGGCCTCTCCAGGAAGGGCTGTCTGGGAGCTGCAGCCAGTAATACTGAGCTAGATGGCACTTGTGCCCACTAGGGCACCTGTGCCCTAAGATTCACAGCAATATTCAAAGGGTTGTTACTTAATAAACAAGAGACTAAACTGCAACAAAAGGGGGTGGATAAGAGAAACAGCATATAAGAAAAAAAATTGCAGTTACTTTTTATATTTGATAATAACCAGAGATATAGAATAGAATAGAATAGAATAGAATAGAATAGAATAGAATAGAATAGAATAGAATAGAATCATAGAGTTGGAAGAGACCACAAGGGCCATCGAGTCCAACCCCCTGCCAAGCAGGAAACACCATCAGAGCACTCCTGACATATGGTTGTCAAGCCTCTGCTTAAAGACCTCCAAAGAAGGAGACTCTACCACATTCCTTGGCAGCAAATTCCACTGTTGAACAGCTCTTACTGTCAGGAAGTTCTTCCTAATGTTTAGGTGGAATCTTCTTTCTTGTAGTTTGGATCCATTGCTCCGTGTCCGCTTCTCTGGAGCAGCAGAAAACAACCTTTCTCCCTCCTCTATGTGACATCCTTTTATATATTTGAACATGGCTATCATATCACCCCTTAACCTCCTCTTCTCCAGGCTAAACATGCCCAGCTCCCTTAGCCGTTCCTCATAAGGCATCGTTTCCAGGCCTTTGACCATTTTGGTTGCCCTCCTCTGGACACGTTCCAGTTTGTCAGTGTCCTTCTTGAACTGTGGTGCCCAGAACTGGACACAGTACTCCAGGTGAGGTCTGACCAGAGCAGAACACAGTGGCACTATTACTTCCCTTGATCTAGATGCTATACTCCTATTGATGCAGCCCAGAATTGCATTGGCTTTTTTAGCTGCCGCGTCACACTGTTGGCTCATGTCAAGTTTGTGGTCAACCAAGACTCCTAGATCCTTTTCACATGTACTGCTCTCAAGTCAGGTGTCACCCATCTTGTATTTGTGCCTCTCATTTTTTTTGCCCAAGTGCAATACTTTACATTTCTCCCTGTTAAAATTCATCTTGTTTGTTTTGGCCCAGTTCTCTAATCTGTCAAGGTCGTTTTGAAGTGTGATCCTGTCCTCTGGGGTGTTATCCACCCCTCCCAGTTTGGTGTCATCTGCAAATTTGATCAGGATGCCCTTGAGTCCATCATCCAAGTCGTTGATAAAGATGTTGAATAAGACCGGGCCCAAGACAGAACCCTGTGGCACCCCACTAGTCACTCTTCTCCAGGATGAAGAGAGAGTGGGGTTCCTAATGAATGTGGTCTGAACGTCAGAAAGAACCTTATACCATTAGAGTCAGGGCAATTGACCTGTCATTGACTCTGACATTACTGGGCACGTGTAACACCTAAACTTGTTGCCAATGGCAGGGGGAAAATATCTTCAACAAACAAGCTGATTCACGTGCTTTCTAGCATGTCCTTCAAACCCACAGATCACTAATGACTTGGGAGTGTCTTCCAGTTGCATGAAACTATGGCGAGGGATGTGATAGCCAATTATTTCTCTTCCTGAAATTCATCAGTAACTTTTTTCACTTCCATGACTGAACAGTTCCCAATAGTTCCCACACTTCTGCCATTGTTCTTCAGTTATTCAAGCACAGCAAGCCTATTGTTGAACAAAGAGCATTTCCTCCAGGCAGCTTTATGAGAGGCAGACCAAACAGTGTAGCCAGCACAAAGATTTCATCAGCCATCAGAAGTACCAGGCTTAATAGGGATAAAGGTGCAAATCAAATACATTTTTGAAAAGTGGACTGATTAAACCACCCTTTGGACTCCTCAATGGAAAGAACACATAATTGTTACTTTAAAGTCAATACCTCTCAATCCATCTCCCAGAAATGACTCAGTCATAAAAATATGAAATATCATAAGGGAAAGACATTCCCCTTAAAAAAAACATGTTAATGTTTATCTGTCTTCAGCCACAGAGATCATGGTTCCTCACTGCAGGGTAGAATTCCATCCTTTCATTCACCATGACGACCAGACGATGCAAAAGCCTTTCCTCCCACAGGACAAAACCATTTACAGGTAAGTTATGCAGGAGAGGCTTAAGAAGCAGAGAGCTGTACACAACCCACTGTTTCAAGAAATGATGAAAGTGGTTCTTGGGATGACATGACGCAGTAGGTGCTGTTTATGACTTTTCTTTGATTTGGCGCCAAATGTAGGCTTATGGCTGAATATTATTATTACAGTCATACCTTTTATTGCAATGCAGAAACTCAGCCAACTCCGATCACTTCTTCTAAAGCAGCTGTTCTCGAGCTATCGCATCCCAAGCTCCTAAGGTTAAGAGGGGGAGGGTTTTTAATTTTATTTTCCTTTATTCCCTCTCCAAATGCAGCAAAGGCCTGTCAACTTGGCTAGGGGAGCTAGCGGGGCTGCAAGTCTTTGGCACATGAAAAGCTTGCATATACAAGTTGCGGTAGGGTGTGGGTATGACAGTTGTTCCTACACAGGAGAAGCACCTGCCTAAGCTGGGCTCACATGCATATGTCTCACTTAACACTTGATGTATGGCAGCTAGAAGATAATTATTTACAGTGCAATCCTATGTGTTTCTACTCAGAAGTAAGTTCTACTAAGTTCAATGAGTCTTATTCCCTGTTCCTTAAAGAAAGGCTGATGGTTTTGGTTGACCATGTCTCCAATAACAAATTCTGAATCAATAAATCCTGAAGTTTCGCATGTGGATGCTAAAACTAGTATTTTTTTATTGGGTGACAAGGGCATGTGGGGTTGAAGTCATACTCAGAGTAGACCCACTGAAATAAATGGATGTGATTTTACTGGATTGACTTTGGATAGGACTTATTTGTATACTACTCACTTCTTTGGGCACTATGGGCATTATTTGCCCTGGCATTTGCCAAAATAAGGGCATGTCTGTTAAAGGAAGGAATTTAACAGGCTGCTAATGTAGTGTTGACTGTATGGAGATTGTGCATGTATTATATACTTTATTTTGAATCTGTTGTTTACATTGTTCTGCTCTGTGCTGCTATGGGTTGATTATATTTCATGCTGGCTTTTGGATGTGAGAAACCTATTCATTCAAAGATGGTATCATGATTCTCTTGTTAAAGCATGCAGAAAAATGGTAGAGAAAGGCATCAAATAGATGCTTGCACTTTGCTTAGCAACAAGAGGGCTTGCCTCACCCATTTAAAATGATGTAAGGGTCTTGTAACATTGGAAGGGTGTGTATGACATTTATTGTAGCCTCCTTCTTGTAGGCATGTTCCTTGCTGGTGAAAACTCATGCCACAATAAATGAGCTTGCCTCTAAGGGCCAAACTAGACTAGATGTCAATCATATCTTTAGTATTTGTGCTATATTTGCAGCTACTTGAAACTTCACTCCTGGGGAGAAATGGAAGCCATGTGTGTATGTGATGGGGGTGATTTCAGTTAGGACAATGCTGTGGCCCTGATCCAGTTGACCCTCCACCATGACTGCTAGCTAGGGATGATAGGAGCTGTGGTCCAAAAACAACTGGAGACCCAAGTTTGAGAAACCCTGAAATAAATAAAGACACAAAGACATTCAAGCCTGCTTAGTATCCTATTTCATGTCCCCTTTCCCCAAGTGTTGTTTCTAGAGAAATGAGTGTTTGGACAAGTTTTTTCTCAGGTGATAAATGATAAGTTTTCCAAGCACAGGCTATTACTATGTCTTTGTAGTCATCAGATTGGCAAATTGGTGTAGGAAGAGCAGGCATCCACGTGCCTGTGCACAGACGGAACGTGATACAAATAAACAAGAAATTCTGTTTCGTTTTCAATGTCTGAATTAAGTTTGGTACCTTTGATATTTGGCAACACATGTATTTTCAAAGTGTCTTACCCTAATCCCAGCCAGCCATCTGATGCCATTGTTAAAAGAATTATTTAATCCCCCATCTCTAAAGGTAAGTCATGTCCAGTTCACAGTTCACATACAAGAGTTATGGGAATGAAAGCAGAAGGATTAAAGTGTCATATTCCCATGCTGCAGAGACATTTCTGCACCTAAGGAAAGCCGTGGGCCCCAGAGGTCATCTGGTGCTAAATCTGCAAATTAATGCTCTGAGACAGTTGATGACTGAGCTGGAGGTCAATGCAAATCCACTGGCAAAGTATCTCAATTAGAGTCAAACTCTTTGCCAAATTATTTAGGCTACCTGAAGTAGCTCTTCTCAGATCTGCCCCAATGATATCTTGAGCTCCTGATTAATGAGGCCAGAAGCAAGGGAGGCAGCAGAACAAATTGTACAGGGTGATGTCATCGAATGGCTCCCCTGAGAAGGGAGGACAAGTGATTATTCTACAGCTGCAGTTGCCCTTATCATGCCAAAAAGGAGTGAACAATATCGACAGAAGGTCAATTAACATCCTTGAGCAGCATAGCTTCAAGAAACTGTGTGTTTGTGAAACTGCTTTCCAAACATATGCACTTGCCTTATCAGTGGCCCCAGTTAAGTGTAGTTTGTGTGCATGCCTAGGGACCATTTGCCAAAAATCCCCCAATAGACAACATGCAGCCAGCCTCATCTTTTTCTGTTGGCGGCCCTTCTGTGCAGAAGATTCAGAACTGAGCAGAGGCAGCTTCTTCTAAAAGAAGAAAGCATGCTGGATTTCAAGCTGCTGTGAGGACTGAACTTTGGCCGTGCCTTTAACTGCAGCTTGATGCACAGACAGGAGCAAATGGCGTTGTTTATCCACACGCTGTGATTTCAGAAAATCAAGCTGCTGTCAAAGATGGAGGCAGTGTGTGTGTGGCCAAACTGGAACAAAGGAACTTCAAAGGGAGATGGCAATTTGAATCCACTTGAATTACACTTCTTCAAGAAGTTCAGTGCTATCACTTGTGGACTGAATTGGAACAGGCACTACATCTGTTAACTAGCTTGCCAATGTCAGGTTTATGTGTTGTATCAATAACTGTGTGTGTGTGTGTGTGTGTGTGTGTGTAGCCGCTGTTAGTAATGCAATGATCACTGTCTGTACTTTACTGCATTCCATTTCCTTCTGACTTCACCATTTAAAATTTCCTCATCACGTATCTATATACCTGTAAGTCTGTATACCAGACTTACCCATCTGATGAAGTGGACTATAGTCTGTGAAAGGTTATGCCAGAATATTTGCTAACCTTAAAGGTGCTACAAGACTCCTTTTGTTGCAAGGGACCAGCACAGCTACATATCCCCCTCTGGGGGAACATAGCAAGACTTTGATTCCTTTTCTATTTTAATTTTCAGTCTGTGTGATTAGAACATTCTTAGATGTTTCTTCCTGTGATATTTAAAATCCATGCCTTGGGGAATAGTCAGTTTTCTGTCAATTTTACATACAGATGGGCCTGATAGATATCTGTCAACTGGCACATATTTAGGAGTGGGCAGATCTGTCAATTATGCTTTCTTTCAGTTTCTTATTTTTCCCTATTTTAAGTTCAGTTCTTCACATTAGTTTGCAATTTCAAAAAGTACTTATCTGCATTTTAGTGTGAATTCCTCACAATATACACATTTTAATGCTATTTTGGCATTAAATATACAATTTTTGGCAAATGAATTTTGCCTAATACGATGTATTTTTCTACATCATTTTCACTCACCTTATCACACCTTTAACCTTTTGCTAAGAATCTTAAAAGGCAGGAGAGTCAAAATCTATGTCTCAACAAGTAGCACCAGAAGTGGCCCTTGCTGAGAATTTTAACTTGGTGAAGTTTGTTTTCTATAAAGTGCTAGAAGAAATGTACGGACCAAACCTAGCCTATGGTAGATTTATCCATGAAGGAGGGGAAACAATTGAAGAACGTTACAGTGTAGACCAAAATAATATCTCTTTGCAAACAATGTTTCATGCAGTTAAGTGCAGTCAAGAAGCGATATATGTGCAGAAGCAGACATTCGTCAAGGGGACCATATTAGGCAAATCTATTAAACAAGAACAGAGTCATGCCTTGTTTTGACATGAAATTGCTCTTTGCCTACTGTTATGCAAGAGTGAAAGTGAACTCTTAGACTGATTAATGGGATGAGATCTTTCAGTTCCACAGAATATGAAAGGAAGGGTGGCATCCTACTGCAGAATTAACGTCCATGTGTGATGCTTAGGAAATCTGATGAACAGAGCAGCAAAAGAAACATTTGATGTGAAGGATCTGTTGCAGGGCTGTGCTGTTTTCAGACTTAAGCGAGGAAGGGAACATGTTAACTATTCCCCTACACAAAACACTTCCACATAAGAAACTAGCTTATCAATCAAAAGGCTTGCTGAGAGACATCACCCTGGCATACTAGTTTTGTTTGTGAAGAAAGTATATAATATAAGGAAGCAATCCGGCATTAAGTCCCCTACACCAGCAGTTATGATGGCGCAACCTGGCAATTGATAAGTCATACGGAAGTCCTGATTCTCTGTTTTGTCTCATACTGTTTCAGCCAGAAGTATTTTTATGCCCAAGCTTGGTTACCTTTTAAGCAGTACAATTTGGATTGCCAATTATGCTTCAACCAGCTGTACTTGGCACATGCCCCCACGTAGAGACTTGGAAGGCAAACTGGCCCCCTTGTAAATTACAATGCCCTACTTGTAATGCGTGCATTGTACACCAAAAGTAAACACGTTTTATGAAGACGCCGTATACGGATTATAAAATGATATCTGAAAGCCGACCCAAATGACAAGCAGCGCATTTAGCCAAAGAGAAAATAAAACAGAAAAGGAGACAGAGAGGAAAGAAGAGGCTGCCTGTCATAAAGGAAGCCCCAGTCCACCATTTGCAATACTCTTAAGAAGAAATGAAGAATGCAGAAAGCAGAGCCATAGCTATGAGGGGACTAGCCGGGTTTTCTGTCCCGGGAGAAGCCTCCAGAGGGGCACCATTGAGGCTCCCAGCCTGTGTGTGTGTATGCAAAAGTGCTTGGGGGGTGCCAAACTGGGTCTTTGACCTGGGTGAAATAAAGCCTAGTTTCATCCCCACAGAAAGGCATGCTGTGTCAAAGAAGCACTGGCCATTTCCCCCTTGGAAAACGTGATGCCAGCATGTATTCAAACCTGAAAACATTTGACCTAGGAACATGTTTCTAACACAATTCAACCTTTCAGTTTTCACATCATGTGAAATATCTGCTGCACTTGCTATGTTGCAAGGATCCAAGCACCATTTTTGTTTGTTATCATTATGCATCTTACATGATGCAACCCTGGCACAAACAATGATGCTGCTCCCATGCTTACATGGTGTGGCACCTGGGATCATAGCAACAGTGGCAGACTTTGGGTCTTAAAATTTCAGCAGCATCCTGTGCAACGCCAAAATTCAGTGCCTCCCCCCCCCCCGCCTCTTGCCTTCTGTTCTTTGTCATAGTTGCAGCACCCCCTGCAGCACTCTTGGCTCAAGGCCCAGTGTTGGCAAACCAGTCATGCTCCCCTAAATCTATCTCTGTTAGCAGCTGTAACTCAGGCTCCATTTGATATTGTTGAATGCCTTTTCAGCACTGAGAAATAGCGATGCTGTCTCCCGTTTGTTCAATGAGAAAACAAATGATTATATCTATTTTCATCTATATATTATTATCTTTCATTTTCTACTGCCAGATAAAGCCAGTTTGGCCTACGTTTATGTATTGATTCATTGTAGAATTTAATCTTTTTGCCAATATCCCTGTGAAAATCCTATAGTCTATATTTAAGAGATAGGTGGCTCAATAAGAAGATACATTAGACATATATTTCCTCTCTTTTGGAATTACCACAATATTTGCCTCTTCCCAAGAGTCCAGTGTTGTTTTCTTTTCCCATATTTCACTGATGGTTTTCCTTAACATTTTAACTAGTTTTAATGCAAATGTTTTATAATATAAAGCCATAAATTCATGCGGTCCTGAGGCCTTATTTTCTTTCCATGCTACTGGTTTGTCTAAATTTTCCTGATCACATGGTATTGCAATATTCCCTTTAAAAATCTATATTGATTATCTTTGAATTATCTGTCTGATATAGTTTAGAATATTATTCTAAAGAATTCTGCTTCAATATATTAATTTATCCTCATCTGACTTCCATATTTCAAGGAGGAGCACCATAAATTCTTTGAACTGTCCTGAGACCTTTGGTATAGGGTGGTATATAAAATCAAATAATAATAATAACCATTTTTATTTTTAAAAATCCCTAAATGTAAGTAGTTCAAGGAGAAAAACAACATGCCATTAAATTCTAAACAGAATCTGGAACAAGGTGTATAGGAAGAAAGGGGTCCCCCCCCCCCCCATATTGTGTTGTTTAGTCATTTAGTCGTGTCCATTGACCGGAGCACACCAGGCACTTCTGTCTTCCACTGCCTCCCGCAGTTTGGTCAAACTCATGCTGGTAGCTTCGAGAACACTATCCAACCATCTCGTCCTCTGTCGTCCCCTTCTCCTTGTGCCCTCCATCTTTCCCAACATCAAGGTCTTTTCCAGGGAGTCTTCTCTTCTCATGAGGTGGCCAAAGTACTGGAGCCTCAGCTTCACGATCTGTCCTTCCAGTGAGCTCTCAGGGCTGATTTCCTTAAGAATGGATAGGTTTGATCTTCTTGCAGTCCATGGGACTCTCAAGAGTCTCCTCCAGCACCATAATTCAAAAGCATCAATTCTTCGGTGATCAGCCTTCTTTATTGTCCCCATATTGTACTCTCCCCCAAATCTCTGCTGAAGCTGTTATTTGCCGTGGAAGGGAAGCTTCTGGCATCCATGCAGGCAGCTCAAAGTTGTGCATCTGAATGGTTCCATGCAGTTGGGAATCACTTACAGTGCAATCCTGCCTTCTCATTTAGTATCCTCAGGTATAAGTTCCATTGGGTTTTATGGAACTTAGTCCCAGGTAAGCAGGAATAGAATTGCAACCTTACTCTCCTCTAAGTGTGTTTCGGACTGCAGCCTCACTTTGGTACTTGAATGAATTTTCAGAATGTGTCTTTTAAGCTTAAAATGTTGCAGGCAATTCTTGAAAGGTTTTTTCTTTCTTTCAAGGGCTTTGATGTGGCAAAGTCAGACTGTATTTGTGCCTTAAACTGTTTCTTTCCTCTGAAGTGGAGTTTGTGAACTGAATGGTGCTTTGCCAAACACGATCTGACTTGGTGTCTGCATCAAAGGTGCCAGCTTCCCAAACTATACTGTCTTTGTGCTTTTCAGCTCTTTGAAGAAGGAGGAAATGGAGCGGATATACTAATTGGGACATACTAATTTTCTTAATCTGTCACTTACAGCTGAAATATCAAATGCCTAGCAAAGGTATCATAAGTTAACATTGAAGAGCTGTGATTTTGTGCCTGATGTCTTCCATTAAACTTTATTACAAGTGACTGAGGCATATATTGAGATTCAGTTGCATTTTAAAGCAAGTGCAGATATTTGCTTCATTGATTGTAAAGACTCATTTTCATTGCTCAGCCAGAGATATTTTCATGCTGGAAAACAAAAAGAAATATATTCATCAGTAGGGAAAAATATGTCATCTGCATCTCCACCTTTGTCTTCTCCCCCACCCGCAAAATGAGTCCAAGTGCCTAGTTATGACTGTTGGCAACATCTTAGTGCAAATAAGAAATAAATTCACTTGTGATACACACAATGATGGATCCAGCGTCTCATGTGAAAGGCATGCCTTTCGAGGGGACAATGGAACTCTTGACATAGCAGTCATAAGCATCTTGCTTCCTTAATTGGTTTTCTTTTGTGATCTGATGGCGTTTGAGAGGATGCAGAAGAACTTGAGATGGAATGTGTAGGGAACTAAGGAAGTACTTTCTGCACTGCCACATTAAATGAAACGAAAGAGGCTGCGATAGTCAAATGACACTATTGTTATTACTATTAGTAATAACAACTAATTTACTAATTAATTAATTTACTAATTTAAACAACTAATTTGTTTATTTTGAATATGCTGGTTCTTTTAGTTTCCCCTACTACACCTCAGAAATTGAGATTATGATAAGTCCTCATGCAATTTCCGGTCTAATTTTGCTAACTTGTATATTTGTTGAGAAAACATGAGGTTGACTGGCTTCTTCTATATGCCCTAGTCCTAGAGGCCACTAAACTGTGGCAGTAGCTCAGAGAATCACTCAAACAAAACTCCAAGCTATCACAAATGGAAATTTCATGCACCGAACACAAACCAGATTGTGCTACACTACGCATGGGCAGGAATAAGGGAGATGCTGTTACTGACCCCTTAAAGTGCATCTTAAGAGCTGTTCATGATGCCTAGAACTGGGAACAATCTGTGGACAGGAAAATTGGCTTCCAGGTGGAAAGATCCAAATTAGAAACAGAATTGTTAGAACCCAATACTAAGAACTTGTCAAGAATGTATAACTTGCTGCTGAAATGGAATACTCAAGATGAAACGGTAAAATCGGCCATGATTAAATGGGCACAGGACGTTGGCCATAACATTATGTTTGCTGACTGGGAACAGTTATGGACCACAGGTATGAAATTTACGGCATGTAATGCCTTAAGAGAGAATATTATGAAAATGATATACAGGTGGTACATAACCCCAGTCAAGCTTGCGAAAATCTATCACTTGCCCGATAACAAATGTTGGAAATGTAAAGAAACTGAAGGTACATTTTTTCACCTTTGGTGGACGTGCCCAAAGATTAAGGCTTTCTGGGAAATGATATATAATGAATTTAAAAAGGTATTTAAGTATACCTTTCCTAAGAAACCAGAGGCCTTTCTCCTGGGCATAGTGGGCCAAACAGTGTTAAAAAAGGATAGAACTTTCTTTATGTATGCAACAACAGCAGCAAGAATACTTATCGCAAAGTATTGGAAGACACAAGAACTTCCCACGCTGGAGGAATGGCAGATGAAACTTATGGACTATATGGAATTGGCGGAAATGACTGGTAGAATCCGTGACCAGGGAGAAGAGTCGATGGAGGAAGACTGGAAGAAATTCAAAGACTATCTTCAGAAACACTGCAAAATTAAGGAATGTTAGAGTGATGTTGGACTGAAAACAAGTGGTTTCCAGCTGTACAGGTTAAAGTTAAGGATAGATTAAGATTAAAGATCAAGATTAAAGATGTTTAAAGAAATGGAAATTTGAAAATAAAAGGGAAAAATTTAAAGTTGTATGACATTAAGATCAAGGATTAGGTTTAAAAAAGTTGAAGTTATATATCTTAACGAGTTATTAAATTAAAGATTGGGATTAAAAAAGTGGAAAAGAAACTGCTGGACAAACAATGTAGATTGGAATACAAAAGAGGGAGGTATGAGGAAGTCCAGAAAATAAGTAATTTAAAATTGGAAATGGAAAAGAGAGTTTGTTTTTAATTGTTATGTTTTGTGATTTTATTGTTAAGTTTTGTATTGTTTTTTGTGTGTGTTGTTTTTCTTTTTTTTTGTTTGTTTAAAATTTTAATAAAAAAAAAATTATCAAGAACTGGGAACAATCTGCAAACTTTTCTATCCTGCCCTAATGAGAAGGGGTCTTTGAAGGCAAGCAGTGCTTCCCTACTGTTTACCCAGGTACTGGATGGCTGAAAGAGACTGTTTCTGGCAACAGGGAAATTATTAGCTGTGACTGTTTAAAGAAATATTTTTTGATCTTCTTATTGTTTTTAATGTTTTTAATATGTTTATATTTTATTTTAAAATGTATCGTTCTATTGCTTGGTTGTTTGCTACCCTGGGCTCCGTTTGGAGGAAGAGAAACTACCACCATAAGCTTCCCCCCCGAACAACTACTAAGCTCTGTGTTATGGGTATATTTCATTAGTTTAAATTAAAAATCAATCAATCAATATGAGTGAATGACTGAATACATTTGCAAACTGATCCAGAAGATTGGGGGGGCGGGAGAGAGAAACTGAGAGAAAAATGACAGGTTTGTCCATTCCTAACATCACACACACAATCTGCATAGAACCATCTCTTGATTTTCTCAAAATTCTTACAACTCCCCTCAAAGCTGACACATTTCAGCTGAGCTGTGGAGAATCTAAACTATACTAGATCAGCTTTCACCCACCCTATGTCCTCCATGGTGGGGCTGATAGTTGTTGTGGTCCAAAACAGGTTGGCAAAGGCCGTCCCTCTCAATGATTTAATGCTATTGTTTCCAAACAGATTTTTATTTGTATTTTTCCTTTGCCATTTCTCCTGTTGATAGCATTGTATCTGAATTTAACTGCCAATAAGTGTCACTTCTAAATCAGCTGTAAATGCATTTATGGGAATGTTGTGCCAGTGTCTGAAATTTAACACCAGGGAAAATGCCAGACAGTGCATTATTTGTGAATTCACATGAGGGCTGTGGTAGGAAGCAATTCAAGCAAGCAATACATAACAGACCAAAGTGCTGCTTTATGTGCAGTTGGAAACGCAACCACTGTGAATAACAAGAGTAGAGCATGATGTGAACAGATGTTTGTGTAAATGGACAAAAGATTGTGCTTCCACAAATAATGATTTATTTTTTTTAAGGAGGCAAGCACTTTTTCATAGTAACAGCTGTACAGTTAAAAATGATACTTTGAAGTTTTTTTTAAAAAAATGAGGAAAATTTCCAGTATGCCACACTGGCATGTTTCAAGAATCCTGGACAGCATATGATGCATCAGGCCCAGTTCCAAAAATTGACTCATATTTCATACTGCCTGTCAAAAAATCTTAACCACTCTAGATGGTTAAGTTGTGGGTATCAATGATCAACTAAAGCTACCAATACCGTATTGAGATTTAAGAATAGCTTTCAAATACATATTTTTGGTTATGGTTTTCATTTTTTCATACTGTCCATTCTGAGTGTAATTGTTGTTGTTGTTTAGTCGTTTAGTTGTGTCCAACTCTTCGTGACCCCATGGACCAGAGCACGCCAGGCACTCCTGTCTTCCACTGCCTCCCGCAGTTTGGTCAAACTCATGCTGGTAGCTTCGAGAACACTATCCAACCATCTCGTCCTCTGTCGTCCCCTTCTCCTTGTGCCCTCCATCTTTCCCAACATCAGGGTCTTTTCCAGGGAGTCTTCTCTTCTCATGAGGTGGCCAAAGTATTGGAGCCTCAGCTTCATGATCTGTCCTTCCAGTGAGCACTCAGGGCTGATTTCCTTAAGAATGGATAGGTTTGATCTTCTTGCAGTCCATGGGACTCTCAAGAGTCTCCTCCAGACCATAAACAAGGTGCTAAAAAGGGACTAGGCAGTAGGATAAAATGTAATATTCTTGTAAGCCCCAAGTCACCGACCACAGCTGAGCCCAAAATATCTCAGCACAGTATGAGAGTAAAAAGGACTGAGGGAGTACAAAGTGGGTAGGTTCACTGT
Source organism: Podarcis pityusensis (assembly GCF_964106645.2). Taxonomy (NCBI): domain Eukaryota; kingdom Metazoa; phylum Chordata; class Lepidosauria; order Squamata; family Lacertidae; genus Podarcis; species Podarcis pityusensis. The sequence goes on from NC_138026.1 coordinate 55,326,622, forward strand.
GTTGTGTGAACTAGGCCATTGTCACAGGAATGGCCTCCCTGCAGTGGAAAACTCACAGGAAGTTGCCCTCTACCTAATAGGAACATTGGTCCATCTAGCTCAGTAGCATCCACTCTAACTCTCTGAGGGTGCCAGGCATTGATACTGAGCCCTTCTGCATGCAAAGTGGATGCTCTAGAACTGAGCTATGGACCCTTCCCAACACAGCTCTACATGTTCCCATTGGTTCTAGTAGAGAGCTGGAAACTGACATCATGATGACTCCAATCTGCTTTGCAAGTCCTTGCCAATGTTGTGATGACTGATGGTCAGTCAAAACATGAAGGTTCCTGTTAGTCTTGAAAGTGCTGTTAAGACTCTTTGAGGTTTTTTGTTTGCATTACTTTCTGGAGGGTAGTGGTCAAATCTTCTATGCAAAACGTGGAAGAGCCGTCTTCTGACATTGTCATCTTAGTCTTCAGTCTTCTCTCAGGTGGTTTTCCTAAATTTCCCTCTGGTCATGGAAATAAGATGTGGCGAATGAGAAGAAGAGTTTAAAGTAAAGCTTAGACCATTGCGTTTGGGACTGATTATTAGATTTTGCTCCATTTCTGACTACTATATCAGCATACACGTCAACTGTCCTGGGAAAACAAGCAGTTTGGATGATGTGATTGTGCACTATGATCTTGCCCCCCAAAAGCACTTTTGGGGGGCCAAAATCTCACATGACACCCCCAAACACACGTGTTGGGGTGTTGTAAGTAAAGGTAAAGGGACCCCTGACCATTAGGTCTAGTCATGGCCGACTCTGGGGTTGCGGCACTCATCTCGCTTTATTGGCCGAGGAAGCCGACGTTTGTCTGCAGACAGCTTCTGGGTCATGTAGCCAGCATGACTAAGCTGCTTCTGGCAAACCAGAGCAGCGCATGGAAACGCCGTTTACCTTCCCGCTGGAGCGGTACCTATTAATCTACTTGCACTTGACATGCTTTCGAACTGCTAGGTTGGCAGGAGCAGGGACCGAGCAACAGGAGCTCACCCCGTCACGAGGATTCGAACCGCCGACCTTCTGATCGGCAAGTCCTAGGCTCTGTGGTTTAACCCACAGAGCCACCCGCGTCCCTTGGGGTGTTGTTCTCTCACGCAAAAGCACCAGAGTTACATGACTCTTACGGGAGTGCAACCCTGGAAAATGGCATCCCAGTTTTTACCTTGACATGTTGGAAGGTATGCAACTGAACTTCTCCATGACCCTTCCCCTCTGCAGGGAGGTGGGACCAATTCAGATGGTCTGCCCCCACCACTTGGTTTCCAAATGGTTTCCAGAGAGTGGTAGGGGATGCTTTATCCAATGTTGATGGCCTTTCAGCTGATTCCCTGGTGGCCCGCTGAAATGTGAAGTTAACCAGCGCTATTGACTGTTTGGCTCTGAAGCGCCCTCTCCGATTGCATGGAGCCTGGACAGCCCTGCGGTTTTCCATGGATCTGAGGGCAATGAAATAATCGCTGAGATGGCTAGAGTGCCAGTGGCAGATAACTCATTCTGAAGCTGACCACACACAGGTTAGAGCTCAATGTTGAGCCTACCAAGTGGCAATAGCAACGGCGAAGAAGACTTTCTTCCACCTCTATTGCATCTGCAGAAAACAGCAGCAGGAAACTCTTTCAGGTGGTTCGCAATTTAGCAGAACCACCTGCTCTATCAGAGCCCAGTACGGACCACATGATCTCCTGCAAGTTTTTTGCAAATAAAGTTGCTCAGATTCGGGAAGAGGTAGATTCCACCATGGGAGCAGGGCCGGGGTGGGAGAGTGCTAGAGTCCTGTCTAGTCAAGTTGCATGGGATCAATTCCAATCTGTTACTTCTGAGGATGTGGACAGGCTGCTTGGACGAGTGAAACCAACCACCTGTCTCCTTGATCCTTGCCCATCCTGGCCTATAAAAACTAGCTGGGAAGGGCTGGCCGATGGGCTTCGCGGGGTGGTGAATGCTTCTCTCTGTGAGGGAGCCTTCCCAGACCCGCTGAAAGAGGCGATCATTAAACTGCTTCTTAAAAAAAACATCTTTAGACCTGGCCAATATGGCCAACTATTGCCCAGTCTCAAATCCTCCATTCTTGGGCAAGGTGATTGAGCGAGTGGTTGCAGAACAACTCCAGGCACGTCTGGAAGAAGTGGATCATTTGGATCCCTTCCAATCAGGATTCAGGCCTCATCATGGGACTGAAACTGCCTTGGTCGCACTGGTCGATGATCTCCGGCCAGCTAGGGACAAAGGTGAGTGCTGTTTCCTAGTTCTATTGGATCTCTCAGCGGCTTTTGATACCATCGACCATAACATCCTTCTGGACCATCTAGAGGGGCTGGGAGCTGGGGGCAAAGGGGCAAGAAGGAGAACCAGAACATTCTGTTTAGTTTGTCCATTCTCTTAGGAAGATACTATGCAATCAGCTCAGAGGGAAATACAGGTCAGTGGGAGGCTGAGATAGTAAGGGGGCCAGTGATGCATTGCCAAAGAAGAGGACTTGCATCACCAAAAAAAATCACCAAATTTGCATAAAATGTGCACATAGTGACATATATTTATAGGTCAAATTTAGACATAGTTATTATAATTTAAATAGAAGTACAATACATCTAATCATGAAGATACCAGGTGACTTGTGTGTGCCTGCTCAGTTTAGTGAGCAGATGCAACTGATTGTTGACGGACACCTTGTTGACGGACACCCTAACCTTCCAGGCTCTCCCTATTCATGATTCTTTATCTTTAAACCAGACCTGGAATGGACAGTCCTGAAATAGGGGACATCTTCAGAAATGAGGATTGTCTTCTGAGAGCCCTTCAAAACAGAGGGCTGTCTTCTGTAAAGAGGCCACTCTTTACAGTGGTGAAGAAGATGATGGATAAGCACAGGTGGAGGGCACCTTTCAAGCATCTTGCTCAAGAGATACCAACAACCTAGAATTGGCCTGAAGGAATAAATGGTGCTGGCCAAGGATTATTTTCCCCTCTGTAAAAGATGGAGCTAATTTTATCTTACTGGATAAGATTAATCTGCAAATATTGGGCAGCTGTTCAAGCCAGCCTAGAATTCCAATGTCAAATTTTAAAAAAGAAGATCAGCTTAAACATATTCTGTGTTGCTGTTTTTTAAAAATTGTAATGCTGTGCCCTAAAGCCCTTCTTGTCCTTATGTTTCAGTGTGGGCGGGGGGACGTTCCACTTGAAATCTTGGATTCTTTGGGGAAAACACTTGAGAACAAGAGAAACAGAGAAAATCTAGTGAAGCGACAAGAGCATCTGTAGTGTTTTGGCTCTTTGCGAAGGTTGCTAATCTGATCTCTTCAAAGACAACATTCTCCCCTTTGTTTTCTTTTTAAAGATCTTACCCTGTTTAAAATTCATCCTGCTAAATCATGGCTATTTGTTCCCACTTACCTTCTCAAGGGCATGTTTTTCCTAAGCAATTTTAAAACAAATATTATTTTCTTCACCAGCGCCTAAAAGTTGCATTTGTCATCTCTGTGCAAAAGGCAATAGATACTGGTCGATCATCTATAATACAAATCTAGGAAGGAATTTAGCACTGCAATAATCAAAGAATAATAAGCTGAAGGGGAACTGACCAGAACACAGCCAATTCCCTGTAACTTCCTTATTTACTTTGCTGTCACTGCATGGTTGTTACTTTAATTGTCTGATTTCCACAGAAAAGCCTCCAAGTGACTTACAGCAATAAAATTCAGAGTTCATACAAATGCAGCATTTAAAATTAATAATAACAGATTAAATATGAGCATCCTCAAATAATAATTATTAAACAAAACTGCTCTCTCCTCAGTTTTGCAACACAAGAATGAACAACAAAAATCCCAACTAAAATAGTCATACATACAAAATTGAATGGTATTAACACTGAAATGTCTGGCAGAATAAAAATACCTGCTCCAGACACCCAAAAGATGTTAGTGGTCACACTAGGATATATTTAAAGCACTATGATACCACTTAACAGTCATGGCTTCCCCCAAAGAATTCTGGGAGTTGTGATGGCCTAGGTGAGCCTCTCTGGGGAGAGAATTACACAAATGCCACCCAAAGAGTCCATTCTCTTGTTATCACCCTCCATGTGGGGAAGAGTGGCACATGAGGTGATAGGATTCTGAGCCAAGGAAGGCTTTGTAGGCTAAAACCAGCACGTTGAATTGGGCTCTAGGTTTGGGGAGCAATTCCTGCTGCAACAGTGAAGCCCAGGTACAAGCAATCTCTATTCTCAAAATGCTTTGCAAACCAAATCATTGAGGGCCACTGAGGGTTCTGCCACCTCATTTGAGCCGAAACACTTGTGGGCCTGAACCACCTAGGAAAACACCACTGGGTGACATATAGAGAAAGTAATGGAGGCAGCAAAAAATGGAAGAGCATTTTGACGAGTATGACATCGTGTAGTCGCTGCACAAAGCTGCGGAAGGCTCATAGCTCAGTGATAAAGCACCTGCTTTGCATGCACAGGGTCCCAGGTTCAGTTCCTAGGCCATCTCCATGTAGAAAATGCTGGCAAGCTGCTGCCAGCCAGTGGACACAATACTGAGGTAGATAGAGCAGTGGTTGCACTCAGTATAAGGCCTGCTACATGCACGAGCACCATGATGTCCTCAATAATCTGCATGTGAATGCACTACCAGACTTCTTTAAGGTTTCACATGGGTCAAAACCACCACATAGGACTCGGAAACTACCTGGTAGCTAGAGCAAATGTTTTAAAATTGTAGGAATCCAATCAGGCTGCCTAGCGCTCATCAGTAGTCAGGCAGCAGCATTCTCTGCCCACTGACGTTTCTGAATCAGTATGAGCAATGCCACATAGAGCACATTAGGGTAATCTAATTTGATAATGCTGGCAGCCCTGCTTGGCAGGGTGGCTGTCATCAGCCATAATTGTGACTACGTTTCGTCTTCTTAGTAATTAATTATGAAGTCAAAAAAGGCACATTTAGAATATGAATCAAAGTACAATTTCAATTATTATTATTATTATTATTATTATTATTATTATTATTATTATTATTTGCACAGCCCATTGTGCATCATATTTAATGCACAGGGGAACAGGAAATCTCACCACCCTTTTCATTGCTATTCATTCATTATTATTTCTGCAGTTCTGTATTTTGTGTCTTTGGTTTCTGATGGGATCTATGCCCCGTCCACATTTAATCTGTATTATGCTGTTCCTGCAGCCAAACAGGGGAAGAAAATGTGTCTGAACCTAACCAGAAACAATGCATCTCTTCACTGCCCTTTGATATGTAATTCTTCAGCTTGAGCAAGCACAGTTGGAAGAAACCTTCCCATTGTTAGTGGCCTGCTGAGAGTTCTTAAAAAGCAAAATAGTGAGTGGGGTACAATAAGATGCCTAAACACCCAGGAGAATTAGAGCCATTCTTAAATTTCCACTTGTAGACCATATTTTATTATCTTTCCCTGTATTGAGCAAGCCATTCCTAATTAGTTGCGGGCAGCAAAGAGGTAGCACAACAAGAGAGCAGGGGAAAGGAGTGTTTGAGAGTCCACACTGTGCCTTTGAAATGCATGTTGCTTCATGCTAACACAATACATATTGCTCAGTTTACAGACTAAATTACCCCATTCTCTGACTGCAAAATCTCCTTGTGAATTCCATCCTTGAATGCTACTGTGTAACATTTCTTGCAGGGGCATTTGCTAAAAAGCAGCTACTGGGGCTGTCCTTAAAGCAGCAATTACTTAAACGAGGTGTGTGGTGCGGACAGAGCTCTTAATTGCTTTAAGGATATAAACGAGCAACCGCCTCCCACCATGAAGTTGCTTAATTAGAGACCTTGAAACTTTCTGGAAGGAAGCAGCCAGCAGAGGGGCACCTTCTGCTCTCCCCCCAGCTGTGCCAAATATCCTGGGTTGCCTTGTCTTTTAGCAAAGTAATTCCCTTATCAGCTGAAGCATTACTTTGTTTTGGGTTCCTCTCTTTTAGATAGCAGCAATCAGAAAAACAGGAGTCTTGTGCAGCTGCTCAAGTGCGGGAGTGGGTGACGTGGGTGCGTGTGTGTTTTTAAAAAGTGTTCCAGATAGCGTCTTCAGAAGCTAGATTTAAAGCCAGGGAAGATAAATTAAAACATTCAGCTGCGAGACCTTGGTTAACTGCTTTACATATCAGAGTATCTCCTCTGCTAACGATCTGTGCGGCTGCTGAACCTCCAAAAGTGTGCTGATACAAAATAATTGCTTGGCTGCATAGGAGAGGCACCAAAAGGCAGAGTGTTTGATTTCTGCTTTTGGCTTAGAAGCATGCACACTCTTTGGAGCATATTCTTTAATGTCCGATCCAGGAAAACAGGTGCCCTTTTCTCCCTTCGTGTTGCCAGAACTCTAAACACACAACAGGCCTTTCCCAGTCTCCCGCCACATGGGAACCCCACCTCTGCCCAACTGAAGCCCACTCCTGAGGGTTGAGGAGTGTCGTGGGATGGAGAATGGGGACCTGCAGAAGCATGGGGGAAATCAGGCAAAGTTTGGACCTGCCTGGAGCAAGCGGAAGTGCCTTTTTTCAATTGCATAGGGTGTTTTAAAAGCACTTTAAAATAAGCTGTTATGGAATGTTGCTGGATTCTCCACATCTTCTGCTGCGAGGAAATTAATGGAAAAGTTGCAGATCATCTTGTTTTAAAACTGTATCTCTTTCATATGGTGCCAGAACAACGGGAGATGCTTAGTTTATGAGTCCTGAGGGTTCCTTCCCCACCCTTACCTTCATACCCACATGCAAACTCTATTCCAATGAGCCACGACTCTGCTAGGCTTTTGGGAAACAGACACCCAGTAGCTGCCAAATAAGACTGGAAATATATTATGCTGAAGTAAGAGATAAAGAGATAAAGAGTTAGGTGAAAGGACGATCTGGACATGTTCCTCTATTCAACCTGTTAAGGCTTGTGCTACTCCTGTGGTTTCACATGGGAAAATATCTAGAACAATTATAGTTATAGTAAATACGTGTGTGTGTGTGTGTGTGTGTGTGTGTGTGTGTAACTAACCTAGCATACCAAATGTTGACGAAGAGCTTATCTTCTATGGGAACATAGAAACTAGTTTTTTTAGAATGTAGAAACTAATTTTCAAGGGTTATAATTGGATGTCTCTAAATCTGAACAAGTGATGTCAGTTTGCTCCTGTGGCTGTATGATTCCAGCAGTCTTCGCCAACCTGAGGGGGTTGCCAACCTTATGGGTGGAACCACGATGTTAGCTTCCTGGCTCGTGAGTCACTGTTGCTTACTGGGAGCCACTATGTGAAGCCATGGCCAAAGGCAATCTAAGTGACAGCGATTGTAGTTAATGATGTGTGGAAACAGAAATGGAAAGGATCCATGAATGTGCAAGGTTGCCAAAAGAAGATGGGCCTAGTTGTCAATTTGATGCACCGCAGAGAACTCACACGGTGTAACAACTTGAGTCCAAAGGTGATATTGAACTGAGGGATGTCAGACTAGGCCTGAATGAATGTGGGAAAAGTGGCTCCATCTCCATGAAGTCACCTAGTGCCAATACATCAGCTAATACTCTCCTGGGCTAGGTGACCCTTGGGGTCCCTTCTAGCTCTACAATTCTATGATCCTTTATGAAAGTGTCTGGGTGCACACACTGTTGTGCATCAGTTTCAGGCTACCTACAGGCTACTGCTAAACTGCTAGTAGACCAGGTGGGCCATTGGCCTGATCCAAGAAGGCTCTTCTAGGGTCTGATTAAGTCCTTTAGAGACCCGAAGATTATGAAAAGTTTATCATGCCCATGTGCATAATTCGCAATAAAAACAGTACAATAAAATGTTATTTTTCAAAATGGCACAAAACATACAGGTTTGTTGAAATAGACATACATGCATATAATGTGCAACGCATTACAAGATCTGTCTTCCTGTTTAACTGTGGATAAGGAATAAAAGGAGAACAGAAAAGTGTGGAATGGAGTGTAAGAAAGTCTTGACAAAGGTCTAATTTTTCCCATGATAACTACTTCAATTCTTTTTTTAAAAAAATTTAATGTCAAATTCCTTCTGGAATTTCTCTCTCTCTCTCTCTCTCTCTGGTGTTCCTGCTTTGCTGATGCCCCAAGCACATGGTTAGTCTGCCTATTGGGTAATCTAGCACTGGGACTGGGCTCATCTTATACTCTTCTTTTATTGCACAGGCAGTATAACAGCCAAGCTCATGGGTGTAGCCTGGGGGGAGGCAGGGAGTGGCAGCTGCCCCCCCCATCAACAAAAATCAATAAAAATACACCGCTAACTGAGGTTCTTCCCCCCCCCCCCCAGCAAAAGGCCTGCCCCCCTAAGAAAAATCCTGGCTAACCCATGGCCAACATGGTGTAGTGGTTAGAATATCAGACTAGGACCTGGGAAGGCAGGGTTCGATTCCCCTCTTGGCTATGGAGTTGGGCCACTGGGTGACCTTGGGCCAGTCACTGCATGTCAGCCTAACCTACCTCACAGGGTTGTTGTGAGGATAAAATGTGGAGAAGGAGAGCTATGCCACCTTGAACTCCTTGAAGAAAAAGGTAGGATATACATCCAAGAAATGGGGGGGGGGGGCGGACCAAATGTTTGTTTTACCCTCTTCCATCTGATTAAAAAAAACACACGTTTTTGGTGGCGTTTTCGTAAAAAAAAAAAAAAAAAAGCTCTACAGCTTTCAGGGTTTGAAATATGGCAACCCATAGGCCCATGCAACACACCATTTTTAGACACACACATTGATCCTCAAGTGAAACAGCTAGGTGGTTGAAGGAACATAGGAAGAACAGACAATATTAAATCAGGATTGTCTAGTGTCTAATTGCTATGTTTAGAAAATTAACTTTCCTTTTCATAGATGATCTTCTCAGAGGCTGCCATAAATGAAGGTCAGGGTGGAGACCTCACTGGTGTGATGAAACGCCAGACAGCATGCTCCAGATGGGAAGGAAGCTCACAATATCAGGATCTCTCTGATAACACACCCATGATAATACATGGAAGACAATGTAATTTCTGCAACAAGCTAAAACAAACCTGTGCATTTGCCGGCAGTTCCTCCCACTCAAACCAGATCATACATTTCCGAGTAACTACATTTTTAAAGTCTTATCTGATTGCACTGCTTGGGTGAGGGTGCATCTATGACTCAGAAACTTTATCTACGTGCTGATGTGACTCTAGCTGTGCTAAAAGCAATGAGCTAATTTAGCACAGCCAAACAAGTCATTGCTTAATTAAGATTTATGCCCCGGTCTTCAACTACATTACTAAAATGATTTACAATAGAATATTTTAAAAACTATAATGAAATACCTTAAAATAAACTTTAAAAGGCAGAGCCTGGTGGAAGTAGGTGGAGGAACGCCGCCGCCCAATACACCACCATCCCAGCCTAGAGGCTGGAAAGGAGGCTGGATTCCAGAGTCATTCCAAAAGCAGACATTGATGGAATCTACACACCTATAAAAACTGTTCTGAAAATGCCTTTTTTAAAAAGCATTTTAAAAAATATATTGAATTTTCCATAAGGCTCACCATCACCATCAAGTGTCACATTGTATATTGCACTTAAAACACTCTTAAAACATTTTATTTACAGCTGTATAGCTGAGTCCCTTAAAGCCCACCTCCTTCAACCACATACACACAATCACAGTCACTAAGAAATGAGCTAGCTAAAACATCCACAGGCCTCGGCCCAGGATACCTGAAGGAGCGTCTCCACCCCCCATCGTTCAGCCCAGCTCCGAGGGCCTTCTGGCAGTTCCCTCACTGCGAGAAGTGAGGTTACAGGGAACCAGGCAGAGGGCCTTCTCGGTAGTGGCACCCATCCTGTGAAATGCCTTTCCATCAGATGTCAAACAGATAAACAACTATTTGACTTTTAGACGACATCTGAAGGCAGCTCTTTACAGGGAAGTTTTTAATGTTTGATATTTTATCACTTTTTTAATATTCTATTGGGAGCCGTCCAGAATGACTGGGGAAACCCAGTCAGATGGGCAGGGTATAAATCATCACCATCATCAACATCAAATGCCCGGGGAAGGAGGGAATTCTTTGACTGTCACTGAAAATATGTCAGTGTAGATGCTGGGCAAGTCTCCTTGGGGACAGCATTCATGATGGGTGGACCACTACTAATAGACCCTTTCCTTTTGTTTTCCACCCTCCAAGCTTCTGTCAGATGGGGTACTTGGAGTAGGGGCCTCAACAATGATCCAACAGTGATGAATCATTGATCAGTTTTCCATCTCCAGGTAAGGCTAGAAAAGAACCCTACCTAAAATCCTGGAGAGCTGCTGTCAGTCAGTGCAGAAAGCATGGTGCTAGATGGACCAGTAGTATGACACAGTACAAGGCAGCTTCTTATATCAGGCTCATGTTGGAAGAGACTTTCCATAAGCTATTGTGGTTGCGACCTAGCAGAGGAGATCTGGACCTGAGAGAACAGGGTCCGAAACACCGTTCTGTCCTAAAACCACTGTGCTGAATTGCCTTGAGGAAGTCATTGGCTCTCATCCCCAGGTTCTCCATTTGCAACATGGTGACCTTTAAGAAATGACAACCCGGCATCCGCACAGGCATGTCACATGGATTCCTAATTTATTGTATTTCCTCCAAGGAGCTCAAGGTGGCATACATAGTTCTTCTCCCCAACAACAACCCTGTAAGGTAGGCTAGGCTGAGAGTGAGTGACTGGACCAAGGCCACTGAACTCCATGGCTGAGAAGGGGATGTGAGCCACGGTCTCCCAGATCCTAGCCCGATACCCTAACCACCTCACCACTATTAAACAATGAAATGCTTTATGGGCAGTCACAGATCAAACAGTAGCATGCTTTTGAATGCCAATTATCTTGTAGTCAAACTTATTACAAAAGCCTTTTCTTTTTAGCTGGGGGAAAATCCAGTGCTTTCTGATTGGATTAGTTTTTAATGCCGGAAAAGGCTTTCTTTCATGAATAGCAGATTGTAAGGTAATTCTTCAATGCCCATAATATCGCTGGTTTTCCCTTGCCTCGTAGAAGAAATCTGCTTCAGATTTTATTGCTGAAGCAAATGTCCGTTTGTGTCGCTTTTTGCAAAATTGCATTCCTTTCCTTTCCTTTCTTTCTTTTTCAAAGTGAGGAGGACATAGAGCACACCTGCACCACCTTATTAAAGTGCTGGTCCTTTTGAGTGAAATGTGGAAAATACTGAATTCCACTGAAACAATGCCTTTCCTTTATAACCCAGACCCCTGCCCAATGTGGCAATAATATATTACAAACTGTGATCTGGAAATGAAGTGTCAGACTGCTGCAGCGCTTGCCGTCACTGTCGGGGGGCTGGAAAGCAGTGGAATCACACACATGTGGACCGCAGGCTGCCTCCTTGGCCCAGCGCAGCTGATGACCAACTCTCAATAAAATGCTGGCTGCTGGACATCTCTTGGCCAGATAATTGGAAGCAGAAGGACCCAGGCCTTTGGTGCCTTCCTTTCAGTCCCAAAAGCCTGCTCTGTTACAATTTGTGCAAACTTGGCTACAAGACCTGCACACTTACTTGGGAGACTGCCCACAGAAATCAATGTGTCTTCCTTTAGAAGCCTTTAGAAGACATCTGAAGGCAGCCCTGTTTAGGGAAGCTTTTAATGTTTCATGCACTACTGTATTTTAATATTTCATTGGAAGCTGCCCACAGTGGCTGGAGAAACTCAGCCAAATGGGCAGGGTATAAATTATTATTATTATTATTATTATTATTATTATTATTATTAAGCCCTCACTCAGGGGCAGGCAACACAGCACCCTTCAGGTGCTGCCGAACTACAACTCCCATATGTGGGGTAGCATTCCTGTTGCGATAGGACAGGCACCCGCTCTCTGCACTTTTTGAAAAATACCTGAAGATACTTTTGTTCTAACAGGCTTCCTCATTTGGATGAAATGATTTTTCCCATGAGTGTCCACTTGTTAGGGTCTCAGTCTTGTTTGAAACGTATTTGTCGCTTTTCTGTTTCAAAATGTTTTTAATTATCTCTTGCGTAAATCTCCTTGAGATGGTGGAATAGAAGGCAATTCATAAATCAACAGTAATCATAATAATCAACATCTGCCATGTTGACTGAGGCTGAAAGGAGTTGTGGTCCATATGGATGGCACTACATTTGCTACCCCTGACTTAAATATGTGGGGCGGGGAACTATTTATCGCTGTGAGCAGATAGTGCAAGGCAAGATCTTCCTGCAGCTGCAGGAAGATGAGGGAGAGACACTTACTCTTTGCCAGGACTGAACACAGCCTGTGCATCTCCACCCAACATGTCTGGATCATACAAGATCATCCTTGGATTTAACTGTGGTAGTTTAAGGTGGTGCAAAGTGGAGCTGCCCTTGAGAGGTTTGGCTCCACTCTAGAACTGGGTACAGGCGAATCATGGAGGAAAGAAGGAGGAGGAGGAGGAGGAGGAGGAGGAGGAAGAGAGAGAGAGAGAGAGAGAGAGAGAGAGAGAGAGAGAGAGAGATGGAAAGATGGAGCTGTTGGGATGTGAGAAGAGTACAGGCAAATCTCCACTTATGTGGGAGTTACATTCTTGGCTCCCATGCATAAATGAAATGTGCATAAGTGGGGAGCCCACTGCAGTACATAAAGCTTCCCAAGTGACAGCTGTTGAAAGGCATAGTGCAGCCACAGTGAGAGCTCCTACAAATCATTTTGGAGCCCTTTGAGTCTCTTTTCTGGACTTTTGGCTTACTGGTGTCCTCTTTGGGCTCCGGTGAGGGTCTCCTCATGAGCCACAAGGACTTTCCAGCTCTCTCCTGCCATTTCAGGTTGGAATTTATTTATTCACCTCGCATATACGTGGTCATGTGCGAGTTGATCGCATGCAAGTGGGGATGCCTATACTCCATTTAAGCTGATGGTTGACAAATCTCCTCCAATGCTCACAAATAATCTGAAAGTGCTCCTGAAGGGCTCCAACAAACATACCCAAGAATGATGAAAGTTGCCCAGCTTCTGAAGAGTGTCACTACACTATCAATGGCTCCCACTTGTCTTTTTTGTTTTCCAGCTGCACTGCCACTGACAATGCTGACTCCACTGGGGGCATTGCATGTCACTCTGTGAATTTATTTTTCATTCAAGGGAGAATGCCATCACAAACCCCATTTCTTCCCCCTAGTGGCAACACTGCTACAGAACTTACCACAACCAACAAATTTGAGAGGGATCAGCTGAGTCACAGAGAAGTCATGGTGGGTTGTATCCAGCTCACATACAAGCAAGCTGAACAAACACTGCATCAGCTTTCCGATAAACCACATTTCTGATAGGCTTGTGGCTTGTGAGGAGGATTACACAAGGGTAAAGCATGATTAATAAAATATCAGAAAACTTTCCTCGTTTCCACCATCACACCCATGAAATTTTCAAGGTAATATTTCTTTTTTCACTACATTTTGATATAATGTCCAGTCAATCATAAGCAAAAATGAAAGCATCTACAAAGTAAAAATATAATTATGAGTGAAATATTCAGTCACATGTTCCCATACTTCTGATGCATATCAAATCAGTAGGTATAAGGTACAAAACAACACTTTCGCATCATGAGCAGGTTTCAAAAAAATGTGCCCCTTTTTGAAAAGGCAGAAGTCAATACTTTTCCCACTGCATATAAATTCAATATTATTTTAATATCGCTAGGCTTTTGCTAGCAGTAAGGAATATATATAAATGTTATAGAAATTATGACTAATCATTGTCATTACTTATGAGCAGATATGGATTGCTAAACTTTTCTGCTTAAACATAAAATGGTGGGCATTGAGTTTGGCGCAACGCAAAATGGCTGCTGCAGCTTATGAAAACAGAAAAGAAGTACAGTGGTACCTCGGGTTACATACACTTCAGCTTACATATGCTTCAGGTTACAGACTCCGCTAGCCCAGAAATAGTGCTTCAGGTTAAGAACTTTGCTTCAGGATGAGAACAGAAATTGTGCTCTGGCGGCGCGGCAGCAGCGGGAGGCCCATTAGCTAAAGTGGTGCTTCAGGTTAAGAACAGTTTCAGGTTAAGAACAGACCTCCGGAATGAATTAAGTACTTAACCCGAGGTACCACTGTATTCCTGCGATAAGAGAAAGGAAAGGAGTAATGGAATACATGTCAAAATTTATAAGGGACTTTACAGTAGCTGGCTTGTAATGTTTAGTTGTTGTTGTTATTGTTAGTTTCAGTTTATTTTTTACTGGTTGTATTTTAATATTTTTGATACACTTGTATCCAGCATGCATGTATGTACATTCAGTATATATATCCATATAAATCTATATTTCCCCCCAAAAAAGCATGCCCCCCAATGAGCAAAAGCACCTACATCAGCTACTATTTCACTTCTTCAGAGAGAAGCTCTTTGCAAATTGCCTTTGTTCAGAATGGAAGAGTCTCCAATCTAGGCACCCCATTAAATGTGGGCTTCTTTAAGGGAATGTGTTCAATGGCTGAGAGGCCAAGCCAGTGTAAACAGGAACTGCACAGAAGAGGAGACATTTTTCAGGGGATATTTTCTGAAACCTTTCACGGGTGCCAAAGAAAGTACTGGTGCCCATGGGCACTGCATTGACGACTCCTGGGTTGGTGTCTACCCGTGCCAGTAAACGAAAAACTAGGTTGTAAACTATCCTTTTCCTAATTCCTAATTTCACCTTCCATTTAGCCTAGATTGGACTGTGTTCAGGACAACTTCTTGATGCTGCTGAGTAATCCATAGCTCAAGCCACCCCCCTCCCCTTTCCCCTCCACCTCATATCATAAGAGAGCTGTGACTGTGGTGATGAACAAGCCACTGGGTGCAGTGAGTTCTCACACCAAGGCCACCAAGGCCTGTCGTCACATATGCTTTGTGCACTTACAAAACCAACCACTCTGTCATGTTTCCAGAATGCTATGACGCTAACCACTCTTTCCGTAAACCATCCTCAGTGATCTGTGTTCACACAATTATAGTGTAATGCTGCACAATTTATTTCAGCCCTCCCATAATTATATTTCACCGTGAAAGAATTTTGCTCTCTCAAGGATTTCCCTTTAACTTGCTACACAGAGTTTGCTTGCAAATGACATACCTGCTGGAAATCGTGTGTGTCAACTTGGAAATACTTTTCCTGAGCTTTTAAGCTGTAAAGAAAAATGACAATATTTCAGCGCAATCAAGCAAGAGAGGGGAAGGTTTGTGTTTGTTTCATGAGTTTCCAAGACACCAAGGGGGGTGGGGGAAGGATGTACCACAATATAAAATTTTCAGATTTCTTTAGCATGAGGGAACAGTTTCCAGCTGTCGGGAGATTCTTTATTAACTGATGGCTTTATATCATCTGATACTTCATCCTTGTGCTTTCATAAATCATCCCTCCAGTGCAACATGAAGGGGGCAGCCTCCTGGGGTCTCCCCAGATCTCTTTTAAATGAAAAGGGTTGAGGTGTTTCTTATGCAGCAGAGAGGGAGATATGAGCCAGAAGTTAGTCTTTACAAAGGGCCCAGTTGGGCTGCCAGACAGTCTGAGGAAAACAACACCCCGTCCTCAGCCATCTTGCTTTTTTTACATGCTGATTCCCCAACCCCTTGAGATTGTCAAGAGTGGCAAAGAAAGTGCGAATAACAACGAACAAATCTGTTTTGTATCAGTTCCAACCCCCTTGAATCGGAGGTTCTTGGATTAAACGTAATCCCATGCCAAACAGGCCCAGCTGGCATGGATATTATCATCTCTGCTGTTAAATATCCAAAGCCTTACTCGTGTCCTTGGATTAGAGATGGAAATTCCTCTGGAAAGCACTCTCTTCCCTTGGTATTTCCGTGGAAAATACCACTGGATTACCAGCTATCCTGAAAAATGGGGCGGGGGGTGGAGAAAACTGTATTTTCAGTTTATTTCCTTTCAGACATTAGGGGCACTTTGGTCTTAACAGCAGCCTGCTGTTGACAGGGAAACCACTCATTCTGTAGCATTCCTGCAGCTAACTAATCGAGGGGAGAACCTGCTTGGGGCTCTTAGCCTACTTCCAAATCCACAGCATTAAATTCTTTAACTTGCATACCACAACACTACCCATGAAACAAGTTGGGTTTTGTGATTCCCCCCTTCCTTTAATGAAGGATTTGCAGGCTTCCCCCCGCCGCCACCTTCTCTCCATGGCAGCAAGCCTGGACATTTTTGTCTCTGATCCATCATAAACACTTAGCTTTCCAGCTACCCACATTCCCGCTCTTTGAAAGCCAGTGGGTACATTTGGGCAAAAAGCCCACTTTAGCTCTCTTGCCAAAATGTAGGCACATAAAGCATTATCTATTGAGGTTAGTCTTATCCAACCAAAATCAAATAACATCTATTGCTGTTTTTGCTATTCATGAAGTGGGGGAGACACAAGACCCTATCCCTTCTTCTGCCATGGCCTGTGTACCAGAGTGAGGATAAATGGCCCTTTTTGCCTCTCAAGGCAATTCCTCCTTCCTCTGCCTTGCTGTTCCCTGAATTGCATAATCTTACTTTTCTACTCAAATAGGCTTTTTGCAATTAATGCTTAAGGCTGCAACCCAAAACACACTTGCATGGGAGCAAACACCATTGGAGGGGGGTAGGCATGTATAGGACTGTACTGTAAGGTAGCAGATTTTCTACAGTGGTGCCCCGCAAGACGAATGCCTCGCAAGACGAAAAACTCGCTAGACGAAAGGGTTTTTCATTTTTTGAGGTGCTTCGCAAGACGAATTTCCCTATGGGCTTGCTTCGCAAGACGAAAATGTCTTGCAAGTTTGTTTCCTTTTTCGTAAAACCGTTAATACCCAGGGTGCATTGCTTGAAGAGGTGCAGTTGCGACTTGACTTCGAGGAGCAACTCATAGCACGCGGTGTGGTAGCCTTTTTTGAGGCTTTTGAAGACTTTGGTAATTTTTGAAGCTTTTCCAAAACTTCTTTTGCAGCCATTTGGTAAGTTGAACTTTTAAAACTTTTTGGGGGGTTTTTGGATTTTGGGTTGGGTGTTTGGAATTCAAGGACTTGGTGTTGGGGAGGGGTTTGCAAGAATCCGGAAGCTTGTTTTTCCCCCCTGCATTTTTATGATTTTCTGTGACCATTGGGCCACTCTGCTGTTTTTTTAAAAAAAAATTCTGGGTTTGAATTTCTGTGTGGTGGGTGACTGGGGGAACAGTTGGGGAGGGGTTTGCAACAGTTGGGGAGGGGTTTGCAATTTCTGTGTGGTGGGTGGCTGGGGGAATAGTTGAGGTTTTTGAAGACTTTGGTGATTTTTGAAGCTTTTCCAAAACTTCTTTTGCAGCCATTCGGTAAGTTAAACTTTAAAACTTTTTGGGGGGTTTTTGGATTTTGGGTTGGGTGTTTGGAATTCAAGGACTTGGTTCTGGGTTTGAATTTCTGTGTGGTGGGTGGCTGGGTGCTTTTGAATTTTTTGGATGTGAAGCACTGATTTTTTTGGGGGGGGGGGTTGCGCAGGTAGGAGCTGTGCTGCCATGGGACCCAAGAAGACTGCTGCTGCAGAGGCCGGCGAGGGGAAGAAGGAGAAGGTTACGCTGGAAATGAAGAAGGAGATCACCCGGAAGCACGACGGTGGAATGCGTGTGACAGACCTCACCAGGGAGTATGGGAGGAATCCATCGACCATCGGGACCATCCTGAAGATGAGGGAGAAGATCCTTGCGACTGATGCAGCCAAGGGAGTCACCAGGATCGTGAAGAACCGCCCAGTTGTTCTGGAGGAGGTGGAGAAGTTGCTGCTCATCTGGTTAGAAGAGAAGCAGCATGCAGGGGACACAGTGACTGAGGCCGTCATTTGTGAGAAGGCCAAGGCCTTGCACGCAGACCTCATCCGGGAACAGCCAGGAACCTCAGGCGAGCCAGAAGTCTTCAAGGCAAGCAGAGGCTGGTTTGACCGGTTCAAGACGAGATCTGGAATCCACAGCGTGGTCAGGCATGGAGAGGCTGCCAGTTCTGATGTTCCTGCGGCTGAAGACTTTGCAGCGGAGTTCCTGGAGGTTGTGAAGACGGAGGGCTACGTTCCACAGCAGGGCTTCAACTGCGACGAGACCGGGCTGTTTTGGAAGAGGATGCCCAAAAGGACTTTCATCACACAGGAGGAGGCCAAGTTGCCTGGCCACAAGCCCATGAAGGGCCGTCTGACCCTGCTCTTCTGTGCCAATGCAAGCGGCGACCTGAAGATCAAGCCCCTGCTGGTGTACCACTCGGAGAACCCACGGGCCTTCAAGAAACACAAGGTCGACAAGGAGCGGCTGAGTGTCATATGGCGATCCAACAGCAAGGCTTGGGTCACACGTGTGCTGTTTGTGGACTGGGTCAATCTTGCTTTTGGCCCTGCTGTCAAACAGTACCTCCTGGACAACGACCTGCCGCTGAAGCTTTTGCTTCTGATGGACAATGCTCCTGCTCATCCTAAAGGCCTTGAGGAGGACTTGTTGGAGGAGTTCAGCTTCATCAGCATCATGTTCCTGCCACCTAACACCACGCCACTGCTCCAGCCGATGGATCAGCAGGTCATCGCCAATTTCAAAAAACTCTACACCAAGGAGCTTTTCAGGCGATGCTTCAAGGTGACTGATTGCACCACCATCACCCTGCGGGAATTCTGGAAGGACCACTTCGACATCGTCACCTGCTTGAAGATGATCACCACGGCCTGGAACGGGATCAGCCAGAGAAATGTGAATTGCGCTTGGCGCAGCCTGTGGCCGGACTGTGTGGCACCAAGTGACTCTGATGCACCAGAGTCAACAGTGGTGCAGGACATTGTTGCCTTGGGGAGGACCATGGGCCTGAAGGTCACAGAGGAGGACATCAGCGAGCTGGTGGAGGAGCACGACCACGAGCTGACCACCCAGGAGCTGGTTGAACTGCAGGCAGAGGCTGCGCAGGAGCAGGCCTCACTGGAAGAGGAGGAAGCAACTGAGGAACGGCTGTCCTCCAAAGAACTGAGGGACATTTGCCTGAAGTGGAAGGATGTGCAGGCTTTTGCACAGCGGCACCACCCTGACAAGCACGTGGCACATGACCTTGCGAACACTTTTGATACGACGGTCATGTCGCCTTTCAGGGAGGTGCTGAAAAGGCGGATGAAGCAGCAGACCATGGACAGGTTCTTCAGCAAGAAGCAAAGAGTGGAAGAGGAACCTTCTTCGAGTTGTCCCCCAGAGTCTTAGAAAATGTACTGTACACTTTGTTGATTTTTAAATGTTTTTCTGTCATGTTTAGAAACTTAATTTATTGTTCCTTCAGTTTTTGAAATGCTCTTTACAGTATGTGTGACTTTAAAGAGCACTTAATAAACTCTTGTTGTACCAAATTTGGCTTTGTTTGGACTTTTTTTGACCATAGGAACGCATTAATTGAATTTCAATGCATTCCTATGGGATTTCGTGCTTCGCAAGACGAAAAATTCGCTAGACGAAAAAACTCGCGGAACGAATTAATTTTGTCTTGCGAGGCACCACTGTATATGTCTCTGGCAAGGGGGTATAGAAGACATGGTGACCCTATCGCCCATGGACCAAAATTGGTCTGGTAGAGGTTTCAATTTGGCTGGTGAGACAATTCCTCACAAACCACACCCAACCGCTCCATGCCTGACATCATATGAGAAATCAGGTGTGGGGTGACCAACATGGTGACAAAGGAGCAAACTGAAAGCTTAAAGTGAGTAAGAAGCGCGCCCACCACCCATTAGCTGGGAGCACACATTGCTCCAATAGCACAAAGTGGTTTGTACTGAAGCCTGCTGAAACTGAACTTTTTTCTGTAGCTGCTACAGAATAATAGCAACATCACTATGTTTTTATTTGGCTTCAAACGTGCTCTGCATGGCATCCATGGGCACATATGCACATAGAGTGCTCTGTTGGAGAGATATTCTTACTCTCTCGGAGCAAAGTTAAGCACAATGGTGATTGCTCCAAGCACATTAAAATGTGGTTAGATTTGCATCTGCCTTCATCCACTTGTAAACAAATGTTCCCCACAAAAATATATAGGCTAGAATAAATCACAGACACTTAGCTTTGTGAATAAGTGAATGTTTTACTTGCAGATTTTCCAGATGTAACAGTAAACAAGTCTCCACCCACTGGCAGCAAAACAAAGAAGGAAAGTTCCAAATGACTTAAAAAGAAAAGTACTTGGTTTCCATACAAAAAGGATCCTACAATTTTGGGGTTAGCAAGGATGCAGGCTGTAAACTCTCCTTTTAGAGCAAATCAGTTCATTTGTAGAGAGCCGTGGCCACATGACTTCCTGCTTGTTCCAGGAAGAGCAAAGAGAATCAGGAGCAGAGGCTACTGCAATACTGCTAAACTACATCTGCTAAACTCAGGGCTTAGGTTAACTCTTTCATGCATGCAGGTGTCAGTCAGTAACTGCATATTACAACAAGGCCTTCCCTGTTGCCCACAGGATCTCCTTTGTTGCCTCTGCTCACTGTTGAAAAAAGCATTTGGTTATAGCCAACAGACTAGACTGCGGCATGTTTCTCTCCAGTTTGCAAATGTGCCCACAGGCCCAAAGCAGGTTGGTGACCTCTCTTCTGCAGAAATTCAGCAACACAAAAACAGAAAAAAGTTTATGAAGAAAGAATCTGACATTGAAACAAATTCCTGGGAAAGAGGACGGGGCCGAAACAGAGAAAATACTGTTTTTTTAAAAACCCCAAACCAAACCTTTTTATAAGTGCCTGCCAGAAAACTTTTTTTAAAGTAAACTGCATAAAACATCCACAACAAATGTCTTGTTTCTCCAGTTAGAGTGGCAACCTAGCCCCATCTTCAGCATTGGCCTTTTCACACACCAGCTGTGAAATGTCACAAACACTTGCCAAATGCCTACCCGGGCTGATGTGTTATATATATTTATCCCTCTGGGAGAGCGCTGTTATGAGGACCCAGCTCTGACAGCCAGCTAAGGGAGCAAGAATCTGAGTGTTGAGTAAAACAGGCAGAAACCATAAAGAGAAGGGTGCTAGTGCAAACAAGAGCCAGGACTTCTTTTAAATTGGGCCTTGACCTGATTCACGAGGCCAGGGCAGAGATGATCTGATCAAGATACCCTGACCAATATTAACAGTACAGTCATACCTTGGGATAAATGTGCTTCAAGTTAAGTATTTTCGGGTTGTGCTCCGCGGTGACCCGGAAATAACGGAGTGCGTTACTTCCAGGTTTCATTGCGCGCGCATGCGCAGTCAAAATGACGTCACGTGCATGCGTGGAAGCGGCGAAACACGACCCGCGCACGTGCAGACGCACGGACGCGGGTTGTGTTCACTTCAGGATGCGAACGGAATGGATCCCGTTCACATCCCGAGGTACCACTGAACAGATTTTTAGATGAAGAGGATTCTCAGCTCTTTTTGAAATATGTTGATAATCTTCAATTCTATATATAATAACCGCAACTGATGTATACATTTTATATGTATTTTTTAAAAAAGGTAGAAAGAGGAATTCCAAGTTGTTGTATATCTGCTTTTTGCCACCTGACTTTCATTCATTTTCTGCCACATTCTATTGCTGCTGTGTACATGGAATGTCTTTCCTGCAGAATATGGCAGAAAAGGAATAAGTCAGACTCTATGTGTTGTATTACAGATGCTTACCTGCTAAGTGAACTGTTTAAACCGTTACTTCAATAGCTGGATGTACACTGGTTTCATGTTGCCTTTTTTCTGGAACAGGAATAAATAAAGACCTTTGAACTGAGTATGAAGCAAGCTTTTTTTTACCCTCTGGGCTGTCCCAGGCAACCTGTTTGCTGAACATTCAACTTGATTTGTCTGCAGAGAGGTTAGATGAATCACAGAATTGTAGAGTTGGAAGGGACCCCAAGCATCATCCTGCCCAACTCTCTGCAATGCAGGAATCTCAGCTACATCATACATGACAGATGACCATCCAACCTCTGCTTAAAAATCTCCAAGGCAGAAGAGTCCACCACCTCATGGGAGTCTGTTCCGCTGTCTATATAATGTTGGCTATTTAATGAGCGTTCATTCTGATTCGTTTGTGCGGAGGTCAGATGCTGCTGCATCTAAGCAAGTCTTATCCCTCACTTTCCAGTGCATTTCCCCATTGTTTTCCTTACTGCATTGCAAAACATCTGATCTTTGGGGGAAGTGGGCTTGTTGTGTAAGACCTGTCAACCAACCACAGTTGTGGAACCTGAATTTGTCAGGCTGTGATTGAATCCCACCCTAAAATAACCACAGTTTGGAAGCGCCCCCGTTATGCTCACGATAGTTTCAGGCACATGCAGAAATCTAGGTGCAGTGAATATGGCAGATGGACAAGACAATATGCGCATAGGCACCAAGGCTCCATGCAGTCTGGAGCCCCAACCCTGAACACCGGAAAAGGACATTTGTGTTCGCCGAATCTAAGAGTCCTAGCCAATTTATAAGCACAGAAGTCCCGAGGTGATTTGTGACATTACTGATAGGATTGTACTGGAGTAGCAAAGAGGACAATTCCTTGTGAGTGCATACAGGGTCACTGAGTAGAGGGAAAGACCACACTATGGAAGAAGCTGAAGTTGAAATGATGCTGCTTGGAATCTGATTTTTTTCTATCCTCATATCGTCCTCTCCAATTTGCTCATTTGCATTAACAAAACCAAACCCCATAGATACAATCAAAGATTATAGGGAAGAAAAATGCTATAGGGCAAGTGGTGTTTGGAGGACTCCAGTTGCTTGTTCCATGTTGCTTGGAATTTGCATGCTGGAACAAATTAAATAGAAAATTAATTGGTCAGAAAATTTGTATGGAGATGAATGACTACGAGGAATCGAATAAATGACTCTGCTGACAGCAAGCAAACAAGCTTTATGTGGGGCAATTGCACTTGGTGGGCCACACATCATGCTATCAACTCTCTTAGCACAGGAACAATAGACTGCTTGTTTCACCAGCTAATCAACTTAGAAGCACACTCATGTTGACAATCAAGGCAATACATTTGCTTTCCTGATTCTGTTTGTTGTGAATTACCCAGTGCATACCATGATGTGCATGTTTCATTTGCAGCTTTTGATGTGGGGTGATTTTCTTAATTCCCAGTGACTGCTGCCAAACCCAGAGTTTCTGACATGCTCTCTTTTCCGTCCTCTTTCCTCTGTGCTCACATCCGTTCCTTGCAAAGTTGCAGTGGAAGACAAGCTACCCTGTGGGTCTCCCATACAGTGCGCAAGACAAGGGCAAGGACCCATATGCAGAGTTGGGGACGTGCTCAATTTTTCCCCATGAAAATCAATTAGTGACTTAAAATTGTTTAACTTGGGAGGTATTTAACACACACTATTTCCTGCCTCTCCAAAAAAGGAGGGGGAGACAAAAAGACACCCCCACCCCCCACTTGACTAGGCTGTTGGTGTCTAAAAGAAAGGCAACAGAAACAACAGTGACTAATAAAAAATGGACTCTCCCTGAAGGAGCTACTGCATAGTTTAGGGGTGCTCTCGGATCCCGTTCTCTCCCTGGAGGTGCAAGTGTCCTCCGTTGTTAGGAGTACTTTTTACCAACGTGAGCTGGTAAGACAGCTATGGCCATTCCTAGATTGGGATAGCTTGACCAAAGTTTTGTCCATGCATTGGTAACATCCTGGTTAGATTACTGCAATGCACTCTATGTGGAACTATCCAATGGTGCAGGTGGTGCAAAACCAGTGAGCCTCTTGGGCTTGCCGATCCGAAGGTTGGTGGTTCGAATCCCCGCGACGAGGTTAGCTCCCGTTGCTCTGTCCCAGCTCCTGCCAAACTAGCAGTTTGAAAGCACGCCAGTGCAAGTGGATAAATAGGTACAGCTGTGGCAGGAAGGTAAATGGCATTTGTGCTCTAGTTGCCACATGACCCAGAAAGCTGTCTGTGGACAAACACCAGATCCCTCAGCCTGAAAGCGAGATGAGTGCCGCAACCCGCTAGTCGCCTTTGACTGGATTTAACCGTCCAGGGATCCTTTACCTTTTTTACCCAATGACTGCAGCTGGGGCTTGTGGGATTTGCACTGGCTGCCAGTCTAATACTACAGAGCCATAATTTGAACAAACCACCCATTTAAAGTTACGGTACCTCCAGGCTTCAACATTTTGTGTACTAACTGATCGGACTAACCCTGTCCAGAACTGTGTCTCCAGATTGGCCAAAACTATGTCCCTCCTCCTCCTCCATCATCACCCTCCTACCCTACCTCCCCCCCTTTTGTGTATAACCCTGACCAGTGCTTTTTCTGGGGGGGACATGGGGGGACGCATACCCCTAAACATTTTGTGAATCTAAGTCTGGCCTCATTGAGGGGCAGTATTTCAATATGAGTAGGGAAATGAGAGTACCCCTAAACATTTTTTTTAGAAAAAGAAAGCACTGACCACAGGAGTGTCAAAGTGCCTGCTTGCTGATCCCTACAGAAAAGACTCAATGTTGCACCACGTTATGGTAATAGCAGGTACCAGTTTCTACACTGTGTGTTTCCCATAATGCAAGAGCCATGTTTTTTCCACATACGCACACGGTTTGGAGCCATGATTGGCGGCCCTGTGTCCTAAGCATGTATATTCTGCATACAAGCAGGACAGGGCTGAGTGCTGGGGAGTATGAATATTGTAAAATACTGAAATTGACATATTTGTTGCCACCTACTGGCCAAAATGCAGATTAGTTTAGCAAAATAGGATTGAGCATGGTACTGCAGTTCAGTTCCCCATCAGCCTCCTGGATGCATGTCAGGCTGGGAACGTGTGAACTCTGAAAAAAACAATCAACTCTAGCTGGCATTTCTGCTGCAATTCTTTCTCCTGTCCCCTTTTTCCCTTAGAGTTCCAGGCACATCCTTAAAAGATGATACAGTACAGCACTACAGAATATCTGAGGAACCATAACAAGAGGGCCATGTGGATCCTCATCCACACAAGAATGCTCAAGATCCTTCCTCACAGAAAGGGAAGCGATACAGAAAGATTCACGATAACTCAGAATACTTCACTCGTTTTCTCCATCCCACCTTTCAGGACAAGAGGAGCAAAATAGAACATAAATACCAAGGCAAGGTTGTTGGCTCCTAATACAGTATAAGGAGGTCAGTAAAGAGCTGGAGATAATTGAGAACATTGTTTCTGCCCATCAAAATTTGGCAATCGCTTTACTGTTATTGTTTCTTGTTATTACAAAAGGAAGGTACCAGCACAGCGTAGATGAGGTGAAAGTTTTGCTTTGGATAATGTATCATAACTTTGGTGCTGAGATGGGAATGCGATCAAAGTTAAAAGAGATAAGAAGAAAACATTTCCTGGAAATGCAATTGTTTTGTATGGAATTCTTTAGAACACACTCACACATCTAAAATGAAGACAGATTACGGGCAAGCTTTGCGCAATCATTATCATCGCTCTTAATAATTAAAACAAGAGATCTAAACACACGCACACTGTATTGCAAGACTTAACAAAACTATAAGTGAAATCATGCAGCTTCCTAGTTTTGGGGATGAGGTGGTGGAAGGTGCTTGACTGCAAATTGGAGAAGGGGGGCGTTAATGTGGGGAAATTGTGGCTGGAGCACTAAGCACTCCTCCTTCCTCCATACTGCCTCTCCACATGAAAACACACACAATCCCAAATCTGCTTTAGTTTACTACCTGAAACTGGTTATCAGGGCCAAATATGGGCAAGTTTGTGCCCCTAAACGCTGCTATACTCATTTAAAGAATACTGTTTAATGCTAACTGGTGCACCACCAATTTTCTCCTAGGAACAACCTGGTGATTGAGCATTTACCCTGATTTGTATGCAGGGAGATTAGATGGCACTGGGCTATTTAATGATCCTTCACTCATTTGTTTGCAGGGAGGTTACATGCTGTTGCATCAAAGCAAGCAGCATCCCACACTTTCCAAGCACACCTTTCCATCACTTTCCTTATCACAAAAAGTTTGATCTTTGGGGAAAACGGGTTTGTTGCACAAGACCTTGCAGTCAACTGTAAATGCACGACCTCAGTTTACCAGAAGGTGTTTGCGGCCCACTTGAAAATAGTAAGAGGCTTTAGAAACACTCTTAGACAGCTAGAGGAGAGATTATCAATTATTACTTTGGATTCAAGTTTTTGACCCCATTCATTTCCTTAACAAGAAATGAACATAAGCTCTTGGGATGGGATGGTATCTCTGCAGCCCAGAAAATGTAAGATTCTGTGGCCTTCTAAGAGCCTCCCAAGCCCCGTTCATGAACCCATAGCAGATAATTTCAAGCACTCCCATTCCAGGGAATAGTTATCCAACCCCTGTGACATTTATAAACAAGACCTTCTCCCTGTTCTCTCATCCCTCCCTTGTTTCTTTTCCTGGAATGAATGATGCAACATTTTCAGGTCCTTCCACTTATATTTCCTGAACTACTATTTGAAGGTTGTGAAAAAGTATAAACCTATTTATGGGGGCAGGGGGAGATACATGCAAAGAAGCCATTATTTTCTGTTAGATGCTTACATCTAATAAAACCATCTTTTTATGGACAGTCACCATTGTGACAGTGCCTATAATGGATATATGTGGGGTTTTCTGTCTGGGTTTAGTATCTAGAAGTTGTTTTCCTCCTTTTATATATAGTTGTGGCTTGTCCTGCATATAACTCTAAGATATGTCCCTGAAGTATCATTACATGCCACCCCAATCTCCGCAGTGGTATGAGATTCAAGGAGTCCAGGCGCTTACCCAGGGTTTGTGCTTTCTTTTGGAACTGAGGTACAGTGGAGATTGTGGTATATTCATGATATATGGCTTATTTATACATATATACAACCTAAGCCTATGATGGAGGGGCTCACAGCATTACACTCCAACAAGTTTTTGTGTCTTCCATGACAGCAGTCTTAGATGCCAGCAGAAATCAGCCATGGCACTCTGTCCCTCTGCTCCAGCTTGCTGCCTTTTACAGACTGCAACCTTGCTGCCAAAAACACCAATCCTAAACTTTCCAGCTCGGCCTTTGTCTCCAAAATAACTCAGAGCCCATCCTATTGCCAAATGGCACAAACTTTGGCTTCTTAGTGCCTTTCCTGTGATCCATGACCTTCCCTTTGACTGTGGTTAATGTCTGATCTTCCAAGCAATCTTCTAAACATGGGAAGCTGAATCGAGCTGTTAAGAGCCTGAATCCCAGTTTAACTCTCCAAGCAATAATTAAATTCTAACACTTACTAAATCAAAAAATAAATAAATAGGGAAATCTGGCACTCAGAAACCCTGGCACCCAGAACTCATTAGCAATATTTATTCAAATTAACAAGTGAATGCAGAAACACAAAGCGTAGCACAGACAAAACCACAACAAGTTCAGAAAGTTCCCACTTCCTCCTGAGGTCTCCATGTGTTAATGTCAGGCTATGTCCTTTGGTCTTCAGTCATTTCAAGGATGCAGTCTGCAAGTTGGTGACTCACACTTTGCTCTGGCCAAATGCAAAGTGTTGATGAGAGTGTTGCAGTATACCAACCCAGCAGGTGGCAGCAAACAGGTTCCGGCAGTTCATTTTGTAGTTCCTCTTGGTCTCTGCAGCTTCAGCCAATGGGAATGGCAAACCAGGGTCCAAGTTCCAGAAGCCACTCTGGTAGCTGTGAAAAGAGTAGGTGTGGAAAA
This sequence comes from Podarcis pityusensis, assembly GCF_964106645.2. Taxonomy (NCBI): domain Eukaryota; kingdom Metazoa; phylum Chordata; class Lepidosauria; order Squamata; family Lacertidae; genus Podarcis; species Podarcis pityusensis. The sequence continues at coordinate 55,354,333 of NC_138026.1, forward strand.
GATCTAGGGGTCTTAATACACCACAAGCTTGACATGAGTCAACAGTGTGATGCAGTAGCAAACAACAGCTAATGCAACCGAAGTATAGTGTCCTGATCAAGGGATGTAATAGTACCACTCTGTTCTGTCTTGGCTAGACAACACCTGGAGTACTGTGTCCAGTTCTGGACACCACAGGATACTGACAGTGAGCAGAGAAGGGCAGTCAAGAGAATCATGGGTTTGGAAACCAAGCCTATGGGGAACGGTTCAGGGAGTTGGATATGTTGAGCCTGGAAAAGAGAAGTCTTGAGAGGTGATAAGATAGCCATCTTCAAATATCTGCTGGGCTGTCACACAGAAGATGGAGCAAGCTTGTTTTCTGCTGCCGTAGAATGTAGATTTAATGGATTCAAATGATAAGAAAGGAGATTCTGACTAAACATCAGGAAGAACTCTCTAATGGTAGAAGCTGTTCAACAGTGGAATGGACTGTCATGGAAGGTGGTGGGCTCTCCTTCATTGCTGGTTTTTAAACAGAGGTTTGGTGGCCATCTGTCAGGAATTTTTTTAAACTATGATTCCTGCATTGCAGGAGGGTGGACTTGATGACCGAGTTGTCTTCACCAAGGCTTCACCAAGGGTTCCTTCCAACTCTAGAATTCTATGAGTCTATGGACTTCCTATGTACCCATCCCTTTGAAGATCTGGGTTTTAATATTTCTCTGCATGCCCGTCTAGTGGTCTGTGTTTTTACTCAGCCATCTGTTTATTTAATTAAATACTTGTTTATGTTTAACATCCAACTTTTTAAAAAGATTAATATTTACTTGTTTAGAGCCAATCCTGGGAGGTCCATAGTAAATGATGTGGAGGTATACACTGGTTTTCGCGAGGCATTGTTAAATGCTACAGAATTAAAGATAATGACTTGAATAAGAGTTTGGGTTTTCCTGTTTCAGCTTAATTGGTACTCTCAAAGAATTAATTATACACTTCAGGCAAAACCCAGCAATTTTCTTTTGTAAATCATACTTGAATGGCTTTATCATGTGGGGTAATTGCAACCGGTGGGGTAATTGCAACTGCAGATTTTAAATTGTATAGGGCTGCAATAGATATGAGAACTATAGTGTGGGAAACTGAGAGCAACTTTCTCTGAACAAATTCCAGAGTCAGGAAAGTTTGCTGCATGGTCAAGTGCACTGGAGGGTCATGGGACAGCATTTCTCATTGTTCCTAATCCCTGGGCTGCTATTACTTTAATTCATAGCAGCAGCATGGGAACCAAGCAGGGACTATGGGAAAGGCACCATACACCAAACCTTCTACTGTAACTGCAGAATAAAGTTCATTGATAGGAGAGTTGAATTCAAAGTCTGGAATGGGCTCAGGAAAAATAACTTTCTGGTTGTTTGGAAGCTACGTGATTTTACCTTAAGACAGGGATCATCACCTGTAACCACTACCCACTTCTTTCGCTAGTTCACGCTTTGCATATTGGGGGGGGGGGGAGTGTGAAATATTAAAGAGTAAAGTGCATTATATTTTGGGGATTTGGCACAAATGTAGATGTTGGGCAAAAATGCATACAAAAAAATGTATTATTAGGAGTAATGTGCAAAAAAATGCTGACCGATTTTCCTGAGGACTAGAATAAAGTCTTAGAAAGGAATGTGTAATGCTGATGAGCTTTCTCAAAATGAGAAAGTAAAATTGACAAGATTTGTGCACCCTTGGTATACAGACAGCAAGTAGTCTACTATACACGGAAAGGCCATTACATTACCTGAGGTGTATGTATATATATACACACACACACACACACACACACACACACAGTGGTACCTTGGGTACTTAATTCGTTCCGGAGGTCCGTTCTTAACCTGAAACTGTTCTTAACCTGAAGCACTACTTTAGCTTATGGGGCCTCCTGCTGCCGCCGCGCCGCCAGAGCATGATTTCTGTTCTCATCCTGAAGCAAAGTTCTTAACCGGAGGTAATATTTCTGGGTTAGTGGAGTCTGTAACCTGAAGCGTATGTAACCTGAAGCATATGTAACCCGCGGTACCACTATGTTGTTTGCCTAGGCATTTTGTTTTGGCTAAATAACATTACAAAAGAAAGAAGTAATAGAAAACATATCCCTTGTTTTGGTCTTTTCTTCTTGCTTTGAATGTTATTATTACCAACTTGATTAAAAATAAGAACACCAGTAATCATTTTTTTTAAATGATTTTGTCTATATTTAATATTCGTATTTATTTATTAAGCATTTTTTATTGCCCTTGAGCTGAAAAGAAAGTTTACAGAAAGTGTTATAAAGATAACTAATAACTAAATGACATGACATGAAAGGAAACAAAATTGGGAGGGGAGGAAGCAAACTGAGGCACTAGTTCTTAGTCACAAGATGACACCGTTAGCCCAAAAGCAAATGGCTCTGTTCTAGTCACAGTCCTACCCTGCTGGTACAAATAACAAAGAGGGAAGAGGTGGCATTTTGACTTGCTGAACCAACAACAGCTGGTTCCTTCCAATGCCTTCTTGAGAGAGAGGAGGCAGTGCCATTTTCCCAGAAGGCTAGTAGAAAGCGTTGCACTGGTTTAACACCTAATGCAAAAGAAACCACACTGTAATCAAGAAGGCCCCAGTGTCTGCCTTGTAAATACCTCCCAGCTAGCACCAAGGCGGCCAGGTATTTACAAGGCAGACACTGGGGCCTTCTGGGGCCTCGACGCAGGTTGAGGGGAAGGCTTTATTCAACACTTCAAAGGGGAGCCGACAAAACCGCCACTGAAGTTTGTGTTCTTTGTTCACCTAATGAAAACAGACTGATAAATTCAGCCTGCTAAGTCTGCACAATTCAGGTCCTTTGTTTCCAACGGTAGCCAAACAGATACCTCTGGGAAGCTCATGAGCAGGGCATGCAGCCCTGCTTTCTTGTTCCTCCCAAATATCTGGTGTTTGGGAGAATTCAATATAAGGATATAAGAACATAAGAAGATCCCTGCTGGATTGGAACAGTGGCCCAACTAGTGCAGCATTTTGTGCTCATAGTGGCCAAGCAGGTGCCTATAGAAGCCCACAAACAGGAGATGGGTGAAACAGCAGTCTCCAGTCCTATGATTTCCAGCATTCAGAAGCATGTTGCCTCCAACAGTGGAGGTAGAATGTAGCTATGGTGACTAGCATAGCAGCAGCCTTGTCCTCCATGAAACTATCGAATTCTCTTTTCAAGCTATCCCAGTCGGTGGCCATCACTACATCTGATGGGAACGACTTCCATGGTGTAACTGGGCACTGTGTGAATAAGTTCTTCCTTTTGTCTGCCCTGGATCTTTCAGTGCTCAGCTTCAATGGGTGGCCCCAGGTTCATGCCTTATGAGAAACAGAAAAAAACTTATTTCTGTATCCACTTTGTCCACATCCCTTAAGGTTTCTCCAGCTGTTAAAGATTTCATTGATACAGAGATGAAGAACCTATTGTGCAACTACATTTCCCATGCTACGTTTTTATATATGCAGAGTGGCTGGGGTAACCCTGTCAGATGGGTGGAGTACAAATGAATTCTTCTTCTTCTTCTTCTTCTTCTTCTTCTTCTTCTTCTTCTTCTTCCCTGGCCCTTGGCCATATTGGCTGGAGCTGATGGGTGTTGAAGTCTAGCAACAGCTGGTTGGGCCACCGGTTCCCCACCTCTGCACTAAAGGATAAAAAAAGGTAAAGGACCCCTGACAGTTAAGTCCAGTCACAAATGATTCTGGGGTTGCTGCATTCATCTCGCTTTACTGGCCGAGGGAGCTGGCGTTTGTCCGCAGACAGTTTTTCCGGGTCATGTGGCCAGCATGACTAAGCCGCTTCTGGCAAAAGCAGAGCAGCGCACGGAAATGCTGTTTACCTTCCCGCCGGAGCGGTACCTATTTATCTACTTGCACTTTGACGTGCTTTCGAACTGCAAGGTTGGCAGGAGCTGGGACCGAGCAATGGGAGCTCACCCCGTCACGGGGATTCAAGCCGCCGGCCTTCCGATCGGCAAGCCCTAGGCTCAGTGCTTTGGACCACAGCGCCACCTGAGTTCCAGCACTAAAGGATTGTTGTTGTTGTTTAGTCGTTTAGTCGTGTCCGACTCTTCGTGACCCCATGGACCAGAGCACGCCAGGCACTCCTGTCTTCCACTGCCTCCCGCAGTTTGGTCAAACTCATGCTCGTAGCTTCGAGAACACCGTCCAACCATCTCGTCCTCTGTCGTCCCCTTCTCCTTGTGCCCTTCATCTTTCCCAGCATCAGGGTCTTTTCCAGGGAGTCTTCTCTTCTCATGAGGTGGCCAAAGTATTGGAGCCTCAGTTTCACGATCTGTCCTTCCAGTGAGCACTCAGGGCTGATTTCCTTCAGAATGGCTAGGTTTGATCTTCTTGCAGTCCATGGGACTCTCAAGAGTCTCCTCCAGCACCATAATTCAAAAGCATCAATTCTTCAGCAATCAGTCTTCTTTATGGTCCATGGTTTTCCCAGTAGAGATGTATGGAAGTGAGAGCTGGACCATAAAGCACTAAAGGATAGTTCTCAGCAATTACTACTTTCTTCCCTACACATATCTTAAAGACGTGAATAGAGAAAACTTAGTAAGATCAGATGTGATATTATTGGTGGCATTTGCCACACTTCTGAAAAATCATGTGCAAATAATACTCATTTCTTGTGTTTAAGAAAGAATATAATACACAGCTTAGTGATGGGCTGAGTTTGGGGGGGGTCAGCTGCATATGGCAGGGACTGGTGGTGATGCTCAACAGAGAAACAGTGAGTGAAGCAGCTGCAGCAGCCACTGCTACTGTCATTTCTTGGAGGGGGGGAATAGGGTGGTCAAGAGTCCTATAGGGCTCATGCCTACCCCACATCAAATTGTGTGCTGGACTATTTATAATTATTATACAATCATGTGTACGCATGAATAACTAAATAAAAAAACCCTAACTACTACAAATTCATTAAAGAAAAATGGTAGGACACTTTTTAAAAAATTCAATTAACCATGACTACGACAGCAGTCTTTTTTGATAGTTGTTACAGAGGGAACTCAGCCCTCTTTGGTCAGTTTTAGGGGCTCCTCTAGTCTCTCTGCTTGCCCCCCAATTCTGGGCTCCATGCTTGCTGAGGTACCAAAGATCCTAACTAGGTGGGGTACCCTGGTTTCAAATCCATTGTGTACAATCTTCTCTCTCTCTCAATAAAAGTCACAAACTGTATTTTGGGTGTTTTACATTAGCATTGCCCGTTGGGAAGTTCTGTTTATATTATTTCTGTGGCTAAAACATTTGGACTAAATATGAAGGGAGAAAAGTCATGGAAGGAATTCTGCAAGAAGAGAAATGCGCTCCACACCCTTATTACAACATTATGTCTGTTGAGCCAAATATTTTCCTTTGACAAATGGCCTGATAATAGAACCTAATTAGGAAAAGGTGTGAAAGACCTGATGCAGCCAGGCTGCTCGAGGAAAGAAATTCTGGCAAGCAGACAGGCAGGAAGGAAGGAATGGAAGAAAATGGAAACAAGGAAGAAAAACAAAGAAACAGAATGGCTTTAATTTTGTCTACAAGTAGATGAGAAGAATATGGAATGTGTACCAGCTGAATAGACAACAGGACAGAAGTATCACCCTCACGTATACACATGCGTACACCCCAAGTAAGAACAGCGAGAAATTTCCTAAGAGGTCATAAGATCAGTATGAAGGACCAGGGTCCTATTCTGTTGATGTCTTGAGGGCACAGACTGTTAAGTGACCAAAGGCAAGAGAATGTCTTAAACTTTAGGGGCTGAACTAGTGTTTACATCTAGCTTGCAGATTTTTTTAAAATTACAAATCACATCAGCTGTATGTTTGTGACAATTAATGGAATCAAGGTAGACTTGAAGAAGGGATCCAACCCTATTTTCCCCAGCAGCAGTCATGAGGAAGATCTCTCCTCTGAACATGCTATTTGCATTGTGGGTGGAGAATCTGCCCCTGGCAGCTGTGAGGGATTCCTTCCCCCCACAGCAAATACCAGCTTTCCTCCAAATAGGAAGAAAGTGTTACCTTCCCCCTCCACACCTGCTCTGATCCCATTGGGCTGCAATCCTAAACACACTTACTACAGACTAAGAACCATCAGACATGGTGGAACCTATTTCTCAGTAAACATGATTAGGATTGAACTGTATCTTTAGGACTGCAGCGCTAGGCCCACTGTAATTTAGGGTTGGACTGATAGAAAAGAGCTCCTGCACTTTTGATGTTTGTGTAGCAGAAGGAATTTCCCTCTGCTACACAACTATTAAAGGAACGGAGCCTTTTACATCTGGCTACCCTAATAAGATCCGACTGCACATGTATCTTCATTGCCCTAAATTAAAGCATGAACAATGATGGCCCCAACCATTTAAATTCTTCCTGCACATTTGTAAGTGTCTTCTCCCACTCTTGAATTATTCTGGTGTTTATTAGGGTTTCTTTCTTAAAATGTGGGTTAATATAACACAATCTCTACTATGAAACACTTTAGGTAAGTTGGAAAAAGCTGGAAAGACCCTGCTGCTACTTTCAATTTTCTTTGATTATGTGAGCAGACTAGTTATGTCATGGAGTAACTAATGTTATGGAGTAACTTAAATGAAGTTATAAACACATGTCTTCTGTCTCCACACAAAGAGGACTGAAAATTCTGTTTTGTTTAATTGATATAGTTTAGACTTCATTTACCTACTGAGTCTGCAAATTATCTGCTAATAGAAGATAAGGTAAAAGCAGGAGCCCCTTTGTCCAAGGTTTATAGCTTAAAGCAAAAATGATGTTTGGTCTACCATTAAGAACAGAATTCAAGAGTGTGTCCTTGAAGCGAAACAACTTTCCACAAATGATATCCGCTCGTATATCCAAAATTTCCCTCCTTTGGCTGACTGGGAAAATATTACAGAACAGGGGTGAATATAGGTCTGTGCCAAATGTCTGATGATTTAAGAGGGGCAAAAGCAGTCTTCTCCAAATTTATTTAAATGTACTGTTTTCCATTTTTGTTCATGGCTGACTGCAACCTTGCTGCTTCAACACTTCTTTAATGCTTTTCATAAATATTTCTTTTTGCAGTGATCCAGCCAATCAAGACCCACATAGTGAGCATGATTATATCAGGACGCTACAAAGCCAATTAGATTTTACTGAATCATGACATCAACAGGAGCAAACATAATCAAGTCTGGGTGAGGACACTGAAGGAAGTCACTCTGAATAGGCTTTCTTTGCCCTTAGCCAGAGCAGCAGTATCATGCAATATAATGAGTTGGAATGGTGGATAGTTTTGTTATCACTCCAGTGACGAGCACTGAGTAGGACAATGCCAGACACAGTAGGAGTCTGATAGGTTAGAAGATGCATAATACGGTACCTCTGCTTTTATTTAGAATGGGAGGGAATCATATGAAACTGTCTTCCATATGTTTGGACATTCATACAGAGGGCCTAATTCATACCAGAGATTGTTTGCATGATGGAGAGAAGAGGTCCTCAATGTGTGTGTGATGAAATTCTGTCTAAGAAGATCACAAAAATTATCTTGCTGGATCAAAGTCGAAAGGTCCGGAGGGTGGCAACATGAGAATGGGCCTTCTCTGCAGTCGCTCCCCATCTGTGGAATGCTCTCCCCAGGGAAGTTTGCCTGGCACCTTCATTATACACCTTTAGGCTCCAGGCAAAAATGTTCCTTTTTAATCAGGCCTTTGGTTTACAGTATTTACATCCTATGCCCTTTTAAAATGTATTGGGGGGGGGGGAATATTGGGTTGTTGTTTTTATTTTTATTATGTATTTTGTGGTTTTTATATCTTGATTTTATTCTGTGCCCTGAAACTCCTGGGTATATAAATTCAATAAATAATAATAAAGTCTAATCTCACCCACTGTTCTGTGACCAACATGGGAAAGTCAGATCCATAGGCAGTGTGTCTCTGAATACCAGTCTCTGGGGAGTGCAAGCAGGGAGACTGCTGTTGTCCGAAAGTCCTGCCTATGTGCTCCGCAGAGGCATCTGGTTGGCCACTGTATTAAACAAGATGCTGGACTAGATAGTCCTTTGGTCTAATCCAGCAGGGCTCTTCTTATATTCATATGGACACATACTAGCAAAGCATGAAGATGGTCACCTTCTCCTGTTGCTTGTACCCAGTACTTATTAACTGAAGTTACATACCTGCATCTGTACAGGTAGAGTCTGTTGAGATTTTGTAGCTCAAAGACCATGAGCTCCATGAATCTACCCCATCGTTTTAAAAAGCCATTTAAGCTAGTGGCTAGTTCACAAAAACCTTTAGCTTCAACTGCCTAAATCAATGTTTGTGCAGCTGCAACTTAAGCCAATCAATAGGACTGAGATGTATGCAATCAGAAATCAATGGAATGGAACTTCTTGGATACTGAATCAAGCATTTGGACCATTTGTTGAAGTTCTGTCTTAATGGCCTTGTTGTAGATTAGAGCTGTGGCTGAGCCATACAGGGTTAATTGAGGTCTATTGAAGGACATTTTCAAACAGTGCTAGTAGAATGAAGCAGAACATTTGTGCTCAAGGTTCTGATGTCTGGTGAGGTTTTCCTGTTTTCAAATAAAACAAAAGCCAGTAGTTAAAACCCACAGCTTTAGCACCTCAGAGAGCTGGGAGATTAATTTATCATTAGGTGTCCTCAAGCGAAAGCCAAATTTGCTCAGTCCACATCTGCTCACCAAATGAAAATGTGGTGTGTTTCAATAGCACCTTGATCACAAGAATTTATCTTAAAATGAATCTGGATAAGATTTATTCATAAGTAGCTCATTTCCTGCTGACATTTAAGGATCTCCTTTTTAAAAGCACATGCAAAGGTTTAAAGTTAACTATTCCATCATTCCTTTCATAGCACAGGATCTGTGTTTCAGCTAATGACTGCAACTGGATAGACTTGCAGAAACCAAAAAGTCATATAGCAAATGGACTGTTCCATACCTATTTGCACATACAGATGTTGATGCAACATAAGTATGTGCTTGTGTGTTTGCACACGCATCTGCTATTTGCAAATATTTACATAAGAAAAAAATGTGATTTAATAACAGCTAACAGATGTACTGAACTTCTTTTATCTCAGGCTCCTCCACAGCCACTTGACAAACATTATTTGCAGTTCTCAAGACGTACAAAATCATATCCAAATTTCTGGCAAACTAAACATTTTGCAATCTGCTTTCATAAGAATCTCTATTTGGATTGGTTTTTGAATGCCCTATCTGCATCTGCACAATGTCCTTATACAAACCAACATATGTTCAAATGTTGACTTTCAGAACATGAGGCCTGTTATTTCCTCCCATGGGCAAATCACACCTGCAAGAGGGAGAAGAATTGAGTGGCAAATAATGCACCTCTCTTTATAGGAACAGGACATGGTACATTCACCAGCTCATGAGAACCACATTTCTAGGGACTGTCACTTGAGTCGATAACCGGTGATGTTCTCCACATCACAAGTTACAATACACAAATTACAGATAGGTAGCCGTGTTGGTCTGCCATAGTCAAAATAAAAAAAATCCTTCCAGTAGCACCTTTAAGACCAACAGTCTTAAAGGTGCTACTGGAAGGATTTTTTTTATTTTGAATACACAAATTGTAAGAGAAAAAAATTAGTGAAGGCTGGAAATATTTTTCCACAGGGCCCATTGAAATGAATAGGAACCGTAAAAGAGCATGGAGAACATCTCAGTGGATTGTGACAAAAACTTGGAGAAGGGATGCTTGGTTTGTTGTTGTTCTTATTTTTATTATGTGTTTTGTGGTTTTTATGTTGCAATTTTGTGTTGTGAACCATCCTAAGATCTACAGATGAAGGGCAGCATACAAATTTAATAAACAATAGTAATAATAATTCTGGGCTGAACGAAGTCTAGCTGCTAAGCCCCACATGCTTGCCTCAGATGTCCTTATTGTAGGAGCTGTTGCGTGGCTATTGCCAACTACTGGCAAAGGAAGAGGGCAATGTCCTAGAGCCCTCACACCTCCTTCCCAAAGCTGGGCAAGTGCTTACTAGGTTTTGGGAAGGAGGTAGAAAGGTGCCCCCTTGGCCCCTGCACCCTGGGGGGGGGGGGGCAGTGATGCTGCCTTAAACCCACCTCTGCTTTCAGCATAATCCAATGCGTATCTACACAAAAGTAAGTTCCAGGAAACTGTGTATGGGATTGAACCTGGATCTGTGGTTTAAGGAGTGCTCTACACAGGATGCTGCTCTACTCCACAAGCACCACATCTACTCAGAAGCAAGTCCCATGGAGTTCAGTGGGACTTCTCCTCAGGTAGATGCACATAGTTTCAAAGAAGGACTACCATTAAAAAGAAAGCCTGAACTGGAGCACTGCTGTTCTGCAAGCTGACATTACTCAGGCTGGAGTTTTCTACTTGTTGAAATGCTACGAGCATCTGCATTAATAAAGAAACAAATAGCACCATCTACTGATGCAGCAGCAGCATGTTCAGAATCCCAAGTAGGGCTGCAAAGACATGTTATGCAACAAAGGATCTGAAAATGTTTATATTCTATAAGCCTTCTAAAAATATTGCTAATAGTAACAGCAGTTCCCAGGACAGATCTTGCAGCCAAGCTCTGCGCAGACGATTAAACAAAGATAATAAAATAACAGATAATAAAACAAAGCAGGTAATGAAAGAGTGGGTGGAATAAGATTGGCATAGACACTGCGGAAAGGCCACTTCATTCGACTACCTGGTTAACAACTTGCGAAAGGCAATTATGGGCAAAGACTACCAAATCTGACACCTTACATAACATCACTATTTATTGGCTAATAAGGGGACACATTTGTACGTGAAACATCACGGCTAAAAAACTACTTGCTCAACCTTTGGAACCAACAAGTTTAGTATGTCAGTAACAAGCACAAGGCCAGGAAAATCCAAGTCCCAAGACAACCTTTTCTCATAATGCCAAGGTACTGCAATATGTGTTTGTAATGCTCTGGGGACTCTGAGACATCAAAGGCCAAACACAGTGAGGTGAAGTGAGGATATAGTCGATCGGACTTGCCGCTATTCCTTTCCATTCCTGTGTTATTTTAAGGCTCCAGGAGAAAGGCAGTGAGCACAATTTTCCTTTAAGATACAGTTTACTAGTGACGAGGTTGAGCCTGCACTAAAGACAACTCAAGGCTTTTCCTATCCTGCTCTCCTTCTTCCATATTCACTTTGACAAGTACTAGCTCATTCCCAGAACAGACCACAATTTAACATAAACTTTAGCATACTGAGGTCCACAGAATTCTGAGCTGTTTCCATGAAATCCTGCCTAGCCCCTTCCATAGCCTTTCTTCTACTTGCACTCAAATAGCAAAATCTATTTCCTGATGTGCAGCCTTCGTGAAAATGCTTCCACCTCTTCCTTTTACACGTCTTCCTCAAAATTAATTTTAAGCAAAGTCTTTCTTAAACCAGCCAACTGCAACTGGTATTCAGAAGCACCCTGCCTCCGACAGTGGTGAGAAGGAATATATCCATCATAATTAGCAGCCACCAATAGCCTCACCCTCGTGAATTTGTCTCAGCCTCTTTCAAAGCCATCTAAGTTTTTGGCCATCATTGCCTCTTGTGGGAACAAGTTCCACAGTTTAACTATGTGCTGTGTATGAAGAAGTACTTCCTTTTGTTTGTCCTGAAACTTCCAATATTCAGCTGCGTTGGCTATCCAAAGATTTGAATACAGTGGTACCTTGGGTTAAGTACTTAATCCGTTCCAGACGTCCGTTCTTAACCTGAAACTGTTCTTAATCTGAAGCACCACTTTAGCTAATGGGGCTTCCTGCTGCTGCGCCGCCGGAGCACGATTTCTGTCCTCATCCTGAAGCAAAGTTCTTAACCCGAGGTACTATTTCTGGGTTAGCGGAGTCTGTAACCTGAAGCGTATGTAACCTGAAGCATATGTAACCCGAGGTTACATATATATCCAAGTTATGGTACTTTCAATGGAGGCTAAGCCTCTAGTCTGTCTGACCTGCTGCTGTTTACATGTAAATGTTTTATATTGGATCTTAGCTTACTGGCATTGTGTGATTTGATTTATTTTTATTATGATCAACCACCTTACAATTTCATTTGTAAAGAAAGGTGGTCTATACTTTTTGTTTACACATATATACACGTTTGCATTCGTACACACTGCTGAGAGGAGAGAATTTTAATGTTTAGGGCAAAAACTTGGTACAGTCACCATATTGTGAATACTTTAAATTACTCAGTGTGATCATTCCACACAGCAAATTGTTCTAATGCAGTGGCTCACCAATGACTTAGGATGAGGCAGCAGGAGGATACATTTGCATTGGAGTGTGTATGGAGCACGCAGTAAGCTTATTGAGTCGCTGCAGGTGCATATCAACAGCGGTTTTTAAGTGGCCTCACATGGTGGTAACATGGAAGACAGGCAAATATGTTCTTTCAGGTAATCAAGGCTGTTTTGAATCAAAATCTATACAGTGGTACCTCTAGATACAAACGGGATCCATTCCAGAGCCCCATTCGCATCTGGAAGCAAACGTAACTAGCAACGCACATGCGCGTCGCTTTTTGCTGCTTTTGCGCATGCACGTGACATGAAGAATTTTGCCCCTAGTGTCCCAACTCAGTTGTGTTAATCCAGATTCTGCCCAGCTGGACAGCAATGCAGAGGAGGTACGACTGCTTAACGGGCTTTCCAACTGACATAGCGTGTTCTCATAAAAGAGAGAGCACGTGTTGCGGATGGGGCCAGACAAAACCCCCAGTTAGTAGCCAGGCCATTGATGGCAATGGGCTGGAGCAGATTGGATGATTGTGTTACTGGGGTAAAATTGATGTTGCCAATTTAGGGGTGGGATTAATGGCTATATATAAGCAGGGTCCACAGCTTTCTCTTTCTCTTTCGCTGTGGACATCGGATCTCCCGCCCGCCCTCCCTTGATTGGGCTTGCGCTTTGACCTTGCTCTGCCTGTCATGGGGTCGTTCGCATTGGTGCGGGGGCCCAGTAGGAATTTTTCCAATTGGCTGATTAGTGCGTGCCTTTTGGGTTTTGCCTACTGCTTAGCAAATCATCACAACTTGTAAGGTTGGCGGTTAGGCATTGGTTAAAATTGGTTGTGGAGGGGTATGGATTGGCTGTGCCTGCCCCTCCAATGCTGCTGCTGACGGGTATTCCGTTAAAGGAATTCTGAAGCTTACCATCCCCTTCGTCCAAACCCTGACGGCAGGGTGCGGGCCGCGTAAGCTTCAAGGAGCATGCGCGGAGTAGCTGAGGGCCTGTGTCGCAGCTCCAGCTGACTCTGACCTTGTTCCTCCGGGACTGACTAGGGAGTCAGTGCTGTCCCCCAAGGCGGGAGAGGGACAGCTAGTCATAACCAATGCCTAAGCAACCACTCTCAATTTGTATGAAAATAAAGTTGTGGCCAAAATTATGCCAAAAACCTTAAACAAAAATTATGTGTGATGTCTGAGTTATTGGGGTAGGGGTTTTGGGGGACCTCAGCATGCAAATACAGAATGCTGCGGCTAGAAAGAAAAGCCAGGAGTCTTGCTGAGCTTTTAGTTCAAAGGCATACATCCAAATTGAGGTGTCACTGGTGGGAGCAGGCAACAATTCTTGCTGGTTTCCCCTTCCCCCTACAGTCCTTTTGCCCCCCCCCAAAAAAAATCTACTGTGGAGGGTTGGAGTAGTCTCTGGGGCAGTATGAGAGGCAGCTCAGGGAGAAGGGGAGATGGACAGCAACAACAAAAGCCACCACCACACACACACACACACACCGCTCCACTGGTTCCCAGCTCCTTCCATGAATGGAAGGCTAGTGGGGATCCAAGCCAAAGAATCTCTGGGATGTTTTTGCAACAAGAACAAACCAACAAACAAAAATCCAAGAAATTAGTGATGATTAGTCAGCTGTTCTAATTAAAACGACTCTGTTCTATTTTCATAGATTTGCAGTCATGGAAAATTCTTTCCTGTTGTTGCTGGAGTCATTTGTGTGCCATGAAAAAATAAATAGGAACTGTTTGCCTTGAACATTTTTGGATGATTTAAGACTAGGAGGCCCTTCTTTTACACTGATAGCACATGGGATATATTTGATACATCTTCCTAGAGCCCCACTGCTGGGCTCAAGTCAGAGTAAATCATAATGGTGTTGTTTTTACGCCTTTCCTGCCAGGTTAAATACTTCTGCAGACAGATCCACATCCGCCTGTAGTGCAAATTGTAATATTGCCAAGTTCAGTCACTGGCATCTCTGTTCCAACGGATCTCAGGTGACAGAGCTGAGAAGGCCTCTGGCGGAAATCTGAGAGAGATGCTGTTGGTCAAAGTACACAGACAATACTGAGAAAAATGAACCAATGGTCTGTCTCTGGATTAAGGCAGTTTAATATCAGCAAGAAGGAGGCATAAACGGTTGTGAGTAGAGGTGTGATTTCCTCAGGCTTCTCAGCATTGTTGTGATTACTTGTTACGTTAGTGATAGCATAGGAGACCAGTGGGACAGGTTCCCCAAAGGCCTTATTTTTGTTTGTTTATTTTGCAGACCATTGCAATCTTCTCTTGGGGTCCATTTGGCTGGCAGGCACACAGAACAGAGCCTTTTCAGTGCTGGCCCTGTAGCTGAAGAATTCAGTTCCACAGGCTTTCAGGTAGGTCTCATCGCTCAGTGTTTTTAAATGGGCTTTAAAGGCCTATCTTTTTAATATTGCTTTCAATGGTTGGTAGAAACAGTGCTATAGTTGTGTTGATATGGCATATGGCATGCTGAGTGATAACTGCATAAGCTTTTTAGTAGCATGGTGATTTATGAAACTGCATGTTTTAATTATACTTTATTGTATAATGTTCTGTTACACTATTGATTACGTTGTAACACTATTTTGTAAACTGCTTTGTGCAGCTGTCTTTCTTGAAAAGTGGGTGATAAGCCTGTTTAATAAAATAAAGAATAAAGAAAGACATTCTGTGGACTCACAGTTGCCCTATGCTCATTCTGTTCCTTTATTCTGCCTATTATTGTAGCCAATCTGACTTTATTTTATCTTCATTACTCTTGAAGAGGCTCATCAAGCTAATTAGAAAATCCACTGTGACAAATGGATCTAAGAGAAGCACAATAATGTATTTGTACAGACCTTTTTCCTCTCTTTATATATAAAAACACAAATTACCCTACACACAGACACACACACACACACACACACACACACACACACTAGCACACCAGTGTAATGGCTATTTATTACAATACGTCAGCCCATCCATGCAAAATGTGAACCTATCCTGCCTTGGATAAAATGTGTTTTCACCAATTTATCAAGTGTACGGAAAGTGCATTCTATACAAACAGAGTATTATTGTTTTAAATTACACCCATGCCTATCTACATTTATGTTTTAATACACCAGTGCTCATTCATTTTAGCCACGCAATCGATCCCTGTTATAATGGAATTCAATTATATGCTTTAAAACATTGTACTTTATTAGAACTGAAAAATGAGCAAGCATTTATATAATTTGTGTGACTGTGGCATTATTTCTGAGCTTGAAGTGGCAATTCTGCATGTTCTCAATAGCAGCACCCCAACTCTGGCATAGGGATGCGGATGGCGCTGTGGTCTAAACCACAGAGCCCAGGGCTTGCCGATCAGGTCAGTGGTTCGAATCCCCGTGACGAGGTGACCTCCCCTTTGCTCGGTCCCTGCTCCTGCCAACCTAGCAGTTCGAAAGCACGTCAAAGTGCAAGTAGATAAATAGGTACCACCCCAGCGGGAAGGTAAATGGCGTTTCCGTGCTCTGCTCTGGTTCACCAGAAGTGGCTTAGTCATGCTGGCCACATGACAGCTGTCTGCTGTCTGAGGACAAACGCCGGCTCCCTCGGCCATTAAAGCGAGATGAGCGCCACAACCCCAGAGTTGTCCGCGACTGGACCTAACAGTCAGGGGTCCCTTTACCTTAACTCTGGCATGCCCTCCCCTCTTGGATGTGAGAACTACCAACATTGATGGAGTTTCAATAGCAATTAAAAACATGGCTATTCCACCAAGCATTTGCCTAAAGTGGTGCCCCTCACTTGACAGAAGGAATTATGTTGTTAGTATATTATCCAGGTCTTAGTCCAACACTCCCAAGTACTACACTACACAACACAGCATCCATGCTGCTGAGATAAAGCATACTCTCCCACATTTCTTCAATGAAAATAGGGACATCATAAATAAATAAATAATATTTGCAATCCAGCCATCTGACTGGGTTGCTCCAGCCACTCTGTGCAGCTTCCAACATATATAAAAGCATAATAAAACAATACAGGGCTGCCTTCAGATGTCTTCCAAAGGTTTTATAGTTACTTATGTACTTGGCTTGGAGGTTGCGTAACTCCATACCCTTCAACATTTCTCTGATGAAAATAGGGACATCCAGTCCTTTTTTTCTAAAAAAATTAAAAATGTTTAGGGGTACTCTCATTTTGACTCAAGAAAATCACCATTTAATAGTTCAAATCAGGAAAAATAAATACAGTAAATGGACAAAAGCACAAAGAACATGCATTACCTCATATGACACAGCTGACAGCTCACAGTAATTTTCCTACTCATATTGAAATACTGCCCCTCAATGAGGCCAAACTTTCATCAGTAAAACACCACACATCCACATTCTACGCTGCTTCACAAATTAAACGCTCGCTTCCGTCTGAGACTCAGGAAACACTGGGAAAGGAAATGAGGCCGCCATCAGGGGTAGAAACGGAACTGATGATTCACCGTGCTAGAGAAGAAACTAAATTTTAGTATCTTCTCCCGTTAGATTCACAAAATGTTTAGGGGTATGCGTTCCCCTGCGTACCCCCAGGAAAAAAACACTGGGGACATCCTAAGGGAAAGCAGGACATTCCAGGATCAAATCATAAACTGGGACGATTTCTGTAAATCTAGGACTGACCCTGGAAAATAGGGACATATGGAAGGTCTGGGTAAGGTTAAAGGAGCCCTTCGAAAAGAGCAGATTAATATTGGTTGAAAGAATAGCAGTTTCTTCATCAGGTGACCCAAGAAGGCCTTCAACTGCTTCCAGTGTGAACATGAAATTATCTGCTGTCTGGAACAGTTTGCAGTTACAGAACACTCATGTGCCTTTGACTCCTGGCAGCAGAAATCTTTCCAGAGTATGCAGCCTTGATGACTTGGCTCTGATTCTTGCCTAAGGTAAAGAGCCCTGAAAATACAAAGGAATCATTTCAGTGCTTATGACTTCGGGTGTGTGAGCCACTGGTTCTGGTGCGGATATGGGCCCATTTCTGTTTTTTCTTTTTTCTTTTTTTCATTACAGGAATAGTTGTACAGGAAAATTAATGGGAAATGATGCCCAGGAATGCGGTTGGAAACCGAAGAGAAAATTGTTGATATAAAATACATATTCCGCACTTCATAAAACACACATAAAGGGGAAAGAGAAACCTAAATGTTTTGGAAGTGATGGGCGAGCCTCTTACAGTTTGGTTCAGATAAGCACTCAGAGGCTTGGAAGCAAATTTGCAGCGCTTGGAGCTGGTCACTTAGCCTGAAAGCCCCATGGAAACAGACTTGCCAGCCAAAACTCTACTGCTGTTTTGTTTCCACTCCCAGATGAAATCTAAAGCTGTAACCCTTAACCTGCTTAACTCAGTTTAGCCCCCAATGAAATCGATACATCTGCTCTGGAATAGGAGCTTTAAGGGCTACAGCTTAAAAGAGGAACATGGGGGGGCGGGTAATGTTCATAAAATCCTACAGTGGCGGCTTGATGTGTTTATGGAGATCCTATTTACCCCCATTCGTCATTTAGAGGGTTAGGGCCAAAATACACTTGCTGGCAATGGATCCAAGTCTTTATTTGTGTGGAAGCCCAAATCATGTAATAAAAGCAGGTTTCACTTATGATTTAGAGCACAGGTGTGGGAGCATGGGGGCTGCTGAACCCTCCATCCACCTCCCTACACATTTCCCCCTACAGTCCTCTCTGTCCTAGTGGTGGTGGTTTCTACTCAAGTTGACTTGCAGTATGGGAGCCCAGCTGTGGATGCTGGTCCATGAGGGGAAGTGGGGCAGCCCCACCAACTTCAGTCTGCCCTCAGCCATCCTCCACCTTCCTGGCCTGCTTACTTACAACCTGTCCAGGAGGTGGCACAGCCTGTCAGCTTCCTCCTCCTCATTCTCAGACTTGCTCTTGTAGGGAAGAAGGATGGGTAAAAAAACCTGGAATGTGTTGGCTTTGACTGTCATTGGCTCTCGCTCCACCTACTGATAGGCCCCCTGCCTTCTGCTCTACCAGTCCAAATGAACACCAGCCACTACTATACAGACCACAGCTTAGCCCGAGAGAGGGCTGCACCAGGGAGGTAATAAATGGAGATGTTACTTCAAGGAGAAACATCCCACCAGGTGGAATGGCTGTAGACACCCAGTGTTAAGAGAGGCTTTCAGACTCCAAGGAAAGATGTAATGGACATCATCTTATTTGCCCTGTCATGAAAGGTGGGGGGGGGGGAATAGCAGGCATACCACTGGTAAGTAAGACGAGTCAGCCAGATAATTATTGTGGTGTATGTCTCGGCTCCTGCCACAGTCCCAATGGAATTTTCTCCCCCATACCTGCTATTTGAATTGGGGGGAAAGAGCCCATTGGTGCAAATGGGACTTTTCTACCTCCACTGCTGGAGTACCAATTGCTGGGAATCACAAGTGAGGAGAGTGCTGTTGAGCTCATGTCCTGCTTGCAGGCTTCCTATAGGCATCTAATTGGCCACTGTGAGATGAGGATGCTGGACCTTCAGTCTGATTCATCGGGGCTCAATGGAAAACCATTTCCAATAAGGATCACTGCAAGGACAAAGGATTAAATCCCCTCCTCACCCATGGAATGGCCCCAATCTCACACTTTCCCCTACCCTATTAGTACCAGCTGTTTCTTTTTTAAGCAGTCTTGCCTGCCAGAGCTACCCACACGACATCTGAAAGTAGTTTATGAAATCTTCTTTCTTAGGAGTCTCCAAGGAAAAGTTTGGGTATCATCACAACAGTGTCAGAGATGCTCTCCATGTGTAGGACATGGGCAAGGGATAAGACCAAAGCACTTGAAGCCTTCCTTCCAGCTCTATTATTAATCAACAAATCCACTGAATGAAGATTGCCAAGGCAGATTTTTTAAAAAAAACAAAAAAAACACCCAAACTCCACAAGATGAGCAAAGCTAGCTAGCACATGTTGCACACTTAGTCATCATGATGAATTATAGACTTCATTGTGATTTACTCCATTGCTATTGTGGCGGTTACTCAGTGCTATTTTTCTAGAAAAAGGGGTGCCAGAGCTCTGTGTGAACTTTCCCCTTGTTCTCTTAGAATGGCAATGGCGTCAACCTGAGGGATGCTGGAACTGAGCTCCTGTGAGGTCTGGCTTAAAAATAAAGCCCTGGGGTTACTGTTGTTTAAGATTATCGGACAGTTGGCTTTTTATTTTATTTTTTAAAAAATGTAAACACTGATGCAAATGAGAAACATGATAACCAAAAGGGGCATGCAAAAGACATTCAATGCCATTTAGTTACATTCCTGTAATTCAGGGGTACCCAACATGGCGTCCTTCAGATTTTGCTGGACTCCAGTTCCTATCAGCCTCAGCCAGCTTAGCTAGTGGTAAAGGATTATGGGAGTCATAGTCCAGCACAGGTTCCCTGCATCTGCTGTCTTGTTAACAGTGAACTCTCAAAAAGTTCTCTGCCAAGGACAGCTTCAGATATGCACATATGGGTCTTTCTTCCCCCTCCAAGTACAGTGCTCTCCAGCATGCCCATGTGTGAAGGGGATGCCGCAGCCATTTTTAGCAACATGCATCTGAAAAGAAGCACAGAGTGCAACTTAATGTTCAGACACTGCTGGGGCTCAGTGTGTATGTACCCAGGTCAGAAGCAGCCCATCAGTCCACAAGCCCTCACAGATATGGCATAGATGTGTTCATTGTACAGCTCTCTGCTTCAGATGTGTTTCTTTTCTTTTAGACTTTAGAGGTGTGGCTACCACCAGAACAAGGAACTGTACCAGCATCTTTATTGCTATGTAGAGTGGCTGGTAGAAAAATTATCTGGCCCAGTAATCAGCTGGCTGGCAGCTGTTTGCCAGCATTTCAGATGGGCTGTGTTGTTTCAACCTAGCACCGTCTGCATGTAAATCATATGCTCTGCCATTGAGCTAAATCCCTTTTGTAATGTCTGCTGTGGGTTGTTCTCTTTTTAGTGCCAGAATGGTGAGTTGGGGTCCACTGAAATTATTAAAAGCACTGACAGTTATCCAACTATTACTGACTGGCAGCACAGAGCCAGCACAGATAACAGAATAATAAAATTGTGGAGTTGGACGGGACCACAAGGGTCATGTAGTCCAACCTGCTGCAATGCAGGATTCTTTTGCCCAATACAGAGTTTTAAGCCCATGATCCTGAGATTAAGTGTCTCAGTCTCCACCAGTTGAGCTGTCCCAGGCAATGTTAGACACCAACTCCCATCCTCCCTCACCTCTGGTCATGCAACATTCAACTTCTAGAAGGCACCACATTGGCTAATCCTGGACCAGCACATAGGTTATTTCCAAATTTCAGTACAATCCTATGCATATCTGCTCAGGCATAAGTTCCACAGAGTTCAATGGGGCTTATTCTCCAGTAAGAGGATGCAAGAATGCCGCTTCCATCTGCACCAAAAGGACTGGTGTGTCTTTTATGCTGCATTTGGAAGCTTAGTCTATTGATTCCCACTGACAAACTTACCTTAATACTATGGTAGATGTAATGGTTCTTGATAGCCATATTTTCAGTGCTAATTGACTGCAGCTGGCACTTCTAGTTCGCAAACTTCAATGTGATGGAAAATGCCTGTTAAACTGAGAAAAAAATGCCTCTTCATTTCAGGAGGCATTTTTATAATTATTCAGCTAAGTAACCCCCCAAATTCCCTACAAATAAAGACTAGGTTTCCACAATGCATTTGCTATGAAGTGTTTTCATCTGAGCATTATAAAAGCATGGCTCAGCTTGAAGTTTTAATTATTCTACGCTGACTCTCAGATTTCAATGGTCATTTCATGATGGTAGCTCTGTTTAGACCCCTAAAAGTGCTGGGAAGTTTTTAAAATGGTATATTAAATCTTCATAGTTTTATTTGGCTTTTTTATTTTTTAAAAAAGTGGCCTAGTAAAAAATTTAACAACTTTTTCTTTACATTAACTCCATTTACTGGCTGGTTTGAAAAACTCACAGTAAGAAGGCATTTCTACCCATTTATATTTGGACCACATGGGATGGATAATGGCACCAACATGCCCAGGGCTAACTTCAGGGAGACAAAGCTATTTATAAGGGCTGCCTGTCTTGAAAGAATGTGTTCTTCAGAGAAAACATACACACACCCCACCAACACGCACACTCAACACAGTGTAATCAAAAGCATATTACTTTGTCAAAGTTTGAAAAGACCTTCTGACTCAAGGCATGCTTTTCATAATCACCCCAATTCTACAGAACACCCTTTGACTCTGCTTACATTAGGCTTGTTTTTATCCCAGGGACACTTTTTCATTTTGAATCTGATGTGATGTGATGTAATTTATCATTTAGTAAACAGAAACTATCATCAAGTTAAACATTTTCTTTCCCTGTAATATGAGTTCCAACACATAAAGTTTTAGTTGACAGATCTGGAGTTTATATCAGTTCCAACTACCAGTTGTTCATCCATTCATACTTATGCCCTATCAACTTGAGTCACAATTTGACAGGGACCAAAAAAAACTAGACGGGGGGGAAGGCAAGGGTGGTGGGGAGCAAGGAGAAGAGCTCTGAATCCAAGAATCCAAGAATTGATGAAGGGCAAAATATCCTGTGTGCACAGAAACCTGCTCTTTGCATCCCGGTTTTCTTCGTTTTTATCCAGCGGGAAGAAATTGTTCTTCAAGGGAAGGAGAGTGGAGGCAGGCAAGTTGACAAAAGACACCCATTTCCTTAAAATAAGGAGGTCATAATAACGCAGTAACACACCAACCACTTGCTCTCTTAAGAACAACAGAGGAAAAAGAAATTGTGTCGCGGAAAATTTTAATACCAATTTTCCATTGCATGCAGCACATTTCAGTATTTCAGAAATATAAACCACCTGTAGCAGGAGCCCTAAGGGATTAGCAGTAGTACAGCCTGGGCCATTAACGTCTTGGACCCCCTCCTGTTTGCAATACATCTCAGGCAATCTTTTTTTCCAATGAATGTTTCATGATCTCCTCCTGCAATAATTATCTGGAATTCATTTGTAATAAATGCCTGATGTTTCTCTATAGGGAGGCATATACTCTGAGCTTTCACAGCCGTTAGTTTGTGGAAGGAGCATTCCACTAAGAACTGTAAATGAAGGAAAATAAAACTGAGTGTGTTTATTTTAGCTCAGGCAAGGAAATAAGACATGTTTATTATGCACGTCCATCAGGGCCTTTTCATGTCGTATTTTCCTTAGAAAAATTAACAAATGTTGTTGGACAGCCCCAAATTATCCTTGGATAAGTTATTCAAAAAGTTGTGCCAAAAAGGAAGATTAAAATTACCACTCACTTTCAAGGTTCATTTATACTGTGCATCGACAAAACTACTAACTTTGAGCTCAAGTTTTAAGCAGTTACTCACTGCTTATGAGTAACTGTATTTAAATGTAAAGGAACTGTATAGGCAGTGGTACAGTCTCGACAAGCTAATATATTCTTTTAAAATTCTATGTGCACTGCATGAAAATGTCATTCTACATCAGAAAGGTGCTCAAAGAACCTGCACATCATTTGCAGAAACTGACCATGCCTATAACACAAGTCCAATGCAAAAACCCATGCTGTTGGACAATGTTAGGATTCACCACTGGCTTCAATGCTACATATAAGAACAGGCATATGTTGGCTTACCTGCTGCTGATGCCAATGGAACTCCATGTTCTCATTGGAATTGTTGTACCTGTAAGGAGCGATTCAGAATGAGTATCTATTAAATGTTTTTTTTAAAATCTGCTTGATATTATCTGGCCATGTCTTGAAGAATCGGAGCAAAGAATTGTCCAGGAACGAATCTCACATGCAAATAATTCTCTTTAGGACTGCTGAATAGGTCTGGTGCCAGCAGTTGGCCAGGTCAGGCACTGAACAAGTGCCCCAGCAGCTCAGAATGGATCCTTATCATGATAATATTTTATTTATACCCCACCCATCTCGCTGGATTGCCCCAGCCACTCTTACTTGTTCAACCCAGCTGTGTTGCCATACTGATCCTCTTGCCAGGCTCCTGGGTGGACATTATAATGTTGAGGGGGCACTTTTGAACAGGAGCCAAGCAGTAGGGACCCCATGTTTCCTGGACTTCTATAACTTTTAGTTTTTGTCACATACACTGAGACATTCTAGCTGTATCAGTGGAGATGCTATATAAATCTAAATACAGTGGTACATCGGGTTACATACGCTTCAGGTTACATACACTTCAGGTTACACACTCCGCTAACCCAGAAATAGTGCTTCAGGTTAAGAACTTTGCTTCAGGATAAGAACAGAAATTGGGCTCCAGCGGCGTGGCGGCAGTAGGAGGCCCCATTAGCTAAAGTGGTGCTTCAGGTTAAGAACAGTTTCAGGTTAAGAACGGACCTCCGGAACGAATTAAGTACTTAACCCGAGGTACCACTGTAAATAAATGAGAAACAGCAAAAATCAAAGAACAATTGTAGCAAGTAATCATTTCTGAATGGTTCAAATGATTTTAAAATAATTTATTATAAGGTCTACAGGCTTCTTTAAAAACAGCAAGCACCCTATTGCATTTACATAAAGAACAGTCAATTAAATGGAAAATGATCCATTCTTGCCAATGTAATTTAAGCAAATTAAATTGCCTCTTTCCCAATCTATTCTCCTATAATCCCTGCATCCATAATACTAAAATATCTGGTACTGGCAGTAAGGGAACTTTTCTTAGGACATTAATCCTTTCTTATCTTCTGATGCATGTCATCTGGAAATTCCTGCTGCCAGAATAAGTCAATCAAGACGGCTTACTACACCAAACAGGGGTGTACTTGAAAGCCAAATGTAGAAGAACTAGAAAGATGAAAACTATTATGAACATTACTGATATTACGGTAGTCTTTGATAGTTATATAACTAGTGGTACCCCTGCCAAGGAAGTTGCAATAGTGATGTGAATTACTGACATTTGTACTATAACCATATCTCTGAAGCATTTCAGTGTCAATTTCAGCTTCGTAAAAATGGGAAACAGGCCAGCTTTGAAACCACCTGCAAAATGAGAGCAAAAAAACAACAACCTTCTATGTCTTCAACAGCATATAGACCTTACCAGATTAAATTAAAAAGTGCTAACATATAGTTGATGAATAAGACAATGTGTTGCACTTGGCCTCTGAGAGGCTCAGTTTTGTAAGATGGGGCAAAGCTTTAATCAGGTGAACCAGGGTATTTGTAGGAATCTGCTTGCAGCCTGGAGATCCAAAATATTACAATGCAGAGATGATCTGGGCAATGAAATTGTTGACCAGTTGTGAGCAGGTGCTCAACCTCAGCACCTTTAGCTGTGGCACAAGTGGGATAGGGCTGTTCAGGTGCCATCTTTTCCCCAGTAACTGGAGAAGCAGCTTGCTGAAGGGCCCCTTAACAGAGAAAACATGGCGCTTGAACCAGGCGTCCTGCATGTACCCAGCCATATTCTCTGGGCACAGCCTGTGAGTGGACTTTTTCCTCTTGGGCATGGAATTCCTTGATGTGCTGCTGTAGTACAACTTATAGCAGCAAGTGGAATGTTCACAAAACATACATGACAGGCAAGCACCAAAGCACTTGAACTCTTTATGGATCTTTCATTCCAGTTTGTTTGGTAGGTGGGGGTTAGATGATGTTACATCAAGCAAATGTTATTCCCACACTTTCAAGTGTATTTTCCCATCACTTCCTATATACTGCAAAAAGTCTTCCTATATACTGCAAAATAATAATAATAATTTTATTATTTATACCCCACCCATCTGGCTGGGCTTCCCCAGCCACTCTGGGCGGCTTCCAAAAATATTAAAATAATGTAATACATCAAACATTAAAAGCTTCCCTGCATTGAGTCTGCATTGCATGGAGCACACAGAGTGCCTAGAAAATATCTAGGCATCCAGCTAGTTTCAGAAGTTGCTTTGAGGAACAGTGCAGAATATGACCGTAGTTAAGAACAAAAAAATGCCAGTCATCTTTTGGGGGTTACTTGTTAGCAGACGCTTTGCTTCAAGGCAGCTGCCGCCCTGCTTAAAAGAAACTTGAACCATGGTAGCATTTTTGTGGGGAAGGTTAAAATATCTGAAAACCAATTCAGCCTGAATTTTAGAAGAGAGAAAGAGTGCTTGTCAAATATGATATAATGCTTCTGCAGTTGTCCAAGAGCAGCCTTCGCACTGCTTTCCCTCAGTGTGTTGAAAAATGCAAACAGGCATGTTAAAGCCATGTTTCCACGCCAATCACATTCCCGAAAGAGGACTCTGAGTAAGTGCTAGACAGGTCTGTGTGTTCCAGGAGTGGCAGGAGGCTGCTGAGTCATCCTATGCTGAGTCATCCTATGGCTGGAGAGATGTAAGGAACCAACAGGAGTGTAATTCTCGCTTAATAATAGAGTTGTTTTGCAGCTATGTGATTCCTAGATTTCCTTTTTGCAAAAATTGTGTGTGGAGAAGTGCATTTCCGGTTGGTTTCACTTTATTATGTTCACTCTAACTGCACGGTTGTTGTCTAAGGGTGTGTCTTCATGGTGCTCTATTCTGACCTCTGTTAGGACTGAATGTTTGATCCCTCCAGTTCATGTGTTTGGGAGACTTTTACTTGTGCTTGTCTCCTCATCTGCAAGGGTTGGGAGAGAGAAAGCGGGCACTTGCCATTTATAAACACGTTAATTTAAGCTTCATTTATCAAATTATTCCATCAGTTAAAGAGGTGAAGACATTTTTTTAAAACAAACAAACAAGCACAATGTCCAAAAGGCTATTCTAATATGTTTACAAAATGGTTCCAGCTTTCAAAAGGTTAGCTTTTAGGATTTTCCAGTTCTTGGTCCATGTTTATAGTTACTGAAATATAATGAAGTAATGTTGAATATCTTCCTGATTTTGGCAGAGAACAAACTGGCCAGTCCTTCCATATGGCAGATGTAGTGGGGTTTTTCGATGAACAACGAGAAAGACTAAACTGAAACACACTTAGAGGATACAACCCACAAAACACAGTGTTTTCTCACATCCTTATAAAATCAAGAGATTTGTGCTAGCTTTACAAATTAGTTGTTCAGATTTCTCTGTGTGATTCCTCGCTATTCTACCACTTGCTCCTCTCACCAAGTGGGTGGAGCCTAACAGAAAATATCCCAGGTAGGAGTTTTTCATCTCTCCCCTCAATCATTCTTCTCCATGCTTTCCCCCCGTTAACTTACAGGATTAAACTGCAGTTGTGTTCTTTAATCATTAGTTGTTACCCAACATTTCTGTTCTGTTAGTGCAAGAACTTTCTGCTTGAAGAACAGAGATTCTCTTCTTCTCTGCTGTTCCCTACCCACCCTCAGTCAGCTCCAGGGGGTTGAGGGAGGAGAGGAAGGCGAGGTCCCTTTGGGAACATTGGCTACATTCCTTTTTTAAAATAAAATAAAATGTACAATTCTGATTTAACAAAACCGTGCAAGATCTGAAATAATAAAAGCAAATTTGGGTTGCTTTACTGCTCTTCGTGCTAAAGAGCTTTCTCGCCAGCAGTGATATATAATGGGTTATCTTTACTTAGCAGCTTTTCGGTGGTAAAGGGAAAACCAGATTAAGGTAATGGCTTGCATTTTGATGATGTCATGGGGATGCTGTGGAAAGCTTCTGAGGATGAGCAGCAGCACTATAAACAGCCCTGTGGAACTGCCTAAAATGTATCAGCCTTATAGAAGCCACTGATCTCTCAGCAGCCCATCTCCCTCTCGGGATGGAGTCATCTGTCAATTTCAGTTTCTTACTTTTCCATTCTTAAATTCAGTTGTCCACTTTGCACAACTTTAACAACAACTAAAAATCTTCATGGAAATCCATCAGCATTTTGGTGTGAATTTCTCCTAAAATACACAATTTTCCCGTAATATATGTGCTTTTGTACACAGCTTAGTTGGAGAACTGCATCACAAAATTTGGAAGAGTGAATTTCATTCAGTGCTTCAGTTCACATATTGGTTCTAGAAGCACAGATTACATAGTTTCTCATTAAAATGGGAAATAAATCTGAATTTCTCCCACCCTGCCCAATCTGGAGATATAGTATTGGCTTTCATTACAAGACTACTTATGTATGAAGTTCTTTGAATACTTGGAAGGTGCTATATAAATGCTAAGTGTTATTGTTACTAAATGGTTATTTGGAATATTAACCAAATGAAGCTTGAGCCAAAACAACTGCATCAGTGGCTTAAATTTCTCCATTGCAGAATATAAATGATACATAAGCACTGCCTATACAATGGAGTTGGCAGCTAGACATTTTAAAATGTTAGACTAATTGATACCATCAGCACTTAACCACACAAATATGCCACGGAGTTTACAGAAGTAAACGGATCAGAGAAGATAAGGTACATAACATACGGTAATGGTTTAGCAGAGTGGTAAAAGAAAAATGCATTGCGTAAAGGAAGCTGGTTTCGCGCTACTGGTGGTAGATGGTTGCAGTAAGACACAATATCAGTCTTTAAATGAGAACAGAAGATTTCTGTTCTTTCAAAGGCCATTAAACTTTTCTGCTCTGTGGTCATAGTTTACAATATAGCCTACATAGCCCTTATTACATTAATTCTCTCAAATGCTATGCGGAATAGTGTTCGCTGCTGATTTCTAGCAAAACGCATGGTTAAAGCTACTATCCTATTGACATATAATTGTCATCATCAAAGAGCAATGGCAGAAAATGAGAAGACAGAAGGAATAGGAGTATGTGCAAGAGATTTTTGAACTATCCAAAAGGGGAGAGGAGAGAACAAGAGGGGCCACCAGAATAAATGAACATCTTTTCTGCCCCAGGAATTGTGGGGCAGCTCTCTGGAAACTTTTGACCAGCAAGCAGGGATGAAATTTGATTCAGTTTGCATTTACAGGTGAACCTACCTAATCCACACTTCCAGAAACAATATGTGAACCAAGGCACAGCCATTTTTAAAATTTTACACTTCTTCAATTTTGTAGTGAAGTTCTCCATCGAGAAGACCAAGAATAACAGGCAAAATAGTGTTTTTCTAAAGGTCCATGGTGGACTAATAATAATAAATATTCATCATTTGCCAGAGTAATAGAACAGTGCATGACCTTTTGTTTCGTGTTTATATTCTCGCATTAAAAAGCCAATTATTTATCCCTAATGTGAAGCCTATTTTCCTTTAGATTAAAGCAGGCTTCACAGCACAATTCTCTGCATGTTCACTCAGAAATAAGGCTGCCGTCCTTACCATGTGTACTCAGAATTTAATGGGCCTTACTTCCAGGGAAGGAAGTAGGGATAAGTCCATAACCTTAATTAATATGTTTGACAAAGGGTCATGGATTCAATTTTCAAAGACAACTATAAAAATTAATGAGTCCTACCCATATTGCATTTTAAACCAAGTTACTATTTAAAAATGAATTAAAACACAATCGATATAAAAACAAACAAACCATTAATTAAATTTTAAAATCTGATTTAATGGAAACCTTTTAATTAATAATAAGTAAGTCCCTTTTTATCCACCCTGACCTCAAAACAAGAACATGGCATAGCATGAAGTTTGTTGTTTTTCCATATTACATACCATGACTAATATTTCTGTAGGAACTTGGTACTCATTAAAATCAAGAGTTATTATTTCTGGCATCTGTCAAATCTCTTAAAATATTTAAATATTTTTTAAACAAATATTTGTCTGTAGTGATCTTAAGGCCCACTCACAATTGTCCTCAGTATTCTTGGACCCTGCATGCAAAAACCTAACCTTCGTATGTTTGTTCAATGAAATCCTACTCAGGGAAGGCATTTTTCCTCAATTCAGGGAAGTCAGCAACTCAGCTGGCAGAAAAGACCAAGCAAAATACATGTCACTCCAAGATGCACAGAAAGAGCTCAAGAATACCACTAAGTTCACTTCGCATTACAGTCATCATATTCTGTCACATCCACCTCTGTTGATTTAATTTAAGGAAACGTTGAAAGGGGCACTCCAGGGCTTGGAAGAAAAGCAACACTAAAGCATAGGTCTTGTGAATTCAGCTGAGGGGCCAGAGGATGATACAGACTTCCCTCTCCCTGGCTGTATATGCAGTCACATGCAGCCCCTTCCCCTGGTATAGCCACAGAAAGCACTACCAACATTGCTGGTGGTTGGGGACATAGCAGCGCCTGAAGGAGCATCTCCACTCCCATCATTCAGCCATTGATTTTGATTGGAGATAAAATATACTAACTCAAAGGCTAACATAGGGTACTCTTCATCTTCACTGAGGTCTTCTGACGCAGAGGGTCTTCTGACGGTTCCCTCACTGCAAGAAGCAAAGTTACAGGGAACCAGGCAGAGGGCCTTCTCCATAGTGGCTCCCGCCCTGTGGAACGCCCTCCCATCAGATGTCAAGGAAATCAACAACTATCTGACTTTTAGAAGATATCTGAAGGCAGCCCTGTTTAGGGAAGTTTTTTAATGACGGATGTTTTAGTGTATTTTTATTATCCTGTTGGAAGCTGCCCAGAGTGGCTGGGGAAACCCAGCCAGATGGGTAGGGTATAAGTAATAAATTGTTGTTGTTGTTGTTATAGTATACAGATTGGTGGTCGCTTTGGACCTGCCAGAGCAAACAAACAAACATTACCTGAATGTGCACCTGGATCAAGATGAAGAGTACCATATGTTAGCCTTTGAGTTAGTATATTTTATCTCCAATCAAAATCAATGGGAGGAGGAAACCAAGGAGCTGTTTTCCTCAACTTCTGCCCTGGCTGGCACAAGCCTGGCAGGGCTTAGGAAGTCATGGTTCCTTCGACCGTCATCCAACATAGGATTGCTTGACCTGACTTGCTTTATACCAGGTTAAACTACTTGTTCAGCCAGCCCACTACCAGTTACAATAATAGCTAGCGGCTCTCCAATATCTCCAGTGGAAGTCTTTCCCTCCCAAGCCCTGCGACCCGATTCTTTTAACTCGAGATGCCAGCATGTGCTTTTGTGCATGTTTAGGATTGCAGTCTAAAACAATTAATTTAACCTAGCACAATTATACAGCAAAATAAAGCAAAACAGCATGTTGCAGAATAAAAACCAGTGGCACAGCAGCAAAGCATGAATAGCAGGAGAAAGGCTCAATCAGTTTTTTTAAAAAAATGCATAGCATTCTGTTTGTTTCATCTGGATGAAAGAAAACTGGATATTTATGGAAGCTTTGAAATGCCATTTCCAAATATACTAGCAGAGCATTTTGGAAACAAATAGACACTCATAGAGAAGGCAGCAAATCCACTAATCCTGAATAAAATTCCCAGGGAACCATCTTTTACCCAAAGATTCTTCCCCTTGCAACCAACTATTTCCTCCCCCCCTCCCTCCATCTCTCCCTCTCTCCCTAGATGTTTCCAGATTGCCACTATTTTGTGAGTGAGATTCAGTTGCATGCCAGCAAATTCAGGTTGTGTACTTAAAGTGGATTTGGGGTCTTGCACAACAAACTCACTTCCGAAAATGAGATTGGACATTTTGTGATAAGGAAAGTGACAGAAAGATCTACTGGAAAGTGTGGGAAACGATTGATGCAACATGGTATATTCTCCCTGCAAACAACTCAGAATGAATTCTCAGTGACTATTGGATGTCATATAACTTATTGCAAACTAATCAGAATGAATGACTAATTAAACAGGTCATCCAGAAGAGACCTTACTCTCGGCTGTCTAACCTTCTAACTTTTCTGCAAAACAAACTCCAAACTATTTCCATTTGTTTTCTGTCCTTCATACCACATTTCAGAAGACAAGAACTGAGAAAGATTCCAAGGAGTGCCTGGAAAAATAGCTCCAGCATTCTGAATATGTTCCCTCGGTTGGGGAGGCGGGTGGTCAACTTATGTTTTAAATGCCCTTAGGTCTACCACACCTTTCCAGCACTACTTTTATATGTCGCTCAGATGAAAAAAATATCCCTTCCCCCGCACATTTACTCCTTTGCCGAACATCTAGAAAGAAGCCTGGATCTTGCTAAGATGCATTACCCCCAACATGTGAGTGGCAGAGCTCCCTGGAGAAAAGGATAAGTAAGCTTGCATTATTTGATCTCCCAAACGTTAAGCTTAGCAACTGCTTTGTCGCAGATAAAGTTATTCCGCCTGCATTCTCTTGATGAATAATTCAGGAGGGACTGGGAGTACCAGAACTATAGTCCTTGCCAATTATGGATGCTAAGTTACATAAGACAAAAAGCATGGTGCTCTTTGCTGTAAACAACTATTCTTTTCGTAAGCTTTCCCGAACGCTTCCTTCTTCCTCCCCATCCCCTTCGCCCCTGTAAAATGGGCCTGTAAAAATAAATCAGTCTCATTCAAAGCCCTTGAGTAGGCTGGCTTGGAACAGTGTGGCAAGTTATTCAAGGACAGAATGGTGACATCCCATCCAGGGGGAACAGTTGGGCACTATTTCCAAAAGGTTCTTCCCTTTTTTACGAGGCTGGGCTTGCCAGCAGCTGCACAGCAGTGACCCCTTATGGAAAAGTTGCTTGTGTCGTTAGGTTTCGCTCCCTCTTTTCTCTCTCACACACTCACTTTCTTTGATAATTTACTGTTCACTTTGCTGTGTTACATAGTTTATAAGAAGTCCCCCCCCCTTCCAACATGCACATCCCAATCTACAGGTTGCAGTAAGAAATCCTGTTTTATCTTGTCATAAAATAAATACTTGGTGGTAGTCAGCAGCAGAGCTACACAGAAGGACTCGACAATAGAGCACCGCAGAATTGCAGTCCTGCTGCCTGGAGGAACAGGGTTCCTCTCTTGCAAGCCTGTCTCTCAGGAATGTCAAGAATGAATTCATAATCTACAGGCCTGAGAAACCATCAGAACCATAAGGCAGGTCTGCATAATTGTTCTCCATCAAACCAATCACAGTCCATCTGCTGTAAATGGTGTGCCATCCACCCCACTGACCAAAGGCTCAAAAAAACCTTGAGAACTACTGAGCAATATATATCAGGTGAGTTGTGTGACAGATCATAAATTTTGCCAAGCGGCTATGCATGCAGTTAAGAAGGGAGTTTGGGGTAGAGGTGCGGCTAGTCAGATGTGTATACACTGGTACCTCGGGTTAAGAACTTAATTCATTCCGGAGGTCCATTCTTAACCTGAAACTGTTCTTAACCTGAAGCACCACTTTAGCTAATGGGGCCTCCTGCTGCTGCCGCGCCACCGGAGCACGATTTCTGTTCTCATCTTGAAGTAAAGTTCTTAACCCGAGGTAATATTTCTGGGTTAGTGGAGTCTGTAACCTGAAGCGTATGTAACCTGAGGTACCACTGTACCTGGTAATCAAGCCTTATTGGAAATTACAGTCAAAAACCGGAGAGCTTGTGGTCTTCCAGATGGTTTTAAACTCCAATAGGCCCCAGCAGGCATGGACAGTGGTCAGAGGTGATGCGATGTGTTGTCTAGCAACATCTGCTGGGGTATAGGCTCTTCGTCCCTTCTATACAGCTTAGTCTGTTCTCCCACCTCTACTGTGTGGAAGCTGGCTATTGTTATTCAGCGGTGATGAAAATACATTCAGTTCAGACCCGGTGGTGTTCCAGAGCTGAGCTCCAATATGTCTTGCTACAATTTAAGACCTGACTGGAGGGGTTACTGTGATGACTACTCAGACACTCTTGTGCATTAGAGTGGTTTCACCTGTGCACTTTCTCTGCCCACAGTGACTTTCGGGTAGCTTGTTTTTCTAGGCATGGTCCTCTAGTACTCAAGACTTATATCTCCATATGTCAGCTGCTGTGGGTGAATATCACTCTCCTTCACAAAGGATGGGAAGAAATGCACCTGGACTCATGGGAAGGGCCCATTGAAGTCATAATTCTGTGAGGAATAAGAAACACTTCACAAATTGCTTTTTGAACGAATTTAAACCAACCAGTATGTTTTTCATTTTATTTCTGACATGATCATCAGATATACCGTAATCATCCCTAAAGGACCTTTTTTGTTTTGTTTTTTTATGGACTGTAAAATGATCATGCATTCTCACAGGGCATACGCAAGCTAGCCACAATGGGATTGATCCCCCCCCAGTTTCCACACTTTTTTTTCATTTTCAACCTGACTCTTGCTTTCTGCAAAGATGGGGGTTATAAATAGTGTCCAATCACTTTTAAAGTTTCAAGGGTGGAGCGTCTCTGTGCCATAACTCTAGCCTTCAAAATCCTCTTTTTGGAAGAGAAACCATGACATGGCCTGCTTTTGATTTTTGCGGTTTTTGAGGAGTTGTCATTATTTATATATTAATTTCTAGATTTGGCACTGCATCTGTGAATAAATTTGATTTCCAAGAGTATGGAAGCCAAACATTGTAATTTATTCCGACCGATAAAGTCTAATGAAAAGAAACAAATTGATGTCTGAAACATCCTGTAGTGACAAGTCTCATTTTGAATACAGCTGTTCCATTTTCTGCTGTAGTGACATTGCCAGTGCCTTCCAGATTTATTTACTGCATTCTTTTGTCCTGAGTGCTTTACCACCAAGTGCATGAGAAGAACAAAAAAACAACACAGCACTTGATGTGATGCTCTAAACAACATGTTCCTGCCTCTTACTTCTGCAAGACTTCTGAAGAAGGATCAAATGGCATCTTGAAGCCGAGTGTGGTATATACTGGCTTAGAACATGAGTTGAGAAGAATCTGATTCAAATCTCTGCTCAGTCGTGCTCTCAGAAGACTGTCCTAGATAAGTTACTATCACTTGATCTTCGCCAAAAGGATGAGAAGCAATGACAAGCTACTATCTCTGTGACATGGGTATCATAATACCAACGAATACCAACGTTTCTCTCTCAGTGTTGTTTTGAAGGTAACGTTAAATGAAATGGTTTGGGGGATGCACTGCATGAGAACACTTGCTGTTTCTCATCTTGTAAATCAGGGATGGAAAATCTTTGGCCTTATTTCATGATATACGAGCATGTTGCCTTGCCCAGTTCATGATGCCATGCCCGCAGGTCTGAACTTTTTTCTGAACCAAACTTGCAAGGATTCAACAAAAGGCGCTAAATGTTGGGACCCTATGAGGACAAATGTAAGTTCCAAAGGCCAAGGAGTATCAGCGTCGAACTGCCTTGATCCTATCTGTTGCCATTCTCCATTGGGCCATGGTGGGAGCTCCTCCAACTGTGCTGCAACTGGGAGGAGGAAAAGCCCCACCCACTATGGCCATGCCGCAATCTTAGCTCCCCTATGATTACAGAGGTAACACCCATTTTGTCCTAATGTACTTACTAGTCCAACTGATTTAACTGGCTGCATTATTCCCTCACATTGCTTCCCAAATTTTTTTTTTTTATAGATCTGAAGTCATGAGCCAAAGTGTAATCACTGATTAGAGATGACAAATACATGATTTAAGACCTGTTCTGACAATCTTCCACAAATTTTGTTTCATTTTTATTTTTTATTTGTTGGAGAATAAATGCAGAAAGGGGAGACAACTACATTTCTTCTCAACACAGAGAAGCAGAAAAATGGTTTTGTTTTCAAAAACTCGGAAAGAGGTACAATGAGTCATTAAACATTACTCAAAGGAGATTAAGGACAAATAACAAAAGTAAATCCCTACTTCTACAGCTGAATACTAATCTAGTACCATGGGAAGAAAGTAAGTATCAGCTTGTTTCTGGCTTTAGTACAAGCAAACCCAAGTTCATGTCCCATTGTATTTTATGGGATGTAGCTCAGTGGTAGAGCATCTCCTTTGCGGGCAGAAGGTCCCAGGTTCTATCCCCGGAATACTAAGTGGTCTTAGAAACCCTGAAGAGCTACAGCCAGTCAGCACTGTAGACAATGCTGAGCTAGTAGCACCAGTGGTTTGATTTGACTAAGACAGCTCCCCATGTTTCCAGGATTACAACTTCTTAAAGTCTCAGTGAAGGAAGGTGGTCTTTACATTCATCCAAACATAGAATTCATCAGAAATTGATGTCATGCAGTTTAATGTGGCTATTGAAAAGCAGTTCAGAGGAAATTTATAATCCTATTGCTACACTCAACAGGAAAAAACTATGAAGATGATGGTGATAATTTATTAGATGATGAAGATGATGATGATAATTTATTACTTATACCCCACCCATCTGGCCGGGCCTCCCCAGCCACTCTGGGCAGTTTCCAACAGAATATTAAAACATGATAAAACATGAAACGTTAAAAACTTCCCTAAACAAGGCTGCCTTCAGATGTCTTCTAAAAGTCAGATAGTTGTTTATTTCCTTGACATCTGATGGGAGGGTGTTCCACAGGTCAGGTGTCCCCACCAAGAAGGCCCTCTGCCTGGTTCCCTGTAACCTCACTTCTCATGGTGAGGGAACCGCCAGAAGGCCCTTGGCGCTGGACCTCAGTTTCCAGGCTGGACGATGGGGGTGGAGATGCTCCTTCACGTATACTAGTCCAAGGCCATTTACGGCTTTAAAGGTTAGCACCAACACTTTGAGTTGTGCTTGGTAATGTACTGGGAGCCAATGAAGATATTCCATTGAGCAAAGCATGCTAGCAAGAAACTTTAATCAACATTGAAAAGAACATTTGCTTTCATGACTCTTTCTTGTGAATATACATCATATATATTATTTATTAAATTTATATCCCCCCTTCATCCCACAGGTGTGGAACGTCTATAGAAAAGTAACACTAAAAGGGCACTAGCATGGAGGCAACCCTTTGGTCATTATCTATGATAGTGTGTGATAAACTCCTGCAATTTAGGTTTACCAAAAAGTAGAGGTGGCTGAATATGACAGTTTTGGATTCTCTATTTCTTGTTTTTCCACTTCCCTACGTTTCCACATCAGTTTGAAAATTTTGTAAAATACATCCTCCCGAAAATTCATCAGAATTCTGACATTAATTTCTCTTCTTATACACATTTTTATATGCACTTTTGCTTAATATACACATTTTGGCAAAGCAGTTTCCCCATACAACTTGCATTTTTGGTGTGCTTTTTCACTAACACATTCATTTCTATGCACAGTTTACCCTGCATTTTTGTAGACATCTCCTGGCTAGAGAACTGCATTGCAAAATCAGAGATGTGTGAATTTTCAAGGCTGGCTGTGTTTTCATTTGTGTGGTGTTTTGGAAAGTGAGAACTATATAGATAGGTTCGCCTTTAAATGCTAACTGAATCTCATTTGTCCCCCCATCCCTACCAAAATGCAACTTTTTTCTCAATTATACACCGTGGAAGAAAACCAGAACACAGAAACTAAACGGGAAGGAATTCAGTGACTAAAGAACAATTTAAAGTGAGATAGGAGCATTTTTTAACCATGTGGATTTCATTACAAGTGATCAAAGTATGACATGGAATACAGGGAAAGGAAATAAACCCACATGGGCCTTTGATTGATTAAATGCAACCTAAATCTAGCAGTTTGACTGCTTTTAATAGTTAAAGATTTATATGGACACAGTTAAGTTTTTTAAATCAATCAGGTTGGTTTTTGTTCTCTGAGCAGTGCTATGACAAGCTCTCCATATAAGCAGCAGATGCAGCTAGACGAAAAGCTGTTCACAAGCCCGTTAAGGCTGAAGTCCTATATAATTACCTGGAATAAGTGCCCTTGAACTTAATGGGGTTTACATCTGTCTGGACATGTCTAGGACTGCAATGTTAGTAGCCTTGCTGCATTAAACAATACATGGACTTCTTGCTGGAGAATAGTTATACATGAGAATAGGTATTTAGAGTCTCTTGTTTTTAACAAGACCTCTATTACCGAACCCTGGTCTACAGTTATGTGAAAAGCGCCATATAATAAATGCTCAGAAATTGCATGTTCTGCAGATTACAAAGTGGTAATTACATCTGAAGTCACCCAAAGGCACAGGCAGTGATTAGTGGGAGACCAGAAATTTTGAATCACCAGATTTCACTTGAGGAAGAACCGCTTAATTACCTGACTCTTACGTGGTCCGCGAATACCCTATAATTACTAGCACTTTAGTAGAACCCTACTGAAAGGATAAGCTTGTTGAGTGAGATGGGAGCTCTTCAAATGCATTTGATCTTTTAATGGCTATGTATTGAAATCCATGGGAAGCAGTTCCCACTATTAATTCCTCAAGGAGCCAGAGCAAGCCTAGATTTCATCAGCGGCTGAATTAATTTTAAGAATTGTCTATTTGGGAAGGCAGGAAATCACGAAAGACCAAAATTGTGCCTGGATCAGCTGTGCTAGTGAGGATGAAAGTTCATACAATGCATTCCCAACTATTTTTACAGAGGGAAACTTGTTTTATTTTGTTTTTTAAAACTAATTTGGGTAATTAGTACAATTACTAATTTTTGCACATAGAAGCAACATACTCATAAAATGGATTTTTAATTATTTCTGTGATTTAACATGTACACATGAATCTAGATGGAATAAGTATATTTTAAAATATTCCCTAACACCTAACTATACTGTATCCATAATGGCCTATATATAAGTGGCATATTATGCTTTTAAAAAATTGTAGTTTCTTAATAGCCTCAGTTTTTAAATATCATGGTGTATTTATTTGGGTTTGGAGATAGCTATGATTGAATCTTTGTAAGTAGTGAATGAGCTCCAAAGCAGGGCCCTAAAGCCCTGCTACCTCCTCCTTAAAGCTCCCTGGCAGCGCCCCCAGTGCTCTGCTCCCAGTGCCCAAAGCCATCCCTGGCTGCCGTCTGTTCTGTATAAGGGCTATTCCATGCTGGCCGCATGATCCGGAAAGCTGTCTGTGGACAAACGTCAGCTCCCTCGGCCTAAAAGCGAGATGAGCGCCGCACCCCAGGAGTCCTTTACCTTACCTTTTTTACCTTATTTCTATATAAGGGTTTGAGCCCCACCATTGCAATAGTATCGTTATTCCCACAAGCCTGTAATTATTTCCACAACAGCATTGTAAACAGCAAGGGGGGCAGTATCGTCTCAGCAAGCAAATGTAACTGAAGTCCAGGATTGCTCTGACATAGTGTTACTTTGTCATTACATGTTCCAGCTTTATATGCTCCACACACACACAAAATCATTTTCAATACCCATACAATGTTTCAGAACTAACCTTCTGAGGATAGCATGAATCTTTTATTTGAACTTAGTTATTAATTCCTTTTCACAACTTCCACATCATTTTTTTCCTTCAATAGAAATATTGTAAAAGAGGTAGATGGAAATGGACATAGAATCATAGAATCATAGAATCATAGAATCATAGAATTGGAAGAGACCACAAGGGCCATCGAGTCCAACCCCCTGCCAAGCAGGAAACCCCATCAGAGCACTCCTGACATATGGTTGTCAAACCTCCAAAGAAGGAGACTCCACCACACTCCTTGGCAGCAAATTCCACTGTCAAACAGCTCTTACTGTCAGGAAGTTCTTCCTAATGTTTAGGTGGAATCTTCTTTCTTGTAGTTTGGATCCATTGCTCCGTGTCCGCTTCTCTGGAGCAGCAGAAAACAACCTTTCTCCCTCCTCTATGTGACATCCTTTGATATATTTGAACATGGCTATCATATCACCCCTTAACCTCCTCTTCTCCAGGCTAAACATGCCTAGCTCCCTTAGCCGTTCCTCATAAGGCATCGTTTCCAGGCCTTTGACCATTTTGGTTGCCCTCCTCTGGACACATTCCAGTTTGTCAGTGTCCTTCTTGAACTGTGGTGCCCAGAACTGGACACAGTACTCCAGGTGAGGTCTGACCAGAGCAGAATACAGTGGCACTATTACTTCCCTTGATCTAGATGCTATACTCCTATTGATGAGGCCCAGAATTGCATTGGCTTTTTTAGCTGCCAAAATGGTCAAAGGCCTGGAAACGATGCCTTATGAGGAACGGCTAAGGGAGCTGGGCATGTTTAGCCTGGAGAAGAGGAGGTTAAGGGGTGATATGATAGCCATGTTCAAATATATCAAAGGATGTCACATAGAGGAGGGAGAAAGGTTGTTTTCTGCTGCTCCAGAGAAGCGGACACGGAGCAATGGATCCAAACTACAAGAAAGAAGATTCCACCTAAACATTAGGAAGAACTTCCTGACAGTAAGAGCTGTTCGACAGTGGAATTTGCTGCCAAGGAGTGTGGTGGAGTCTCCTTCTTTGGAGGTCTTTAAGCAGAGGCTTGACAACCATATGTCAGGAGTGCTCTGATGGTGTTTCCTGCTTGGCAGGGGGTTGGACTCGATGGCCCTTGTGGTCTCTTCCAACTCTATGATTCTATGATTCTATGACAGGTACTTGATGTACTGAGTCTCAGATGGTGGCCTTTCCAAGACCAACTACCTGAGATCCTCTGAGCTCAAGATGTCAGGGATCTTTGTGTGCAAAGTATATGCTCAGCCACTGAGTTACTCTCCTGAATTTGCCCTATTTTAAGACAGACCAATAGCCAAAACTACTGATCCCTCCTCACAAATTTGCTTCATCTTTGATCAAATGCCCTTTTTGTCAGAAGGGACAAAATGTGACCTCTGGGCTTCTCCAATGTTGCTAAAACTAGAACTGGTCAAAATACTGCTGCATAAATTTACAGCTATCCTTCTGAGCAAATTCCATCCTCCAGCTGTGGAAAGAAGAATTTTACAACAGGAAGTGGAAAGATATTTTCATTCCAGCCAGAATATGAAGAAAAAGGTGGTGGTGAAGGCAGACTGGATTCTTTGTCTACGTAATGAAGAGGCCCATGCAAATAATACTTAAAGTGGATGCAGGGATTAATTTGAACCAGAACAGACCAGAACCATCAAGTAAAAATAAAGATGGAGTTCTTTGAAGAGTATTTTGCCTTTGAGGCCAAGTAACCTCAGTCAGCCAACACAAAGTATCCAATATTCCAGGTGTGGGGAACATTTTGCCCTCCAGAAGTCAGTGAACTACAACTCCCATCATCTCTGATCACTGACGATGTTTGTTGAGACAGATGAGAGTTGTAATACAGCAACATCTGGCAGGGGGCATATACCTGCAATATTCTATAACATAATTTGATGGAAGGGGAGGTGTCAAAATCAAAGGTTGTCATTCAGACACTTAGGATGCTGTCTTGCCTTATAGCCCAGTATTGTCTACTGAGTGACAGTGGTTTTCTCCAGGATTTTAGACTGAGGTTGTTCCTTTCCCTACTTGGAGATTCCAGAGATTGAAGCTGAGAGCCAGTGTGGTGTAGTGGTTAAGAGCGGTAGTCTCGTAATCTGGGGAACCGGGTTCGCGTCTCTGCTCCTCCACATGCAGCTGCTGGGTGACCTTGGGCCAGTCACACTTCTTTGAAGTCTCTCAGCCCCACTCACCTCACAGAGTGTTTGTTGTGGGGGAGGAAGGGAAAAGGAGATTGTTAGCCGCTTTGAGACTCCTGAAGGGGAGTGAAAGGCGGGATATCAAATCCAAACTCTTCTTCTTCTTCTTCTCTCCCTGAGATGTGATTCTTCATCTTTTCATTTTAGAAATTTAGAAATTTAGCACTCTTGTCATGCTCCCTGTTACAGTCATACTCAATTCCTTTTACAGTCGTGCCTTGGAAGTCAAGCGGAATGTTCCAGAAGTCTGTTCAACTTCCAAAATGTTCAGAAACCAAAGCACAGCTTCTGATTGGCTGCAGGAAGCTCCTGCAGCCAATTGGAAGCCACAGAAGCCGTATCAGGCATTCGGCTTCCAAAAATAGTTCGCAAACCGGAACAGACACTTCCGGGTTTGCGGCATTCGGGAACCAAAACGTTCAAGAACTAAGCTGTTCGAAAACCAAGGTATCACTGTATTTGTAAACACTCCTCCTCAATATAACACAGTTTCCAGCATTATTTGTGCTGCAATCTAAAACCTTACTGGAAATGTGTGGAGGGGAATAGAGAAAAGGGTTTTCTGACAGTTATTTGTCTCCCGATACGAAACCTGTATGCAAACCAGACCTATGACGTAAACTTTGTGGAATGGGATGTTTGCTTTTTCAGTCTTGATGGTGATATCATTTGCAACTCATTTAATCAAAAAGATGCAGATGGAAGATGGGGTTCACTCTTTTTTTAAATCCTGGTTTCTTGCTATTTTGTTTCCCTTTGTACATTTTGTGTGCTATTAAAAAATAACATAGGAAATTGCATTAAATGAGAGGAAATTGAATTAAGCAAGAGGAAATCAAATTAAGCAAACCTGCTCCACTAATGCTAGGCGCTTGACTTAAACCAGGCTTGGGATTCAAAATGTCTGAGGCACCCTTGACATAAGCAGGGTATTAAGGACCCAGAACCATGGCAGCTGAAGAAAAAAATAACTAATTTCTCTAACTAGTTACTACTTCTTCTCTACTTTATTCAGACCAGCTTAAAAGTGCCTGTAAAGTGTTGCATCTCACATTCAGAGAAAGGGGTGGGAAGAAAAGTGGTTGTGCAAATAGCAAATCTGAGTTTTGCACTATCATATAATGTTCGGAACAGAAACTTCGCAGCATCTTTCCACTCAGAAGAGGTACTTTTTCTCTCCATATTACCCAGAATTCACACACACACACACTTTTTGCTAAAACGGTTAAGACAGCTCAGTTGGTTAGACCAGTGGTTTTCAACCAGTGTGCCATGGCACCCTGGGGTGCCTTGAATGATAGTTAGGAGTGCCTCAGGCAACACTGGCCTCTGTCCCTCTTTTCTTCCCTCCCTCCTCTGATGCCTTCTCACATCTCTGCCTCCCAAAGGCTTGCACAGCTGTTAGTTGCTGGCTGCAATCTCCCCAGATAAATGGTGCCTCTGGGGCTGACCAAGGGGTGCTAGTTGCCAGGAGCTGAGGTGGCCCAGAGACCAGAGGTGACTGCGGCAGCTGCCTGAAGGGCTCCCAAAGAGAGGGGAGAGGAGAGGAGGCTGAGGGAACACTCCACAAGGGAGGGTGTTTGAAAAAGGGTGAGAGGTTGCCAGGTACATTGCTGAAATATCAAAGGAGACCCAATGTCTTTTTGACCGCTATTGCTCTGTGTCGATGCAGTTCCTGATGGGTATTTTTATTCAGATATTTGTGCACTGGTATACTGTACAGTTTTCTTTTTCCTTTTCTCAATGGAAACACAATCACAAGACCATCTCTCCACTCCCTACCATTGCCATGCTCATTTGGACCAAACAGGCCCTTCTGCTGAGTGCAACTTCTAGCCCAGCTGCCCAGACTTGGGCTACCGTGGGATGCTGTCTAGTTTTAATGTGCTGGGGCAAGACAGCTGTCAAGCACTACAAAATATTTGTAGATCTAGGAATGCAAAAGAAAAATATTGGTATTTGCCTCTGAAACATGTGGATATCTTAATGGAGTTCTGTATCTCTTGTCTTTTATTAAAATAACTTTAAAACAATTGTATTTGATTACCACTGG
Source organism: Podarcis pityusensis (assembly GCF_964106645.2). Classification (NCBI taxonomy): domain Eukaryota; kingdom Metazoa; phylum Chordata; class Lepidosauria; order Squamata; family Lacertidae; genus Podarcis; species Podarcis pityusensis. The sequence goes on from NC_138026.1 coordinate 55,397,088, forward strand.
GATTTGGATAATTGCATCATTTAATAACTAAACTTTACTAGCATATTGCCGCTAGTGTGAGGTTGTTGGGGTTTTTTTACTTTTTAGAGCTAAAAACAGCTGGAAAACTGTTTTTCAAATGTTTCAAATGTTTTTCTAGCATTTTGTTTCTGTGTTTTGTGTGTGTTAGAGAGAGAGAGAGAGAGAGAGAGAGCATTTGATTTTTAGCAGCTGAAAGAGAGACAGGCCATTATCAGACTGGCCATGGTGTGCAAATTCATTTGCTGGCTCCCTTCATTGCTCTCAACAGCACGAGTATGGTTCTAATCAGGGGCAAGATCTCTGAACTCTACCTTTGTGATTTTGATTAAGGGAAGACATTTTTTTTTGAAGAAAAAGGAAAAAACCCACAAATGTAAACAAAACCACAAAAAAAACCTGTTGAATAATACCATTTTTCTCCAAATGATTTTTCCACTTCTGCTGCCAAAGCAAACACATGGTACATGTTAGGCAGTCGGGTCTACATCAATTCATCAGTTGAATGAACTGCACAAGTTCAACTGCCAAACCTGTTACACTAAATCCCACTGTTTTTAAAGCCTAACTCCAAACATCCTTTTAGCCTTGCAGAGAATTCAGAGTACTGCTTACACATACTGTATTTCTAAAATTTCAAAGAGAATTTCTCTCTCTTGCAAAATAACTTTACAAAATATTCCTCTAAGCTGGAAAATAAAACTGAGTTGAAGACAGTACAATTAAAAAAGAAAGAAAGCTTTTTCAGCAATTCCGAGAAATGTCTTCCCTTCTGAGCAATTTTTCAGCATTCCTTGCTTACATGTTTGCTTATTCATTGACACTGCCCTCGGTTGCCCTTAGTGGGATCATCGCATAGCTAAACCTGGTTTTATGTAGCAAAGTGACATCATCCCAATTACTGTGTGATCTCCAATTGGATAGGGACACTCATGTGACTAACAAGGGAGTAGGAAGCAGCTGCCACAATAGAAACAAATGGCAGTTCCTAATAAGATTCTGAAAGTGAATAGTCACACAGTCAAATGTTTGGGAGAAGATTTCTAGTTTCTATCTGAGAGCATATGCCTGTTGCAGCGCCAACTGAAACTCAAGGAGCTTAAGGGTGGAATTCAATTATGAACACCCCATCAGCATAAGTGTTGCAGCTTGTCAGGTGGACCAATCCAAACTTCACCTCCCGTTTCCCTCCTCTCTAAAGCCCTGTTCTGTGGGCTGCCCAAATGCCCCTCCCTGAGCCAATTTTGGGGGGAACCATGGGAGGAGGGGGGGGAGGCCCATTGCTCAAGGGGAAGCACTGATGTGCCTCATTAAGGGAATCCCTCCCTCAGCTATTTATAGATGTAGCATGGGATGAGGAACTGAGATTGTTAAATCAATCCAAGTGTAACTTTTAACTCACTAGTGCAAATTCGGTGAGTCAGTTTCCACACTACACCACATTACCATGGATCAGATCCAGCAAAGAAGTTAGTTAACGTCATTGCTAACTTGTCTCACTGGTTTCTATGGGACCCAAATTCAACCAACTAAATGCACGCCAAGCCCCTTATGTTTAGAAAAGGCTCGTGTCAGCAAAAAACCTACAGTCGTAGCTCGGCTCCCGAACGCCTTGGGAGCCGAACATTTCCGCTCCTGAACGATCGAAAACTGGAAGTGAGTGTTCCGGTTTTTGGATGTTCTTTCGGAAGCCGAATGTCTGATGGGGCTCCCAAGGCTTCTGATTGATTGCAGAAGGCACCCTTTGGAAGTTGACCATTTTGGAAGTCGAACAGACTTCCAGAACAGATTCTGTTTGACTTCTTAGGTATGACTGTACAACTAACACTAATGGTAGTGTACCTGAAAAGGGTAGTCTATACATTCCTTTTCTCTTTACTCCCCCTGCCCCAGATGGACTTTCCAGCTCCTGTATTTGCTGTTCTAAAGATCATTTCTGTCTTTGGAACCAAGTGAATGGAGGGTCACCAGGGTTTTACTTTTCCCAACACATCTTCACATTGACTTCATTCCAACGTAGGTGAACATTAAAGGCTATGCAAGGATCACCTGTATCCAAAGGTTATATGCTCCCTTTACACACCTGGAAATTTGGATCAATGCAATGTATAGTGAAGCTATAGTAATAGCATATACTTGTATGTATTAAGTCTCAGAATGAATCCAAACCCATCCAGGCAGCCCTGGAAAACGTCCTCTCTGAAACCCTGGAGGCTCACTGCCAGTCAGCACAGACAATTCTGAGCTAGTAAGACCAATGATCTGATTTGACAGAAGGCAACTTCTGATGCTCCTCAGCAAGTCTGTTTCCAAACTCATCCTTATACATTACAGCAGACACAGTGAACTACCAAACTACAGGCCAGATGTGACCAGCTGAGCCTCTAATCAAGCCCCAAGCTTCCCCTTCTCAGCCCTCTCTGTGAACCATAATTACACTACATTAATTGAGGCCACTAAGTGGCTTGTACAAGCCTAAAGTCATGCAGGAGTCTATTTGGGGGTGGGGGTGCATCTGGGAAGTAATAGCTGCCTCCCCCTCCCAATAAAAAGAAAACCTGACCCAAATTTAGGCATGTTCACTCTCATGTTAACAGTACAAAACAGAGCAGAGACCATCCTATGGTGTACACTGTGGTTTTTCCCATTGTTGAACTGGGTCTTTGTACGAATGGGAAATTCATGTAGGATTTGTGTGTGGGATTAAAATACTTGTTATACTTATACATATTCCATGGGAGACATGGATGGCAAAAGAGGGTTAAAAGCTCCTAGTGTTTTCTGGTTTGATCATGAATAAGGTTAAAACATTGACACTTTCTTGTAGAAAGAGTAGCTGCCAATTTAATCTGACTTCTCAGAAATCTTTTTTACCTGTTGTTGTAGATTTTAACGTGCCAAAACTCTGCAAAACATTCTAGGAGTTTTCTTCTCCTATCATGTTGGGTGGTCTATTTCATTCGAATAACTATCAGATGGTGCCCATTTTGGGGGAGGGGGGAATTCCTTACATTTCGGCATGCACCCTTGGCTATGTTGTTTATACTTTTTTGTTGCTTAATTTGACCACAAAAGAAATTCCTTGCTGGTACATGACAAAGTGAATTATCGATACAAATGTTCAGTTAGGCATTCAGGATCAGATATAAAAGCAACAATGCACAAGGGAAACCACAATATAAATTTGACATGATTTGGCAGATAATAAAACATGTCTGGAGAAGAACATATCTGAAAATTCAAGCAAACAGTTTGCAGCTTTATAATTAGCCTTAATAAGTCCCTCGTTCTTTCCTGTTAGCAAACCATGTAATAATTGAAGTTGCTTTCTGCTTTTAAGAATGGAACCCACTCTTCTTCTTTTCAAATATTCATAATTCACTATATCATCTAGTTCAGACACGGGTACTTCATCTCCTGAATGCTTCAGGGTTAAGGCATTTCATCTTAGACGGTCAGCAACATAAATCACAAAGCAAGCTTTGTATTTGATAAGAAACCTGCTGCTGCCAGAAGGAACATGAATTTGGTATGTTCTAGCACAGACACTCATATTCTTAAACAATTAGGGAGAGATGACTCTGTAAATTTTGGTTCTCTAACTCTCTCATTTTTTTCCAATTTTAAACACAGTCGTCCACATTTCCACAGTGATTTGTTTTGTCTGGGGGAAAAAACCCTCATGAAAAATTATCAGCAATTTTGTGCCAATTTCTCAGAATAAATTTTGTCAGCAATTTTGTACACAGTTTTGACTAATATACATATTTTTGCAGAAATTCTCCCTATTATTCTTTTCCTTTTCATTAATATAGCCTCATTCCTCCACTAATATATGCATTTTGTACATATTTGGTTGGAGAACTGCATCACAAAATTCAAAGACGTGAATTTTGAAGGAGAGCTGTTTCTCAGTTCACGTGTTGGTTCAAGAAGTGAAAATTACAGTTTCTCGCGGATATGCAAAGAAAATCAAATTTCTCCTCCATCCCTAAACAGTAAGCTATTTGAGCTTTCATACCAAGCCTAGCTAAAACCATGAATAAAGAACAATCAATGTAATCCCAGGACAAATGGAAATTTAAATGAGCCTTAAAAACATTAAGAAACATATTCAATTAATGTGAAATACCTACAACTGGAAACCTCTGGAGCAGATTTGGGGGTGAGGGCAAGGAAAGAGGAAAGGAAACAGAAGTCCTGTTCTGTGTTGGATACAACTCTAAGACTACAGTTTTTCCATTAATAATGTACTAAGAGAAATTAAGGCATTGGACATGCAACAAAGCTGTTTGTCATGGAGAAATAAAACACAAGCCAGTAAAATATGTAAATGACTTGCACAAAAATACTGAAATAATTACTAGGTTTTTGAATAATTCCAGGACAACTGATTTCCAGACACACAGTTTAGAACAGTGTTGAAAATGGATTTGTTGTGGCAAGGTAACTGACTACTTCAATCCACTTGCAAACCTTTGATTATGCAAACCTCTGCACTTGAATTGCTCCTGCAAAATGCACACAGTCTGTAGGTGCCCTTGGGATGTGTTCAAACTAACCCGTTTGAGAAAAACTACATTTTTTCACTTTAATCTGGAATCATTCAGGCTGGTCCTCAACATGCTGTTTTCAATCTACCCTGATTCTGAATCCTGCCATCCACAAGGGTGGGTGTGATTACTTGGTATACATTTGAAAAACTTCCACTAAAGTTATCCATTTTTTCCCTTTCCTGCACATGTCCCTGTTGAAGAAGGATGTGGTGTTTGCAATCTCGGTGGTACGCAAGATGGTGATGAGAAGGTTGCATCTCCTTTGAGCTCTGCAGTCTGCAGTTTGTTTTTAGTTAGCTTTTAGTCTCTGCTTATTAGCCAGGTAAGTTTTTATATAGTTAATCTTATTCTAATACTTCTTGGGTGGTTTTGAAACCTTCAAGAACTATTAGTGAAGTCAAACAACTCTGTGAGCAAGCAGAAGATATGCTCTTCCAACTTGGAAAAGACGATCAACGTCAAGCATTAAGCCAACACTTAATTATCTCTCTTGGCCAGGAGAACCCAAGAGGACTTGAAAACAAGAGTTATGGCGCTTACCAGAATCTTGATATAAGCCCACCCATGATGTCATTGGGGAGTGTGGATACGCCCTCCCACCATTGTTAAGACTATCTATATCTCTTTTCAAATGGAAACACTGCAAGATAATGCAGAATCAATCTGCAATAAACTTTTTGTTTTGCAATGAAACCAGTTTCTCAAGAAGTGTTTTTCAGGTGCTAATAATATGTGATAGATCTAGATTGTGCATGTACTACATAGAAGTAACAAGTGTGCAGTCTCCATTAATTCTAGAATAAAATATGTGTGCAACCTTAGTCCAGCAACATCTGAAGTGCCACTTCAGATCCCCTGCCCTTCTCATGAGAGAGATGTAGGTCATGAATCTACTCAGATTGTTTCTACATACCATAAAATACAAAAGGAGACTTTGGTTGCAAACTTTTCAGCTGGAGAGTTTTTTATTTAAAAAATCCAGTTACACCTTTATTTTCTTTATGTGATTATAGATCTACCCTTCATTTATAGAAAAGTTTCCTTAAAGGATTTCTAAAACTTCACATTGGTAGCCCACATTTTCCTGCTTTTTATCTCTCAGAGAAGGAACAAGCCAGTTCCAACATAGTAAATGAAACCAGATCACTATTTATTAACACCGTTCAGCTGAGACCACTTTGATGCCTGAAAATCAAATCCTTTGTGGTGCCCGACTCTTTTCACATTAATTGAGAATGACTGTTTGGCTTTTGTGTTCCTCTTTAGGGCATAGTAATAAAACACGTTTTTATTGAAGACAGTGTGTCTCAAACTTTATGAAATCTCGACCCTCTTCCAAACTACTTTGATCTCTTCCCACTCCTTTTCAACCCCATCATGTAAACCTGACTGGTCCCTATATCACAAGGGCAAAGAATCTTCTTCAATCTGAGGACCAATCCAATCGGTGCATGCCCCATAACTACCTGCTAAAATCCTGTAACTTCCTATTTCATGAATGTTTTTCTCCCACTTTTGCTGCACTCTAGAGCAAGAGTGTTAGAAGCATTGCAGAACAACTAATCAAGTAGAATGATGTGTGGCTGGTCCAGTATAAATTCACAATGAAAGCATTGTTGTTGGGTCAATAGCATTTTCCAGAATACACTTGCAAAAAAACCCATCAGTCTATAGGGACCCTGAGACGTGCCAAAGCTACAGCCTCTCTTAGGGGAGCACAACCAGTTTGGTTGCACTGGGTGCAGAGTCTCAGGGGCACTACAGGGGGTGCTGCAACTATTATATAGAATGGAGGGCAAGAGGTGGAGCCACAAAACTTTGGCATTGCACAGGGCACCACAGAAATTTGAGACCCTAAGGTCCACCACTGTCTCCACTCCACTCTTTTCCCCAATTGGCTTTTACATATACACTTTCCCTCCATGCCATGTATGATCCACTGCATTCTTCACACCAATAAAACACACAAAATTTGTTGGTCAATGGGGATAGTGCTCCTGCTTCAGTGCTTCAAATTGTTGCTTAAAAGAGGGAATTTTAGCAGCTGTAGCTTGTCATGATGACATTCCCTCTTCTACACAACTATTAAAAATGCAGAAGCCCTGCCCTCCATTGTCATCTGGTCGCCATATGCAAAACGGCTCGCTCACTCCTTAGGCATTCCACACACTTTGGTTTGACAAACACTGATTTGAATAATTTGCTATAGGTCTGTGTAACTGAGCAAACTTCTCACAGCGATTGGTCAGTCCCTAATCAGCTCACCCAACACATACTCACCAATGTATCAAGTTTGTCTCTCATGCTTCCCTGTGTGGGATCCAGGACATACTGAGTGAAAGCATGGTCCTCAGAACTGTGAGGCATCTTCTTGAGTTTGTGCACTCTTTTGCTGCATTCCTCAGTCTCTCACTGAGGGAACTGTAGGCATCCTTAATCAAGTTTCCCAAGAGAACCACAAAAGCTTCAAAACATATGAATAGCCGTGCTTTGTTGAGACCAAAGGCCTATTCAGTTCAGCTTTCTATTCCGACAGGGTCCAAACAGAATCGTGAGAACACTCCCCACCCTCCAAAAAATCAGGACATGAACACAAGAACACTCTCCCATAGTTTAGACTTAGTCTTCCTAAGGCAGTGTAGGGAAACCTGTGGTCCTCCATTGGCCATGCTGGCTGTGACTGATGGACATGGAGTCCAACAGTACCTATCCGAAGGTGTTCATGGAAGGCCACACCATTGCTAACTAAAAACCCCTTCTTTGAGTTTTTATAAAGCTACATAGCTACAACTATCCTGGTAGCTTGTACTAAAAGCTGCCAAGGACCAGCAACTTTTGGGGCCCATTCTTCCATTTCCTAGCTGGAGAAATCTAGCACACACTGCAACCTCTGCTACAGACTACAATTGAATCCTTATTTCAAGTTGAATTTCAGTGGAGGAAGGGGACCGTGTGGGCACCAAGGAAGGTCCCTGTGGATGCATCTGCACTCATGGCTACCACATTGTCAACCCCTGAGCTATGATGTTCTCAGTTTGAAGAGCAAGACAAGGATAATGCTGTTCAGCAAATTGCCAAACTACCCCCTTTTCTCATTTCCGACACATAGACTGCATGGAACATCCATGTGGTATCCTCTCTTTTAAGAACCCCCAGTATATTAAGCATGTAATTCTGAAATGAATGTTTAAAAAACACTAATTCAAACCATGGAAATCAGCTGTAAATGTTCTAAATATCAAAGCAAGACAAATCATGCTTTCATAGCTTTAATTTTTGAATGCTCTGAACACATTTGTAATTCATTTTTATATTATTACTTTCTTTAGTGTGTATTTTTAATTTGTTTGTCTTACAGCTAACTATTTTTCCACTGTTGTTTCCCACTGCTTCATCTCTTTGCCAAATTCATAATGGTCCTGGAACCTTGCTGGTTTGTTTCGGACAATACAAGGGAGCCAGTGTTTCTATCTGCATCCAAACGTTAATTTTTTTATTTTTTTAAAAAAAAAGAGAGGTGCCATTAGTTCAAGACAAATTACAGCTCAGCAACATAAATCAGCCAATCTTTCTGCAAAAGCACCCATTTACATGAGACATCACTTGAACCGGTTTGCACAATTTATTTTTCACACTAGTTTAATAGTATATCATCCATCATGTGCCACCCTATGGACATTAAAACAAAGGACTAGACATTTCATATATTTCAGACAGCTACATTGCTCACTTTTGGGGCAGTTGTACTCCGCAGTGGCAAGTAGTGACATTCCCCCTCCCCCCACTTGCTAGGGGCATGATTCATCATGCTATGCCCTTGCAAAAACTTTGTTTTTGTGGTGTTTTGATTGTTTGCTGGGAAGATCAATTATTTTATCATAAAAAACTCTGAAGTTCACATAAGTCAGGCAGATGTACAGCGCTGAATACTTGCAATTATTGTTGTTACAGAAAGGACCAGTTCAAATGAGGTGGCTTCATAAGCCCTGTTTTATGAAGTTGGGAATGAGCATTGGGCTACACCCTCCCTCCCCAGATTCAGACTAGAGATTCTGGTTTGTTTAAAACAAGCATTCTTTGGTAAGTCTGTATGGGGAAGTTTAGTTTAATGTTGGTTTACTAACCAGGGTATTAAGCCAGAATGTGATCAAGTGAACAAATTAAGCAAACTAGGATTTCCATTCTCAAACTGGGCCTGCAGTCCCAACTTTATGTCCAAAACAGCCCAGTGCTTTTTAGCAATAAAAATGTTCTGTCTCAATTATGGAACCCTGCCCTGTCTGTAGGTCCTGTGTGGTGACCATGATTCAGTATGTCTAAAAGCAAAGTGGAATACAGCAGCTTTCATATAAATATTTGTCAGAAAGGGATGGAAGGGCTGTCAGTTTTGGTTCTCTCAGTTCTCTACATTTCCTCAGCAATTTGTGATCTTTTAATATTTCTAATAAAAAATATTTCAGCATTTTAGTGCAAATTTCTCCTTACAAACACATTTTTGTACGCAGTCTTGACCAAGGCACACATTTTTGTGAACAATTTATTCTAATGGTATGCTTTATTATGTCGTTTGCACTAATATATTCATTATTTATGCACACATTCCCCCCTAATATATGCATTTTTGTAAACATCATTTGGTTGAAGAACAGCGTAGCAAATTCAGGTGTGTGAATTTCAGAAGTTGGTTATTTCCCTCTTTCTAATATTGTTTCAGAAAGTGTGAATTTGTCCCCAGTCCATACTACTGGCATATCTATCAGAAACACTGGATTACAGTCCCTGAACAAAATCCATTACTAGCCACTTCATTGCCCCATGAACATCACTGTCAGTATTCTGTCCCTATTTCTGACTTTTGGGGATCCTAACTCTAAGTTAGGATGCGGGTGGCGCTGTGGGTTAAACCACAGAGCCTAGGGCTTGCCGATCAGAAGGTCAGTGGTTCAAATCCCTGCGATGGGTTGAGCTCCCATTGTTCAGTCCCTGCTCCTGCCAACCTAGCAGTTCAAAAGCACGAAGTGCAAGTAGATAAATAGGTACTGCTCCGGCGGGAAGGTAAACGGCATTTCCATGCGCTGCTCTGGTTCACCAGAAGCAGCTTAGTCATGCTGGCCACATGACCAGGAAGCTGTACGCCGGCTCCTTCGGCCAATAAAGCGAGATGAGTGCCACAACCCCAGAGTCGTCCGCGACTGGACCTAACATTCAGGGGTCCCTTAACCTTTAACTCTAAGTTTGCTGGTGTGAATAGGCAATGTCTATACTGAATATATTGGCTAAATAAATGTCAGAATGTAGCAGCTGGAGTCAATATGGTGATGGAAGCTGACCAACAAAGCTGGCCCACCCATGAGGTAAGGTGAGGTGACCGCCTCTGGCAGCAGAATTCACCAGGGGCAGCAGATCCCAATGTCAATCTTTCTCCCCACTTTGCTCCTGATGTCTTCCCTCACCCATTTTCCTTACTGGGCAGGGGGTGCCATTTAGGGATTCACCTCTGATACCAAAATGCATTTGTCTGGGCTGCTAATCAAGCTGGTGATATTTCAGCAGGGATCCTGACCTTGGCATGTGGAATGTTACATATACAGGTTCCTATTTTCACCTGTGAAATAGTGGTGGGGTAGGCAGTTGCCCTCATCTGTGAACTTCATCATGTGAGATTTGTGGGCTCTGCGGGTTCACAGAACAAGCAGCCAATGACACAGATGATTTCGTCTATGCAGAAAAAGTGGAAAATATTGCACAGCCCTTACTGAACTCCTGTTCTTAAATGACTGCCCAAACCTATGCATCTCCACTCAGAGTCAAGTGCCACTGAGTTGATGTTCCCCATCACTACAGCAAAAGTGGTGGTGGGACCATCCATAATGAATCTGAATAGAATCTTATTTTCCATGGCCACTAAAACATTCCAGGCTTCAACTGCCCATGCCAAAAGCTTTGTTTGAGAACAATCTAATACAATAAAAAGTTAACATTATTGTAAACACTTTGGGTTGGGTGGGAGTGCAACTTCTATTAAGCCATTTGAGAAGGACAAACTGTATCTCGCTCAAGGAATGTCAAGGGCAGAGCCAAAGCTTTATTTATATTGTTATATTACACAACATGAATGGAATTGTAGGGTGGAGGCAAAAGGCTTCAAACAGCACCTGATCTGTTCCTACACTGGCTCACTGTACCTGAAGGTCATGGAAGTTGTTGATCTATTCTGGTCCATAAGGGTTGAAATGAAAGCAAGTACTTAGGTTTCAAAGATCTAAACATGGTTAGTGATTTCACTTGTTATTCTTTCCAGTGTCAAAGGCTCGGGACAAATAAGTCACATTGACTCCAATGAGAGAGCTCTATGTGCATGCACAATTCACCCACTGAAATTATAGGGACCTAAATTTGCTTAATAATGATGGGATTGTGGTCTGTATTTAGAATGCTGGTACACAGTCACAAAAATAAGCTCATAAAAGACCTATTAAAGTACCCTATTTTAGTAAATTTTAGAGGCATATGGTAAAGCTTTTATAGAAGAACATTTACTTAAATATTTCCCCAAAGGACAGAGATGTTTAACATGCACTGCCATTATGAGAAATTTCATTTACAGTCTTACGGGTAATTGTGTTTTAAGGTTAGCCAGGATCTGCATGAATGTTGCTTGTAGCTGTCTCTGACACCTTTTATTGCCCACACATTCATTTCATTTCTAGCCAATTCTATAGGGTACAACTAGCAATACCAATGTGGTCACGCTTGCCAAACTCACTGTGAAAGTGCCTCAGAAAAGTTTGATGATGGCAATTTCATGATACTATGCAGTAAACAGTAGAATTAAATGTGTTAATTTTTATCAATAGCCCTTAACACTGAAGAAGTAAAGCAATAAATTTGCTTGTATTGTATAGTGATTGCCCCTGGAAAAGCAGGGTAGCCTAACCTAGATCAATTCATCACTAAACAAAAATGTACCCAAAATTGCTGCCCAGCTACAAATGTTAGGGAGTTCCTAAGAGTTGTGCAGGCCTTTCCTAGATGGAAGCAACTTATTTGTTATGTTGATCAATAAAGTTTATGCCCTGGGTGTATTTTATTGAGCCAGACACAGAATTCTGCTTATTATTTTGGACAGAAGGGCTATTAAAGTTTTGCTTAACTGAACACTTTTGACATTTCAAAAAGCCTTCACCTAGATTCCCGACTCCTGTTAAGTACCTCAGCCTAAGCACTGCCCAATAAAGAAACCACTTTAACTTTTCCCTGGCTCCTGGCAGCTTCATAGAAATTATGTCTGCTTTGCACATGCTAAGGGGACTCTATTCTTTCCAATTAATTCCCATCTTCCAGAACAGTGCTTTCAGAAGGTTGAAGCTGAGGCTGAATACAGCACACAATTCCTCGCACAGATCTGCCTTGTCTGCAGTGATGCTTTTCTTATGGAATGACCTCCCCGCTGGACACAGGTAGGCACCATATATATGACATTTCTTTCTGGACTCAATGGAGATGGAGTACTTGTTTTTTCTCCATAGTCCACACACAATCTAGATCTATTGCACATTTGTTGTCCCTGAAAAGCACTTCCTGAGAAACTAGCTCCTTGCCAAAAACAAATGCTCGTTGCAGATTGATTCTGCATTGCCCCGCAGTGTGTCCATTGGAAAACAGTTGAAAACAGATGGAGGTGGTCCTGGCAATGGGAGCATATTCATACCTACTCAATGAAGTTGTGGGTTGGTGATTGCCAAGATCACAGCTACCACTTCCTTCTTCATTCACTGGGGGCAGGGGCAGTGAGAAAAGGCACAGATAACCTAATCAAGGGGAGAGTTTTCAACACATATCTAGTAACCACAGACCCCCTTGTGGAAGGCTAGAAGCAATCTAGGTAGAAAACATATTGAGCAGAAGCATGAATGATCTCCGATTGAGAAAAATGACATTTTTGTGCTGCAAATGGATTAGCGTGTATGCAACTGGTGACATTTCAGCGCTGAACCTTTGCTGGTGTTTAAATTCCAGTAGGTGGCTATGATTTTAATTCTAACCTAAGTTATCTGCTGGCTTAAATTCTGCCCTAGGTTATTTATTTTTTTCTTGTGATGCCAACGCTACATTTTCAGTATCTTCTGTACCCCAGTTTGAGATGGATGTGGGAGGTGGAATAAAAAAGTTTACATGGCTAAATAGTGATTTCACAAGCGTCCCCTCCAGATAGCAAAAATAATTAATACATGTAATCATTTAATGCACATAATGCATAGGTCACCCTATAACTTAAGGTCTCTGCATAGCTTACAAAACCTGAAACAAACAAATTCATAATCAAACAATGCCATTATAAAATTGCAACTCACTTTAAAACAGAGAGAGGAGGAAAATAAAGCAGGAAATCAGTTTAAAAACGGAGGGCAGAACTTCTCCCTGTTCAGGAAGCAAAGAGGAGGAAAATGCCTATCATAAAATAAGTGGAATGCAACATATTCCTCTATTGGATATTTCAAGAGTGGCAGACAAAACAAATGGCTAAACATGCAATATAATTTTTACTCAATGCATCATTGCGCACTACAGAGCAAACCGAGTTGTCGAAATCTTTTTTATTAAAATTCATGCCATGTGGTCATGCTTCAGTAAATGATGAAGTCAAAGGACATACTGTCAGAAGCTGGATTAATTGTTGACACTCCTGTCAATGTGTGGCCTGTTGCATTAATAGTGATTTATTTTCCTCTTACAGCTCACATTCATGAGGTTTTAATTTCTCTTTGGTCCTATTTTTTATTTGTCTTTGTTCTTTCCATTAATTTATTGAGGTCTTTCTTGTCATTTTCTACCTGAGACTTTTAGCAGTCAAAACAAGTGTTCAACCAGTGAGATGCAACCCGTCCCCAAGGATCTGAGTGTTCACAATAAAAGCGGGTGAAGTGGCAATGGCTGAGTCATGCATCACAGAGTTTCCAGTTCAAATGAGACTTTTGCCCCCGACTTGTGTGCCTTTAAAAAAAAGCCTCAGACCAATCCCCCCCCCCCCCAGCAATGAGGGCATAACAATACTGGCCTGCTTTTCAGGCTTGTTGTAAGGAGGGTGTGGGAGGTGTTCAAAAATGCTATAGCACCACCAGCAGAACTATCCAATTGATGCCCGCTTCACCCAAACATACACCTATCTATTGCAGAACTTTTGGTTATATTGTGCCAGTGCTGTAAAAACTACAGAAATATGGAAAGGTCAATCGACCAAAGCACATGACAAGAAATGGCATAACTGTTGTGAATACAGCAGACAATGACAGTCCAACAATACCATCTCCAGATCCATGAAAATATATTTTCTGTACAAAGCATAAGAGCATCCTGTACAGTGGTACCTTGGGTTAAGAACTTAATTTGTTCTGGAGGTCTGTTCTTAACCTGAAACTGTTCTTAACCTGAGGTACCACTTTAGTTATTGGGGTCTCCTGCTGCCGCCACTCTGCCAGAGCACAATTTCTGTTCTCATCCTGAAGCAAAGTTCTTAACCTGAGGTACTATTTCTGGGTTAGCGGAGTCTATAACTTGAAGCATCTGTAACCCGAGGTACCACTGTATCTTATTTAGTATCCTTGTTTCCCACCTCTCTCAAGGTATATCATTCTCATCTTTTATCTTATTAGCCTAGCTATTTCCCAGCCTATAAGCCTCAGCACTGTCTGCTAATTATTACACCATTTTAAAATTACTGGTGATTTTTCTGTTTTTTTCAAATTTGTCAATCCAAGTGCCTTGATATACCATCTGAAGCTTAAAAAACTGCCTTATACTGTGTCAATCCATTGGCCCATTCATTGAGCTCAGTGGTTAACCAGGGCTTCACACAAGGAGTTTGTTCTGGCCTCAGCTGGAGAATGAACCTGAGAACTTTTGCATACACTTCCGGGTTAGCGCGATCGGTTAATGGCGGATTCCCTCCGAGCTCTGGAGGGAATCGGCTCTACTGAGGACGGGTCCTGCCGCGGCGGCGACGCGGGGACCCTCAGAAACCACAGGCGCGGATGCCTGTGGACTTGGTGACTCGGCGGGCACCATTTGCGCCCCCCCAACCCACAAAGAAGCCTTTTTAAAGGCTTCGGAGAGGGTGCGGAGAGTGGCGTGGTGCTGTGAGTAGACCGCTACTTCAGTGGAGTGAAGCCGCGAGCCATGGCCGGAGAGCGCTGACTTTTTTCCTTGAACATTTGGACTGAAAAAGAAATAACCCGTGAGTAGTACGGAATTTGGATTTAAAAAATTTTTTTTCCTTGAATTTGGAACGATCGGGGGAGTGCTAAAAGGAAGTCCGCCCCCCCCCTTCCTGCAGACATTTAAAGCAAGAATTGGATAACTAAGGTGGAGAGACCATCTCTCTCTTTGTGAGACAAAAGTTATTAATTTCATGATTGGCATTAGAAGTTTTGTGCTGGAGGATGAGAACTGAATCTTAGAAGTTGATGTGAAACCCCCCCCCCCGGATTCGGGAGCGATCCGTGAGCGAGCCTGCTGAGGAGACATAAGGAGTTTGACAGCTGTCAAAGGAGCTGTCAAACGAGCTTTCAAACCTAGAAAAAATTGTTATTTACTATCTTTAAGGACTAGATGTGCTACATTTGATTCTAAGTTGTTGGAAACAAAGAAGAAATAAATAAATAAAGTTACTGACTGTTGGAGAAGGACTACTAAGTAATCAGAATCCCTCTAGGGGGGATTCTGAGACATTACAATGGCTGCAGATGGAAAATTACAGGCCGAGTTGGAAAAAATGTTTCTGCTCGTGGGAAAATTACAAGACCAGAGTACAGCTATGGCTACAAAGCTTGCGACCTTGAATCTTAAAGTAAATAATCCTGTTGACTGTGCTAAGGACTTGACAAAAAATAATTCTGCAGCTGAATCAGAAGAGATATTTTCAGAACTAGAGGAGAGAGAAGGAGGAGCGGAAATGTTGCTGGTGGAAAGGGCCAACCAGAAGCCTACAATTGTGGAATATAAAGAAAATAAGGAAATTGTGGATTATAAAGAAAACAAGATTCAGATTATGGGAATTTGGATTGAAATTGAAGAACTACGGATTGCAAATTTGTCCAAGATGAAAGAGGAAGCCTTTGGGACACTTGGAACATTTGGACTTAAAAGAAGCAAGAAAGATGATTGGGGCTCCGTTTTGGAATATGGAGGACTGGCTGGAAGAAACATGGATTTTACTGGGATAGAGCTCCTTCGAGACCCGATGACCAACATAAAGGACTATCAACAAAACCGGCGGAGAGGGACTGACGGAGATTTGAAGGCCTCGGACGTGAGAAATCCAGGCTAAGAACTGATATTGTGGACATCTTCTGTTCTGGGGGATCGAAACCGGGAAAGAGGGGGGGTGAGAGCTTCTGAATCCAAAAGGAGGATAATTTTAAGATTTTTATGTTTAGGTAGTGTGTTCAGTAACTAATATTTAAAATTGGGAAATTTGTGGAAGGGAACTTAGGTCGACCTTAGAAAAGGATGTAATGATTATAATTGATGTATAAGTTAAATTTGGTTAATTAAGCAGAACTAAGTTAAAAAAATAATTACAATAATATTGTGAAGATGAGAGTAAGAACTTGCTGAGCTAACTATTGGAATTAGGATGTATGAAGGGGTGGTGCGGGGAAGTCAGAGAATGTGGTTAAGAAAGGAAGGATTTGAAATTATACATGTTTGTCTTTGTCTTTGTGTGTTTGTGATGTCAATATAAAACGTGAAAACCTAATAAAAAAAATTAAAAAAAGAGAGAACTTTTGCATACAGCACATTATCTTTTTCATTGAGCTACTGTCCTTCCCAAACAGTATCTGACCACACTGACAGATCTCCAGCTTACAGATACATCAATAATGAAATAATTTCTTCTCTTAAACCAGGGGTCAGCAACTTAAGGCCCATGGGCCACAAGCAGCCCACGGGGGTCATTTTACCTGCCCACGAGCTGCCCCCAAACCGAGCTGCCTGCTTGGCAAGCCCCCACACACTGCACTAAACCGGCGCAGCATGGCATGGGGACTCGCTTTCGCGGTGCCGGAAATCGCATCTGTGCAGGCACCGGAAATCGTGGGCACACGCTTACGCACGCCCACAATCTGGCCCACGTAGGGGGCTCTGTGGCAGTAAACAGGCCCAGGCAAGGCAAGCTTTGCCGACCCCTGTCTTAAACTATAAATGCTGTATTTACAACATACACACACTCACATTAACATGTTGCTGATTAGGGAAATAGGTAGGATTTTTATTTTATTACAGGTACTGGATTCAGTCTGTGCTGGAGTCACTTTTTTATGAAGTGCAACTTATTCTGCACGAAGAGGTAAAATGGTATGAACTCATAAAACCAGCAATCTTGGACCAGATGGGTCTCGCTTGAGGGACTCATGCTTCACCCTGATCAATTTAAACTCAGAAGAACATCACAAACAGCATTTCAACAATAACGTTATTTATAGCCTAGTCCTGGCCATGTTTACTTGAAAGTCAGGACTGGTACATACTTAACACATAGGTGCTGGTAAAAACAGGCTTCCTGTAAACAGCAAATGGCCCAGAGGCATCTTAAAGACTGATTTACTGCGGCATAAGCTGTTATGAACATGGAGGCATATTCCACAATAAATCTATTAGTCTCTTGGTGGGGGATTGCTGCAGCTAAATAACATGGTTACCTCTCTGGAATTAAGTTTCCCATAGTCCATTATCCCAATCCTGGCCATAACATCTGTAACTGTTTACCATGCAAATCACTGCCATCTTGTCAAGATGATCCCAAAATGAACATTGTTCATGACTGTCGTTGGCAGCACAAAGGATCTGAATACAAGAGTAGCTTGCCATAAGGGAGGCTGGTTTTGTGGCAGGTTTGTGTTATTAATATGGACACCTGTCCTAGGTTTGGGTTATCCAACCTGAAGTCCTCCAAACAATTGCCATCATCCCTGGCCGTTAGCCATGCTTGCTAGGGCTGATGGAAGTTTTTGTCCAATGGAAGTTTTAGGCCACTCTTGTTTTGGAAGTTTTAGGCCACTCTTGTCCTATGCCATGTTGCCTTTTCCAGTTAACTGTGCACAGGGGTGAAACTTTGATCTTGGGCAGCAACTCAGCAGGGATGCTTAAGATTGATTTATTTAAGATCCTATGTTCACTGGGTGCCATCTCCATATTACAGGCTTAGTAAGCCCTGAAATCCTGGACAGTTGCTATTAGACAACAATGGCAATAATGAGATGGTTAGAATATTAGAGCCACTGATCTCCCCAATCACGAGCAACAAATTACATGTGGAGATGAAATCTTGCAGAGCCTGCTTCATGTACTCTCTATGACCAATGTATTGCATGTAAATCAACTGCGACGCAACACTAGGACAGCATATGAGGTAACTGCTTAATATTTCCAGAAGGTTCTGTAAGATCCTTCCATGCTAAATTGGAAGAACAGATACGAGATATAATTTATTTGGCAGTATACAATAAATCTTTTCATTCGTGAATTCCAGACTAAATACAACCACTGGGGCACATCAACCCAAAATCATCCTGGCACCAGTGGCACTTCCTTCCTAAGGCAGCTTTATGGTTGGCATTTGTATGTGTGCCAATTTTAACCAGGAGCATAGTGTCAGGGGGAGTATTATTCCCTTTGCCCCAGACTGTCATCCCAGGTATTTGTAAAGAAAAATACACAATATTGCTCAGCCCATACACACTTAATTGGTCTCCTTTGGTCTTCATTGCATGGAAATGCATGCTGTTTCAAGGAGTACCAACATTTCAGTAAGAGACTTTGCCTATGGAGTCACTTTGGCTTAGGACACGAAGGCCATACTTCTCCTTTAACAGCAACAATTACAGGATCCCCAAAAGAGATTAAAGCCTGCAGGTAGGGGAAGCAGGAAAGCCAAAGACCCTGTGTTCCTACAACAGTAATTTCTTTTAATAAAGCTTGAAGGCCACCAAGATTTTTTTAAAAAAACCCCACAAAGGAACAAAATGGATTCTGAACACTTTAGATGAGTTGTTAGTAGCGCATGTTGGTTTGGCCGGTTCTATACTTTTCTGTGGGATTCATATTATTTTTCTGGGAAATTATGTGCACTTCTCTTCAATTGTTCAGAGGACTTGCCAAGACTCACAGCCTTTCTTGAAGGTCAGAATAAATGAGCTTCACTATTCATAGGAAGTGTCCTCTTCCAATTACTGTCAGTTGTGCAACACACATAATCCCATACAAATATGGCGGACAGCAGGGTATATATGGCCTTTGGTAATGCCCTCAAAGGGTTGTGTTTGGAAACGGAAACCCAGGGGAAACACGAGGAGACAGCTGCCATCAGGTGGCTGTTTACAACTGTCGTGAAGAAACAGGGTGATGAATTGCAGGCTTTGAAGCAGAAGGTAGCTACTCTTGAGCAGGATATTACTAGAGAAGAAGACTTACGATCGACCACCTGTGAGGTCGTAAAGGACTCTGCTACTGAATTACAGCAGGAGGCAGCACAGCTCATCTTAGCATGCCAGTATGTCTCCCCAGTATGAATGCCAGTTTCCAGCAACTGGTATTCAGAAGCATTGCTGTCTCCAACTAGGGACAAGAAAGTAAATCCCATTGTATCTGGAAGATGTATAGAAGTCGTTCTTAATGTTTTTGGGGTCACTGAAAAACTGATGAAAGCTATGGACCCTTTCCCAAGAATTCCCCCCCCCCCAGCAAAGATCATTCTCAAAGTTAACAGGAAGGAAATCAAAGAAAAAAACGTTTTGCTCTTGGTTCATGGACTTCCTGAAGACCATCCACAAACTCCTTAAGTGTTCATGGACTGCAAGTTAAGAATCCCTGGTGTACAGGATTATGGCTGTGGATGAGAGCCATATGACGATTATTAGTGGGGAATCAAAGTGTGTCATGTGCATCAGATGAGGAAAACCCCAACCCTTCTCCAGTGTGGTGTAGTGGTTAAGAGCGGTAGTCTCGTAATCTGGGGAACCGGGTTTGAGTCTCCGCTCCTCCACATGCAGCTGCTGGGTGACCTTGGGCCAGTCACACTTCTTTGAAGTCTCTCAGCCCCACTCACCTCACAGAGTGTTTGTTGTGGGGGAGGAAGGGAAAGGAGAATGTTAGCCGCTTTGAGACTCCTTAAAGGGAGTGAAAGGCGGGATATCAAATCCAAACTCTTCTTCTTCTTCTTCTTCATCTACTGGATCGGACAATTGGCAATGTGGAAACACATCAGAGCATACTTAGGAGTGCAACAATGAGAAATTTCAATTTGAAATGCAGACCTCATTGTGTTTCAAGCTGATAATATGTGCACAGCCTAAGTTCATTTCAGATAAAGTAGTCCTTTGCCTATGACAAAAATATACATTAGCTACAAAACTGTATCCTAGCTGCTGCCTTAGCTGAAAGGAGTGCATCAAAACTTTGGAAATAATTCCCCTCCTCTGGCAAAGATACCTCCTGTCAATTTAGAAGGTCCATTTCCAATTCACTTTGGCAGCAAATAGAACAGGAAATGCCAATGGAGCTTATCTTTGCACCCGTAACAATGAACACAATACTGGTTGCAGCCTCTCTGGGTTCCAGCTGTGGTTTTTGGCATCCCTATAGTCAAAACATCTTCCAGAAGAATGCTCTCAGGAATCTAAACTTTATCAAGTCTTGTCACCCTTTGCCTTCAAACGGATGTCTTCCCTTCAACAAAACTAGACAAGCCTTGCAGTTTGGGGCATTAAATTTCGCCATTTTAAATGCCATATTCCTTCTCCTCCTCCACCAAATATATTCTTCGAGTCCTTTTATCTTTTACAGAAGCCACCATTGTTCAATGTATGAAAAGAAAACTATCTGAATTTCTCAAGAAGGATTCCAAGCACATCACTAGTAAATAGTGTGTGTCCTGTCAGATGTAGCTCCCTGGATAAAAGGATAAAATGCATTTAATTAATCCATACCCTCAGGTATCTCACCATCTTATAACACTGCATTCTCATACTAAGGTTGTGTATCTGAACATGTTACCTCCCATGATAACAGAACAGATATTTATTTTCCATTTGCAACATATAATGTTATATACATAATGCAATAGACAGTTCTGTGATGGCTTCTGAAGTGTGTAGTAAACTGACCTTTTCCTTTAAAAAAAATAGAAGAGTTGAACAGAATGTGTAATCTCACAGTGAATCTGGTTATACTTATCACAGAATAGAAACATTCCACATTCCAGTTCATCTGCTGCAGCAAAAACAACAAAGAGGCTTGTGGCATCTTCAAGGCAAACCCATTTATTATGGCATAAGCTTTCCTGGACAGCCCACTTCATCTGATGCATGAAGTGTTGTCATGAGTTTCAGATGTGCATATGCACATGGTTGGGGATGGGCTT
This sequence comes from Podarcis pityusensis, assembly GCF_964106645.2. NCBI lineage: Eukaryota > Metazoa > Chordata > Lepidosauria > Squamata > Lacertidae > Podarcis > Podarcis pityusensis. Next base: position 55,418,082 of record NC_138026.1, read on the forward strand.
GTAAATAGCGTGGTCAGAGTGAAATGGAACGTTTACTGTTTGAAGAAACCAGGGGTGGACAACCTTTTTGAGCCAGCGGGCACACTTGGAAGTTTAAGGAAGTGATGTTGATGCCAATCACAAAATGGCTGCCACACGGATATGAAACAGGACCACAAAAATAGTGCAGGCATGTCCCACCAACACCAATCAATGATAAAAGGCACCTAACATTTGCAACATGCCCCCTCCCCACAAACAACATGCCTGCGGGGTAAAACAGGGGTAGATATTCACCAAAGACAGGCAGAGGTGGTACAAAAACGGGGACAACAGAACCACATGTTTCTGCCACTGAAGTCAACATGACGAAGTGATGGATATTTTGCTTTGCTGGAACAGAATTCAGAAGTTAAATTGTTTACAGCATTCAAAGATTAGCAGCATCAGACCCAGATTTGTAGTGGAAGCAGATTTCAAGCTGAACACTCAGGCTATGGAAAAACAAGGAGAGACCTCGCACACTGGTTTGCTTCTGATCAGCCTGGCAGCTTAGACTCATCTGAAAGTATTTCAAAGCACACATCCTTAATGCGGAAGATTTCTGACACCTACAGGCCAACCTAGCTCACTGCATGGTATAATTCTTCAAAAAGCTGTGGAGCAGTGATGGCCAAACTTGGCCCTCCAGCTGTTTCGGGACTACAATTCCCATCATCCCTGACCTCTGGTCCTGTTAGCTAGGGATGATGGGAGTTGTAGTCCCAAAACAGCTGTGGGGGGCGAGTTTCGCCACCACTGCTGTAGAGGGAGAAATCAAACTGGAACAAGCCACAAAACAATTAATTTTAAAAAAGAAGAGTAATTCTTGCAGGTTTTGTGAACAGTTCTGGGTTAACACATGATTGGACCAGCACCAGATCCCCATTGCTACCCAGCTGGATGTAAGAACAGCTCAGAATCCAGCAGATTCCAGGCCACCTCAGGATCTCCCTCACCTCATCCTCAGAAGGGGCTTTCCGCTAGGTTCCACTGGCTAGGATACCAGCAGTGAGCCTTAGAGTCACACATTCAGCAACCAGCAGCAGGTCAACCGAACCAACAGAAGTAAGCAGAGTGATGCATCCACTCAATCCAAACCCTCCATAACCTGGCATGGGGTTGGCTTGCATCTTTACCAAGATACCTCTACGTGGGGCTACCTTTGAAGGTGACCTGGAAACTACAACTAATCCATAATGCGGTTCCTAGACTGGTGACTGGGAGTAGCTGCCAAGACTATATAACACCAGTCCTGAAAGTGCTACACTGGCTCCTGGTACATTTCTGAGCACAATTCAAAGTGCTGGTGCTGACCTTTAAAGCCCTAAGTGGCCTTGGTCCAGTATACCTGAAGGACCATCTCCACCCCCATCGTTCAGCCCGGACACGGAGATCCAGCGCCGAGGGCCTTCTGGCAGTTCCCTCACTGTGAGAAGTGAGATTACAGGGAACCAGGCAGAGGGCCTTCTCAGTGGTGGCGACCACCCTGTGGAACGCCCTCCCAGCAGATGTCAAGGAAATAAACAACTATCCGACTTTTAGAAGACATCTGAAACTTCAGGGAAGTTTTTAATGTTTGATGTTTTCTTGTGCTTTTAATCTTCTGTTGGGAGCCGCCCAGAGTGGTTGGGGGAACCCAGCCAGATGGGCAGGGTATAAATAATAAGTTATTATTGTTAGATTATCACCATCTGTTAAGCCTGGATACCTGACAGTAAAATCAATTCTTAAAGAGAATGAACACCTATCCTGACCCCTACACAGAAAGACGCCTTTTCATCGTTTAAAGACTTATTCACTTTGTAATTACCACTTTTCCACTTATTGTTTTATGTTGTGTATGTCTGTTGTAATTTTTATGCTTAGAAACCACCCAATAAACTTCATTTTTATAGGTGTGACCCAGAGCATGGCACTCAGCATATACCTATGAATCTTGCTTGGGAACAGAATAGAAATGTCTAAAAGAAATATACATTCCTAAGATACTTGTATTTTTGAAGGATTTGGAAGATTAATGTATCAGTGTGGTATGGAAATAAGGACCTGTCAAAAGCTTTGTCCCTCTTGTACCGGGGGAAACTGTGACCCTTCCAATGTTGTGGGACAACATCTGTAGGACCATCGGTTCTTCATCCCTCTTTTACATAATGCCATTAAGCTTACCACTACATTTTCTCCCAAAGTCAACTAATAGCAAACTCTGGAGACCCAGCTGTGTGAAAGATAATTAATTTGGAACTGAAACCCTGGAGCCAAATCAAGAGTTTGCTCATCTCCCTGCAATTCCAACAAACTATAATTGTCCTTGGTTTGTTATAGCAGCCAAAAGGTTTTTAATGAACTCAGAAGAGGCCCACACTTGCTCAACTATACTGAAAGACTATGGGAAAATAATTTCATGTGATTGCCGCACGAGGCTCGAACTTTTCCCTGTACAAATGCATAACTGATCCTTAAAGCACAGCGCTTTGGTTGCAGATGTTTGGCTTAACAGGAGATTACTTCACCGCTGCTCTCTCCATGCGTTGCCAGCTTTTATGCTTGTCAACACCCCTTCCCACCAACAGAGCACAGATCCTTCTGCCTGCAAAGGCGGAAAAATTAGTGCGACACACAAGTCTACGCTTCTGGCTCCGCTACAAAAAAAATAAAGGGAAAAGTCAACATCTATTGGGCTGGAGACACAAGGAGGACACTCCAGGATCAACGCTATAAACCAATGTGGGGATCATGCTCCACTCGCCTTGCCTTGGTAATCTGGCCTGCACTTGGCCACAATTCCCTTTGTGAATTCCTTTTTCCTCCCAGATTATTTTCTTCTCCTCGGACTATAGGTTTTCCAGTTAAGTATGAAGAGAGATATTCAGTTAGCGGTAGGTGCACTACTAGTATATTTGGCAAATCAACAACTCACTTCAAGAAACTTGGGGAGAATAAAAACATACCAAATACCAGCCGTAGAACTGCAGTTCTAGTATTTTTTGGAAGATGTACAATATTTCTCTCCAGGAGCAAACTTAGGAAAATGGTTCTGCCTGTTTGCATTAGATGCTTACTGTGCTAGCTCTGACTGGCAGACAGCAAGGGTGAAATGGAAGATTAAGTCAGTATTGGAATCAGAAGCAAGTCCATCTGCTTGCTGTACAAGGATGAGGCAAGATGGGCACAACCCCCCAAAAAAGTCTTTTTAAAAAATAAAAAAAAGAACAGAATGTGCCAACACCTGTTTTAAGTATTTTCCATGTCTGATGACATGGGCTCTGGTCTCCAAGGCTTATGCCATAAAGTATTTCTTAGCCTTCCAAGTGACACCAAGCTTTTAATCATTTATTGTTGTGTTGTGTTTAGAAGTACAGCCCTTGGGAATTCCTTCTTGCCTAGGAAGTCAATATGTGAAAGCTTCAGCACAATTCTATATGTGTCTACTCAGAAGTAAGTCCTACTTTCAGTGACACTTACTCCGAGACAAGTGGAGACAGGATTACAACTTTAATGCCTTAGTGGTTTTTGAAAGCTTTAGAATCTACAGAAGAAAAAGAGATGCATTTTATAAGTTATGGGCCATATTCAATGAGCATGTTGCTCTAGCGGAAGCCATCACAATGATTCCCACTAGCGCAGCAGGGCTTCCCTCTTCCCCCACAGTGCCCTCCCCAAATCTGCTTCAGAGGGTTAGGAGGACCTCCCAAATACCTGCAAAACAGCATGCAAGGAGAGGAGAGGAGATACCTGTTTTATCAGAGAAGCAGAAATGCTTGCGCTGATGGAACAATCTTCTTGGCGTTACACTGAATGCACCTGTAAACTATTACGTGTGGCTGTGAGGGCGGAGGAATGCTAGGCCACAGGTCAGTGGTAGTGAACGTGTTTTGCATGCACAAAGCCTCAGGACACTTGTTGCCCCTCATCTATAATCTATAGTTGTTTTCCATGTTAAAACTTACTGAACGCATTCATCTAATTCTAAGAATTCAGCAATTCAGATAATCTTTCAGGCCAACTAATTCTCCATTTGCAATAGCTATTTCGCTAATTGAATTGAGAGCTCCTTTGAGCACATTTAAGTGCTTGAGCATGTGCATTGTTGTGGGTCAGAGCTGGATGAGAGGGGCCGATGCTGGAAAGTGGGGACTTGGACGCCTAAACTGCACACATGTGGAAGGGAACTGACTAATTGGTCCATCTCTGCCTCTTATCAATCTTTTCAAGCCAAATGTCTCTAATTAACAAACTTTTCTGTACAAATTTTTGTTGTGTTTTATTGCTTATGCTTGCACTCAGGATTCCAAACTATGCACAGCAAAAGGCATTTCACCACAAGCGAAAAGATCGCCACGCTTATTGCACAATGAATTTCTTTTCTGTTATGCCAACGCGTAGAAAATAAGGAGACCCGTTAAGGGGAAAACATAAAAACACCAGAGAGTACATTCTGTTCATTTGTTCTCCAAACTTCCTCCTTGGTCTTTGTGCAATAATTGATACCAATTATTTTCATAATGTCTTCTAGCCCTGTATGTGCTCAGCAAACCAATTGAGTCAGCAGCAGGAGGGGGACGGGAATTGGCTATAGGCATGCATCCAGCGACACCTGCCTATTGGCTCTGAAATCAAATATCCTTCTGCATAAAGGGATTCAGCATGGCAGCTTGTTTGTGGCCAGTTTGAGGAGCCACTGAACTAGATTAGGAAGCTCCAGATTTGGGTTTTCTTTTTTCTTTTTTAATAATATTTATTGCTTTTATACCTTACAAAAAGAAAAAAGAGAAAAGAAGAAAGAAAAGAAGAGAAGAAAAAGAAAAAAAGCAAAAGAGAAAACAATACAATATATAAACAATACAGAATGCAACATTAACATTAACACATTAACCAAAAAAAAAAAAAAAATTAAAAAAAAAACCCATCGTACCATCTCAATATCCTCTCTTTCATTCCCTTGTTTCATCGACCTCCTCTCACCTCCCTTTTTGTATTCCATTTCTACTAATTGTTTCAGCAAATCCTTTCCATCTTTCTCTATTTTCTGTCATGTAATTATCTTAACATATTTTAACCTTATTTTCCATTAATACTATAGTACTTATTTATACTTAATTCCTTAAGATATTTCTACTAAAGCCATATAATTCCCTTCCAACATTTTTTTAACACTCATTAATTTTACATTATTTCCATATATAGGTTTTAAATTTTTTCCAATATTCTTCCACCATCTCTTCTCCCTGGTCTCGGGTTCTGCCAGTCATTTCCGTCAATTCCAGATAGCCCATCAACCTGGTGATCTTCTGTCCGAGGCTCTTAACTCTTTTCCAGGTCCCTTCTGTAGGTCTTTTTCATATTTATACGTGCTCTTTACTTTGTCTTCTCCTGATCTTGTTCTTATTTTCCTTCCTTTGATGCTGAAAAGTAAATCTCCGGGAAATTCCCATCTAGCAATGTTTTTATTCCTTCTCAACAGGTCAACCAAATCTCCATAATTAAAACTGAAATTCAAAAGATATTTCCAATCGTGTTCCAAAGTTCCTCCAAGTCTGGCAGTCCCCACAACTCCAGTCTCCTTCTGACCCAAGTCCAGGTCCCATAGGTCAATCTCCAGTCCAAGCGGGGCTCCAATCCTAGAAGTCTGACTTTCTCTAAATTCAGTCTTGGAAGGCATCAACTTATAATAATCAAATTGCAACTGTAAGGCTGGAACTCTCTGCCTCACCACTTGTGCCACTTTAAGTTCCACAGTGAGAACTTTCTCCTCCACCTTCTCCTCGATTTGTCATGTCAAAATAGATCCCTGTGTCGTTTCCTGAATAGTTTCTGTATTAATATTGACTTTTTGTGCCAAATTAGTCACTTTTCGTTCCAAGTTATCAATTTTTATAGTCCTCACATCCGTCTTCTTGAAAAGCTGTTCCAGTGAGTCGTTAATCTTGCAAAATGCAACCACTAAGGCTTCTTCTGTCAACATTCTTAACATATCAAGGTCAATCCCAGATTCTCACAACTTTATCTTGCAAGTGGAAAATTCCCCCAGCTCAGTTCTTGTAACAATTTCAAAGGTTTTGAATGTATTGCCCAGAATGTTGTTTTTGTTTCAAACTTTGCAGATCGTGGACAAAATGGATTGTTTCAAGAAGTGGCAGAAAGATATTTCTAAATTTGTCTGGCAGGGCAAGAAACCCAGAATAAAATTTAAAATACTAACGGATGCAAAGGAAAGAGGTGGATTTGCCCTGCCAGACCTTAAACTTTACTATGAATCAGCAGCTTTTTGCTGGTTGAAAGAATGGCTTCTTCTTGAAAACACTGACATTTTGGATCTAGAAGGTTTTAATAATGTATTTGGATGGCATGCATATTTATGGTATGATAAGGTCAAAGCACATAAAGCATTTAAAAACCACATTGTCAGGAAAGCGCTGTTTAATGTTTGGATAAGATATAAGGATTTGTTAGAAAACAAAACCCCAAGGTGGCTGTCACCAATGGAAGCGAAAGCCTTGAAAAAGGTCAATATGGAGGTCAAATGGCCGAAATATTGGGAGATTTTGGAACAAGACGGAGATAGACTGAAATTGCAGAGTTTTGAAAAACTAAAAAACAAAGTGCGAGACTGGCTTCATTATTATCAAATAATGGAGGTATTTAAATTAGACAGGAAAATTGGCTTCCAGGTGGAAAGATCCAAATTAGAAACAGAATTGTTAGAACCCAAGACTAAGAATTTGTCAAGAATGTATAACTTGCTGCTGAAATGGAATACTCAAGATGAAACGGTAAAATCGGCTATGATTAAATGGGCACAGGACGTTGGACATAACATTATGTTTGCTGACTGGGAACAGTTATGGACCACAGGTGTGAAATTTACGGCATGTAATGCCTTAAGAGAGAATATTATGAAAATGATATACAGGTGGTACATAACCCCAGTCAAGCTTGCAAAAATCTATCACTTGCCCGATAACAAATGTTGGAAATGTAAAGAAACTGAAGGTACATTTTTTCACCTTTGGTGGACGTGCCCAAAGATTAAGGCTTTCTGGGAAATGATATATAATGAATTAAAAAAGGTATTTAAGTATACCTTCCCTAAGAAACCAGAGGCCTTTCTCCTGGGCATAGTCGGCCAAATGGTGTTAAAAAAGGATAGAACTTTCTTTATGTATGCAACAACAGCAGCAAGAATACTTATCGCAAAGTATTGGAAGACACAAGAACTTCCCACGGTGGAGGAATGGCAGATGAAACTTATGGACTATATGGAATTGGCGGAAATGACTGGCAGAATCTGAGACCAGGGAGAAGAGTCGATGGAGGAAGACTGGAAGAAATTCAAAGACTATCTTCAGAAACACTGTAAAATTAAGGAATGTTAGAGTGATGATGGACTGAAAACAAGTGGTTTCCAGCTGCACAGGTTAAAGTTAAGGATAGATTAAGATTAAAGATTAAGATTAAAGAAGTTTAAAGAAATGGAAATTTGATTTTAAAAGGGGAAACTTTAAAGTTATATGATATTAAGATTAAAGGATTAGGTTTTAAAAAAAAGTTGAAGTTATATATTATAACATTTTATTAAATTAAAGATTGGGATTAAAAAAGTGGAAAAGAAACTGCTGGACAAATAATGTGGATTGGAATACAAAAGAGGGAGGTATGAGGAAGTCCAGAAAATAAGTAACTTAAAATTGGAAATGGAAAAGAGAGTTTGTTTTTAATTGTTTTGTGTTTATATTGTTAAGTCTTGTATTGTTTTTTGTGTGTGTTGTTTTTCTTTTTTTGTTGTTTAAAACTTTAATAAAAAATTATTAAAAAAAAAAACAATTTCAAAGGTTTCCTCTAGGGGGAAACAATTTCTATTTGTATCAATCCTTTTAGGCACAGTTCAAACAATAAAGTTTGTTTCAATTTTCAGTTACTTTTACTCCTTTTTAAACGCAGAAGGAGACAATGGAAACAAGATATTTCCCTTCTTTAACTTACTGTCAGCAGACAATCTGTTCACAGTCAATGAGCATATCCAAAACTTCAATACTTGCTAGCAGCCCGTTTCCAGGTTCAGAGCGGTGGTAATTTGATTTTCTTCACTCTTTCCTGCAGGCTTACAGGATCTTAAATCTCCCCCCCTTCTCCTGCTTCCAAGGGGGGTTTGGTAATTTAACCGATGGAAGTTTAATCCTTTATGAGAGACTTTCCAAGGCTTTAGCTTGCAGCCTCTTTGCTTCAATCTATTTACAAAAGGGGGAGGCGGACTTCCTGTTTGAAACCTCCCCGTTTCGATGCCAAATTAAGACGTTTAAAAATCCAATTTTCCGTTCTACTCACGGGTTGTTGTTTTAAGATCAAATTGTCCACAGGAAAAAGCGCTCTCCCGCAACAGCAATGCGGCTTCACTCCGTGAAAAAAGCAGTCGATTCAAAGCACCACACCACTCACCCCACCTCGCTCCGGATCCCCGAAACCGGGTTTCCCCGCAAGTAGAGGAGGCGCAAAAGGTGCCAGCCGAATCCCACATCCACAAGCCTCTCCCGCCTGTGGTTTTTGATGGGTCTCCACCTTCACCGTGGCGGCCGGACCCTAATTTCCACGGAGCGGATTCCTCCCGATCAGAGGAATCCAGCCATTGCGGGAGGCGCCTCCCCGGAAGTCTCCAGATTTGGGTTTTCTGACACCCCTTGTCACTGCAGGTCACCAAGAACCCAGGGCTACAACATTTGATTTGTCAGCTTTTGGCTCCTTTGAAGACTAGCAGCAGGAGAGGGAGGAATCCCTCGAGTTACCACTGCTATACTGTAATGCCACCCTCCCGCCAACAGAGCCTACGGTGGCCATGGGAGAAGGACAGATGCACACCTTGCTGCCTCATATGCATCCACATGTGAAATGGTGTGTCAGTACACCACAGCAATGGTGGTGAAGGGAGGTCAGGTATATAAGTTATACCCTGAACAGCCTTGGACCAAACAACCCTTCAAATAGAAACAAGGCATATGGTGACCTAAGTCAAACAAGGCCTAGTGAATAAAAGTGTTCCTAGCCACTGCTGAGACACAACATCACTGATGCAGAAGTAGGTCCAAGGAAAGGCTGTGGCTCTATGAAGGGGTGTCTTTTCTCTCGGCATTTCTCCTGCAGCTGGTGCAGTGAGAAAACCATGTCGACTGTCGACTTCTGAGCTCTAAAGCCGCATTGTGATAGACCCTGTCAGCAAGTGACTGTAAACTTCTGAGAACTACACTAGCAAAGGCTTTTTGCACCACAGTACTCAGTAGGGAGATTCCACGGTAGTTGTTACAGTTATGGCAGTCACCTTTGTTATTGTATAGGGTCACAATGCTTGAGTTTATAGGAAAAGGTATATTGTACTTTTGATTTGATTTTTGTTCTTTAAATTCTAAATGTAAGAGAACCATAACCTATCACCGTGTGCTAGATGGCACCCGCAGCAGAGAAGGTTTATATGCAGGTAAGTATGGTTAAGGGACACGGGTGGCGCTGTGGGTTAAACCACAGAGCCTAGGACAAATAGGTACTGCTCCGGCGGGAAGGTAAACGGCATTTCCGTGCGCTGCTCTGGTTCGCCAGAAGCGGCTTAGTCATACTGGCCACATGACCTGGAAGCTGTATGCCGGCTCCCTCGGCCAATAAAGTGAGATGAGTGCCGCAACCCCAGAGTCGGCCACGACTGGACCTAATGGTCAGGGGTCCCCTTACCTTAAGTATGGTTTGGGGGGGGTTCCCCCAGAACTGTTGTTTAAATAATTAAGCAAACAATGTTTTTTCTCCCAGAAATGTGGTGTGAATAATTAAGCAAATAATGTTTTTAACTTTTCTTCGTGATTTGTGTTGGGCTCTAAAAATGAATCAGCTAGGCCATCAAAAGCTTAGAATCGTTTTGGGAATTGAAGCAGATGTTCAACCTGACATTTAACCAAGAAAACGGGGGGCAGCTGAGATCCAGTGTGAGATCCACCATAGTTGTACATGAGTCTTCTATGAGGAGTTACTAAGAATCATAGAATTGATCAAAAGATGTCAGATTGTTTAAATAAATATGTTAGATTTTAACAGATTCCTCAATAAATGCCAGAGCACAGGGCTTTGGAAATAAATATAACATGAAACATTTGTTTTAAAGGGGTGAAATTAAACTTATTTCTCCGAGCCCCACCTTGGGGGTTATAGATGCCATGCCTTTCATTTACAAGGCTCCAGAAGCATTCGATTATAGCAGATTCTGTCGTGTATTTTCCGCCCAACCATGGGCAAATCACTTAATAAAGCCTTTATTGCAGCTCCATCATCTCTTCACCTACAAAATGGAAATAATACCCTCGGCAATCAGCTTGCAGGAGGAATTTGAGATCCCTCTCTCCCACCTGGCAAAAGGACATGTATGGGCCCTGTATCTCTGGGATGACTCATAAGACTATAAAATGATTCAGAATGACTCATGAATATTTTCAATACCTACAAGCAAATTGATACTATCTTAGGATGCAAGTGCTGGTGGCATAAAACTGTCACGGCACATTTGCAATAGCCGGATTACCCCTCCCCAAATGCTGGATTATCGCACGCCGCAGATGAACTCCTAAAGAGCAATTGTGTGCATGAACTTTTAAACCTGCAGGTACAGCTTCTATCCAGCATGCATGCAAGCTGTATCATATCACACAGTGCTATCAAGAGCCAAAACAGAGCTGATATCATCTAACCAGATAGAACCCTTGAAATGGAAATTGGAGAAAGGCTATATGGATCCAAGTGTTTCTACAATGAGGCCTTTAGCCAACATGGTTTTCTGACCTTGAAAGTGCCTATTAGACACATGCATGCAACAACTAACCAGAAACACATGGAAGTTCTTTATTAGAACCTGCCACAGAAGCATTACCAGACTCTAAATCCATGCCTACATTAGCAACACTAATAACAGCAGTAGTGGGAATATTAGTGGAATAAAGCCAATTTTTTTAATGTAATTCAGATGCTGGCTAAGTTCTTATCAAAGTTCACTGCTTTCAAGGGAGTTAAATAACAGCTATGTTTGGGCTAAAGAGAGTAGCTCTGTATTATTAATGATATATGGGAGACCTAATCCTAAATTTGCAGCTGCCCAGGATTAACCTGACAATCCCAAAAGAACTTTTCCCTGGATATTTAGGCTTTTTGCTTATGAATGATGCATACAGAGATTTCTTAGGATTTGAAATAAGTACAGACACCTTCCCCGCAAGGCATTTCCCAATTCACCAAGGCTTCAGCTCCACTCGGCTTTGTCTGGACAATTCAGATGGTGCCAGTGCAGAGTTAGGGCTAGAAAAATGGGAGCGTTGAGGTGAGGAAAGTGTTCCCACAACTCATACAACAACATGGCTGTCTGGGGTGTGGGGAATGTGAGCACTGTTGCTTACAGAATCTCTACATTCCAGGCGGGTATCTGCTGTAAGGTGGGTGTTCCTCACACATGCAACCCTAATATAGAACTACCATGCATGTAAATCCCTTTCTGACGATTCTCCCAAATGCATTGGTGGGGAAAGGCGCAAAGCTCAGAATAACCAAGGCAAGTTTAAAAGCTCAGATCCTGAAGTCCCAAAGTCAAGAGGACATAGAACTGTGCAATGGCTGCAATCTAGCTGACTGCAAGCAGATGGGACTCAATGGATAACAATGGAGAGACAATGATTTATGGTCCCACAGACAGCATGTAAACTGTTATGTACTGAAGTTCTCACCCTGGGCCAGCAGGGGGATACTGTAGATAGTTATGCAAATGAAGGATCGAAAGTGACATTCAGTGATTGGATAGTTTGTATGCAAATGAAGGATCGAAAGTGACGTTCAGTGATTGGATAGTTTTAGAAAGTTGTTACAGTAACAAGGTACTGGAGCTCTATATAAGCAGACTGACTGAGCCCTTCAGTTCAGTTCTGTTCTGGCATCTGAATAAAGAAGAGCTGTTTGAAGAATTGCTGTGTCGTCTGATATGTTCACCCACAACATAACATAAACTTCTTCTTTTTCCACAGAGAATTCCGGATCACAGCTAATGTTACAACATTTTTTCCAGCCGAGGTGTCAGTCAGAGACTTTTATGCCAGGATGCATATCACTTCGAGTTTTAATAATGGAAAAGAATGAACAGTACTGTAAAGTTCAATGTTTCTTTTCAGCATTTTTTAAAAAATAAAAATAAAATACCAATGGTGCTGCACTTGTCTATAACATAAATCAAGTAAGTGAAATGAACTGGGCACAGATTCTTTGTGTGAGTATTCTGCAAAGCACTTTGAATAAGAAATAATGGCTCTTTAGCATATTAACCAGGCGGGTACAACATTTGTTTTCACTTCATTAGAGTCCCTCCCCCTTTCTCTCTCTTGGCCTCATGAAAAATTGTGAACAATCAACTTACTGCTGCCAATGTCTGGGACCCATTAAGGAGCAGTAGTTCCGTTTCATAACTCCGTAGCCAGTTAGACTTAGAATAAAAGTATACAGCTGACCACAAAAATTAGCTTTGTACTCATAAAATCTAACCAAAAAATGTTGATGGGGGAAAATATGCGACTGAAAACTTTTTATGCAGAAATGGTTTTGTTTAGCGCCTCATCACAGCCAGCCTTTGTAAAAGCACTTCGGGTTTATATGGTGCCTTCGGTGGCAAAGGATCTCAAAGTACTAGCCAGGCAGGAGTCTGTGCACAAGTGAATTATGGGCTGACTTCCAAGGGAAGAAGACAACACACAGGGGAGAAAATGTAACATGCTAGTCCTCACCTTACAGGGCTTTAGCCAGGGAGTGCAATCAAATGTTGTGACTGGCAAGGGACCTTCCTGGCCATCATCAGCCAGAGCTGCCTTTCTTCCTGCTTCTGTCGCACTGCTGCCCAGGCATTGCAGATAATGATGTGTGAACATTGCATGGGTTGACTGAGTTTATGTTCTTCAACAGCAGTAGCCCTTGTGCACAGGGCCGGATTTAGGTTTGTTGAGGCCCTAAGCTACTGAAGGTAATGGAGCCCTTTATATGCGATATTTTAGGGAGCAGCCTAGCAGGCCATTACTTACATCATAGGAGCCTACACAACGCAAAACACGGTTGCTGTATGTAGGCTTTATTTTATTTTTGTTTTTTATCTTATATTTTGGAAATGTACATCCAGTTTTTTGGGGGAGGGGGGCCCAGAGAGTGGGGCCCTAATATAGTTCGTTTAGCTCATACATAAATCCGGCACTGGCTGCCCACCATTCTCTCCTTGTGCACATCCAGCACAAGGTCCAAAAAACCCAAGAAGCCCCGGCAGGCATACACATTGAACAACAGCAGTTATGATGACAATAAATGCTTCCGTACAGCTTTTTGATAAATATTAATTTTATTTCCAAGGAATAACACAGTACACAGCTGACCTATCAGCTTTTTTGAAGAGATATAAAAAGTGTACATTCAGCTTATGATGGCATCGAAAAGTTCTGATAATTTTTATAGCTCTTTATATTTACCAAAAAAAAAAATTCTGGGCTGAACAAGAGAGTTTATTTGTCTAATTAATAATAGCCTGTTTTGAATGTGGTCCTTCCCAGCATCATTTCTTGGGTGTAAGGCTAAAATCTTAATCCTGTTTACCTGGATGCAAACCCGATTCCATTCAATAGGATTTACTTTTGAGTGGACATGGTTTGGATTCTGCTGTAAGTCAATGGAATTTACGTCTAGGGTTGTATCTACCTCCCTTCCATCCTAATTTTTAAAGCAATTACACAGTGTTTACTTATGTGTCACTGTCGATATTGACAGGAAACTAATACTGATTATATTTTTACATTTCTACTATCGGCAAGCTTTTTAACTTTTATTTTGGCTTGGTCTGATAGAAGCTGGATTCCAGAATTCTGGCAGGCAACAGGTTTCCTATTCCAGCATGGTGTAGTGTTAGTGTGTTGGACTAGGACTGGGGCCAGCAACCTAAGGCCCATGGGCCACAAGCGGCCCACAGGGGTCGTTTAACCAGCCCATGAGCCACCCCCAAACCAAGTTGCCTGCTCGGCATTGCACTAAACCGGCGCAGCGTGCAACTCGCTTCCATGGTGCTGGAAAGTGCATCTGCGCATGTGCAGATGCCGGAAATCATGTCTGCGCAGACACTGACACCGGAAATCGTGTCTGCACAGGCGCCGAAAATCGTGGGTGTGGGCGATCCGGCCCATGGAGGGATCTCCGCTGGAGTGAACTAGCCCAGGCGAGGTAAACCTTGCGGACCCCTGGACTAGGACCTGAAAAAGAGCCTCTCAGCCTAACCTATGTCACAGGGTTGTTGTGAGGATAACACAAGGAGGACATGAACCATGTACACCACCTTGAGCTCCTTGGATGGAAGGCAGAATATAAATGTAATTAATAAATTCCTGCACTTGTGAGAAGCAACCATCAGAATATGATTCACTGGATACAATCAGTCAGCTGAAAAAATGAAGAAGTTCCACAACTGACCCATAGCTCTTGGTTAGCACAACAAAAAAATTCTCCCGAGTCTTCCCTTCAGCAATAATTTGGTATTTTCTAGACATAAAACCCAACGAGCAATATTCTGGTTTTAAGGAGAGAGAAAATCCCAGGGAGGAGGAAGATGAATTAAAGTATTATGGAGCCAATTCTGAATATTTGTGGGATGAGAACCATTGGTTGATAAAATGAAAAGTAAACTGGGGTCAGGAAATCTTTCTTGGCAATCAGCAAGGAGTCAGGGGCAGGAATGTATGAAAGCCACTGAAATTCCATTGCTATTTCCACATTTTCCAGAACCAAACAATAGATTTCTGTGGAAAATCCTTTGTCTGAATCAAAATTTGGTCAGTTCATTATGGGATTCTATTCTTTACTGCTTTCTGTATTAGTTGGATCACTAATTAATGGACTTTAAAGATTTTTTTGCCTGTAAACAGCATGCCTTCCAAAATGGTTTGCAAACTATATATCAACATATACATATTAAAAACCCTTTTACGCACTCATTTAAAACATCCATTTCTTTAAAAACACTATTAAACTCCAGCATAAACAATACAATAATAACAACCAATTTATATTGTGGACCCAGAACACAGTACTATTTCTATAGCCCAAGTATGGTTAGCCACCAACATCCTTGATAAAAACACAGGTATTTGAGGCCTTTTAAAAGTAATGAAGGCTGGGGTTCTTGCCTGGTCTCAGAACTGAGTTCTGTGAGGTCACTGCCCAAACAACTCTGTTCCATTCCAAGAATTTATAAGATTTCCATTAGGCATGGATCCTATGGTGCCTCAAGCAAAATGTGTTCTGTGTTTCAAACATTTGTAAGGTTTCCCTTTTATGTGCTCTCTTGTGCACCATAATAATAATAAATAAAAGGCAAATGTCATACATTTACTATACTTGCAGAACCATTCCAAGTCTGTTTTCTCAGAAGTAAATCCCGCTGATCTCAACAAAATTTACTCCCAGGTGTGAATAGACTTGCAGCTGTAAAGCTGTCTGAACACACCATTTTTGTGCATTTTCAAAATCGCACTGCATCACGGGAGTTGAAGCAGCATGAAGGCACCAGTGAAATAAAAAGTAAATATTTATTTCACTGGTGCGTTCATGCTGCTTCAACTTCCATGATGCAATGCGAAAGAGTGAGAAAAGGTATAGGATAAGAAATGGGCACAATTACAGGAGTTTTGGTGCAAAAGTTAAAATATTGTGGGAGTAACTTTGTTACAGCAATGGTGGTGGAAAAAATTCCTGGATAGACATGAATCAAAGGTAGTTTTTGGTAAAGCTGCCTGTAAGTTCAGCACAATATTTTAGTCTGACAAATTTCAGTTTGAATTATCCTGTTACTAACAGCAATAACCACATCTACCGCAGCAGTAGCCCTGGTCAGCTATGGTTAAAAATATAACGCAAAGAACTTCACAGTTTGATCTATATTGCTTGAGGACATCAGAAAGAATTACTACAGCTATTCAGTTAATCAGCTGTGTACACAAGCTTCATTCCTGTTTGCAATTGCACCATTAATTGAAGTTCAGTTTTGACTTTGCTTGCCTCAGGTAGGGCTGCACTGCCACTGTGTGGCAAGATTGTTTGCAAACCTAGCAGTGGTTTCTGTGGCACAGTGAGCAGAAAGGGCACAGCAAACTGGATATAGAAATGTGAAGGTCAAGTGGGGAGGAACTGGGGGGGGGGGTATTCCAACCCCTTTCCACCTCTGTTCCTACATTGTTATGTCACAAGGTCATAAAGACTGAATTCAGGAAATCAATTTTTTGTGACTTAAATGAAACTTATGCAATGTCTTTTAACACACAGCCATTCAAGAACCAGTTACAGTCTGAACGCTTTTTCCAAAAACATGGTAATCCCCATGTGTTGTTGTGTGTGTGTTTTGGGTGGAGGGAGTTTGAAACAACATGTATAGTTGACCTAAGATTCAGTGCTCTAGCAGATATATTCACAGGATGGAACTTGCAAGGTTTCCCATCATACCAACGTGTCAGATCCCGAGGAAGTGGAACTTTGCTCACATAATGTGATTTTCCTGGCCTGCTTGCAGAACGTCCCAGATTCAATCCCCAGCATCTCCAGGTAGGGCTGGGAGACAACTTCGTTGGAAAGCCTGGGAAGCCACTGCCAGTATGGATTACCCTGAGCTAGCTGAACTAATGGTCTGGCTCACCACAGTGGTACCTCAGGTTACAGACACTTCAGGTTACAGACTCTGCTAACCCAGAAATAGTACCTCGGGTTAAGAACTTTGCTTCAGGATGAGAACCGAAATCACGCAGCGGCCGCGCAGCAGCAACGGGAGGCCCCATTAGCTAAAGTGGTACCTCAGTTTAAGAACAGTTTCAGGTTAAGAACGGACCCGAGGTACCACTGTATAAGGCAGCTTCCTGTGTTCCCTTGAGCCCACCTACACCTCAAAAGCTGTTCCCTCTGGGACAGCATGTGATAGGGCAGGAGGCAGCAGCAGTGGCAAGGAAATTGCAAGAATCTGGCAGGTCTGCCTAACTTTAAGGGCCTTTCTGCTCATGCAAGATATTTTTGCATGCAAGTCACTGCCAAGTATCACGTATTAAATATAGATTAAAAAAAAACATCCTGCACAAGTGTTTCGGTTTAGCTTCCCAACATGTCTCTGAACATACGTTTGGGTCTGCGAAGTTCAGTGGAAATTATGTAGGCGTGCTCTTTCGATACGTAAACCAGTAACATTATGCTTATTGAATAAGCTTACTACCAGAAGTTTAAAAAAAAAGGAAGAAGTCAAGAAATGGTTCTTTCACCACCACTTTTTAACATTGGAATGACACTGGCACCACCTTGAGGTAGACGTTAACAGTATACAGTATTGAAATTTTGCAAGTTATTTCTCTTTTGAAGAAAATTTAATATTTTAGCAATCATACCATTAAATAACAGACAGTGTTGACACTGTTATTCACAAATTTAGGCAATTACTCCTTCATACCAGCCTCTGAATGGGATCATATATAAATATGTATAGCTGGGGTGGGATATTGTTGTGGGGGATTGTTGCTGTTATTGATATGAAAATTATGATACAAGAAAGTAACACATTATTTATGTGGAAATTGTTCAGTTTGTTGTGTACATTGTGTGTGTGTTTTTCTTATGTTTGGAATCTATTATATTTTCATGTTGAAGCCACCTTGAGCATGGTTTTAAGCTATGGCAAGGTAGTGTACCAATAAAATCTCAAACTGTTTCCTAGCCCTTACTTTCCATTGAAGAAACATCAACCAATATCCCAGGCCACTAATAAGCAAGCCTGTTAGCAACAAAAGGCATACAACTTACAAGCATACACACTATTAGTGCAGCTAGATTATCAAAGCCAGCTTTCCCACCAAAATGAGGGGGGAAATGGCACCAAAAATATAACAACGCTTGACACATTTCGTTCAGAGGAGCTAGACTGATAGCAAACCTTCGAAGCATTAATGAACAGAGCAATTATTATAATTTATCTGGAAGGGGTTGAGGGAGGAAGAACTCCACACATCAAGATCCACATTTCATTTTTTTCAAACTCATTAAAAGCTTTTAGACAAATGTATCCTGCTGCACCTAGCATTATGGGCTGGCCCTCACTTAACTGCAAACATAGAAAACATAGCACAAATCATAAAAACCCAGTGCTTAGTGAAGTCCTATAAAAACCTTCCTCTACTAGTTCTGTACACCTATGAACTAAATCAATTTAGGATTGAGGGGGCTGGGGTGCATAGTAGTGGTAGACATTATGTGACATTTGTCCACTCCATGCTGATTGCTCCCAAAAATATGAGAGACTCTGCCCACTATTCTGGGCTTCTCAATTAAACAGCCTCCTCATATGTTTCTGAAGTGCCACCTTTTTTTGGCAGAAAAAGCTGGAGGGTAGTCAGGTGGGTTATTCTGCACTGTGGTCTTAAGTCACTATCGTACACACCAGTGTGAATACTCAAGATGGAAGCTGGTTCTAGACCACATGCAAATTACAAATGTCACACAGAGGTCACGGTGCACTTTTTTAAGGTCAGCAATAGTTAACGAGCTGTACATACATTGGCAATTTTCAGAAAGTGTCCTCTTTGAGACTATGCAACGTAAAAATTGAGGTTGAGTTTCTTTTAAAATTCACTTTCATGAACTACAAACTTGTAGCTGTCATGAATTGAATTGATTTCTCAGCAGAGGCAGGTATCATTTGTTAGACCCTTAAATTATTTTATTATCCAGCAAATGATCTTTTTCTTCATTGCAAGTTATATCCATGAGTGGAAATAAATCCAGGACACTTAAAAACAATTAAGAACAGATATTGTCAGGGAACTGCCATCAGTGCCGGAGGGAGAGAGCAAAATCCAGAGGGATTCCGGAGAGCGTCCCGGGATTGGGAGAGGCAGCCCATCTTCTGGGGAAGAGAATCAGCGTAGCACCAGTGGAGAAGGGGGGCAGATGGGGGAAGCGGCGAGGCGGTCCCATGACTCCTTGCCGGGGACCAGCGGGGAGAGTAGAGGTCCTCCCCTGCCTACGCCCTCCTTGCGCAGAAGGCTTTCACGCAGAGAGAGTAGGAGGAGAATAGGCGTCAAAGAGCTTCTTTGCTGGGAGAAGTTTAAGAAACGCCCACTGACGGATTCTGCCAGCGATTGAGACAGCCACGGGTGAGTGGCTGTCCGGACAGAAAAGGTTCACTCAGGCAACCCAGACAGGTGTTTGCACCGGCTTACGCACAAGCAACCCCTAGAACCACTACAGATATGCTTGCATCAATTCTTTCAAATCTACTTAAGCAGCATGATGTATTTTTAATTCAGTTGAAATATTAATATGTTCAAGGGCTATTATTATTATTATTAAATTTATTTATCCTTTACCTATTCCTTGACAGGAACTCAATGCAGCTTACAGATAAAATAAGAACAGCTGTCGGGAATCACGTTTTCAGATGTGTTAGTGTTGCAGATTCATATTTCTCTAAGCATATAAATGCTCTCCCATCATTTTAACTGCTTTAAATAAAGTTCTCTCACTGAAGTGATCTATAGCTTTTTCCCTTCCCCAACAAAATGGATTAATATTTTCTGCCATTTTTCCTGTTCATCTCTGAGGAACTGTAAAGGCACGTTCCAAAAATAAAACTAAAAATTTTATGAAGGACATTTGCCATATAGATCTTCAGATGTGCCCACTTATTTAAGTCATTTTCTTTTGCTTCCACATGAATTTATTAGGATTGTATTCTAAGATCTCTTTCCATTTTTGTGTGATCCTAGATATTTAACTGGCTGCCTCTCCAAGCAATGTGTACTGTCTTCTTTGGTAGGTTTGTTTATATCAGGGGTTGTCAACCTGGTCCCTACAGCCCATTAATGGGCGTTTCAGGATTCTAGGTGGGTGGTTGAAGGTTCTACGGCACAAGCTGAATCCTCCTTCCATCGAGCACTGGTGGGTGAAAAGGAAATTTTACCATCAAGGAAGATGCATTTGTGGGCGGTAGGTATAAAAAGGTTGACTATATTATAGCCAATTCATTTGGGTTTTGTATCCAGAAAATGTTTATCTATTAAACTTTTACCCAGAGACAACCAAAAAGTTAAGAGTTTCCCACCCCAAAAAAAAATCAGGATTGGGTACACATAATCTAACATCACCAGCGCACAAAATAATTTTTAATTCTTCCCTGCATATTTTGACCTCATTAATTGGCAGCTTCCCAGCCACAACAGCCTCCTGCCTACCCTACTCCCCTTAAAAATAATGACCAGTTTTTTAAGAGCTCGCTGCTCTTTCAGGGCCCAAAAAACCCCAAACACATACACTGAAATAAAGTGTGAGAGGTGTGTTTTTTTTAGATCTGCCTGCACATTCTTGTTGCAGAAGGGACTCTGCCACATAGAGGGGCAGAGCCTTGGAACACACCTGAGCCCAGCAGTTGGATGAGCCCAGCCAGCCTTTACCAGTTTATTGTATTGATCTTGTAACTGTCACTATAACACTTTTCCAGATGTAATAAAAGAGTATCACGGTGTTTTAAGACCATAATATTAGTCGTTAGGAAGATGATTCACAAACATAGTAGCGATCAGATTTCTTTTTAAGGAAAAGAAGAAGAATTCTAAGAGACAGTGCAATGGAGTGCTAGCTAGGGGGAGGAAGAACAGAAGCACTTTTCCGGGGGAGCAGCAGAGGATCATTGCTGGGAAGACAGGTAATTTGTCGCATCAGATAAATGGTCCATCCAAGCACACTTGAGTAGCAGCAGCTGCCTAGGCTTCCCAGGCCCTTCTCAAAGGCTGTACCAGAGCGTGGTCGAGGGTGGATCCCCAGCCCTTCTCCATGCAAAGCAGTGCCAGATTTATGTATAAGCTAAACAAGCTATAGCTTAGGGCTCCACTCTTTTGGGGGGGCCCCCAAAAAATTACAGTGGTATCTCAGGTTAAGTACTTAATTCATTCCGGAGGTCCGTTCTTAACCTGAAACTGTTCTTAACCTGAAGCACCACTTTAGCTAATGGGGCCTCCTGCTGCTGCCGCACTGCCACCACACAATTTCTGTTCTCATCCTGAAGCAAAGTTCTTAACCCAAGGTAATATTTCTGGGTTAGCGGAGTCTGTAACCTGAAGTGTATGTAACGAAGCGTATGTAACCCGAGGTACCACTGTAAAGGAAAAAACCAATCGATGTACTCTTCCAAAATACCAGATAAAAAACAAATAAAATAAAACCTACATACAGTAAGTGTTTTGTGTTGTGTAGGTTCCTATTTGTTATGTGCAAATGGCTTTAGATACCTATTAGGTCCATAAATTACCATATAGCATATATTCAACACAAAACACAGTGACAATTTGTTGTTGACAAAGGACAGCTGGACATATAAAGGGCCCATCACCTTCAGTAGCTTAGGGCCTCAGCAAACCTAAATCCGGCCCTGATGCAAAGCACCTGCTTCTGTCACCAATAGCTAAACCCCGCCCCAGCTATTTCTACGGGTGCAGAGCTTGGACCGCAACCTGAATTACTATAAGCGTGGCAACTTCACTGGCAAATACTAGGCTTCTAATTCCAACGCCAACGCCTCCCAACCCAGAGCCTTTCCCCCTCCCTTCTTTGATTTTTCCCCACCGTTGAGCCTCGCCCACTTTCCTTCCCTCCCCTTCGCGCGCGCCGCTGTCGCTCCGGCCTCCCATTCTTATTTGGAGAAACTCCCCCTGATTGGCCGAACATACGGCTCTCTCCAAATTTGCATCCCACGTCGGTGGAAATTTCCGTCTCCCGATTTATATATTTATTTATTTATTCCGCGCCCGGAGCCAATGGGAGCCCCTCCGCTCGCTCCGGCGCTTTTCCGACCAATGAAAGGCGAGAATTCTCGCTGTTGTGGCACGTGAGGGCCGCGCACGTGGACTCGTTATGTAAAAGGCGGGGCAAAGAACTCGCGAGCCCTCCCCCCCGCCGCGCGTGCGGGACGGCGCGCACGCGCGTTGCGGGGGGCGGAGGGGGCAGGCAGGAGGAGGAGGAGGAGCGGCGGCGACGACGACGACGACGGTATTAGCAGCGGTAGCGAAGGACAACGGCGGCACCGACGGCCGAGACTGCCTCAGGCGCACTTCAGCGGGCGAAGATGAAGCAGCAGCAGCCGGTAACGTCGGCGGCGAACGCGAGCGCCGCCACCGCAGTCCCGGCCTTCCTCAGCAAGCTCTGGGCGCTGGTGGGCGACGCGCCGAGCAACCAGCTCATCACCTGGAGCCAGGTAGGCGCTGAGGAGGAGGAGGATGGGGGCGAGGGGAGCGGGATGAAGCGAGGCCTCCTCGCTCGGTAGGCGACGCGGCGCGGAGGGAGGCGGGAATGAGGGAGGGGATCGGTCTCCCCGCCATCTCCCGTCACCGTTTCGTGGATGGCGCACGCCTTCCTTCCCACCCTTTTTCTCTCCGTCTCCCCTCAGCCGCCCATCTTCGCGTCTGTGTTGCGTCTTGGGCCTTCGTTCGGACAAAAGGCGGGGGGGGGGAGAGAGAGAGAAGGGAAGGGGGCGTGGTCAGGCGTTGGTCACGCTTTCTGTATTCCTGACGGGCGGGGGGGGGGCAGGGGCTTCACGCGGCCTACCCGCGAAGGGCCCCGTGAGGCCCGAGGCGCACTCGGGTTCGCCGTGAGGGCGCCTTCGTCCGAGGGAGCGGGGGAGAAAAGGAGGCCTCGGCAGCCGTGTATGCACACCACACGGTAATCTGAAGGCCGCGCTTCGGTTTCCGCAACATGGAAACCCCCCCCCCCCAATCTACCGAAGGGCTGCGAAACAAGTTCCAGGGGAAGGGAGGCGACAGACAGCCAAATATAAAGGGGAGGAGAATGTGCCGCGCGACCCTTCCCAAACGTGGCTTTGACGTAGGCACGTGTGGATCAGTGCATATCTACCCGCTTCCTTAACACGGAGGTGGTTCGCATGTAGGAGAAACGCCTTGTATGGAAACAGTCCGCAACCAGAGGGTGAGGGGTGTTTCTGCGTGTGGCGTACACACAAACAAAGGCACGAGTTAAGAGGACATGAGGACATTAGGTCGTGAGCATCTTACTGACTGTGTTAAGATCTGGTTTGGGGGAGTCCCTGGTTCATGCATTATTATTTTCTCCTTAGGCATGAACTTGGTCAGTGGTTCTCGGTGAACCATTACAGTATTATCTTGCCTATTACCTCCACAACATGGGGCCTTACAAAACTGTTAAGTAGGAGTGGCAGAACTGCCCTTACAGGTACTGACTCAGCCTCTTATGCACTAACACACATATCTGCCATTTTATTGACTTCCAATAGTCCATTAATTTTGGGAAGGAAACATAAATACACATAAAGTGTTGGAGTCAGTAGAGAGGTTTAGATCTCTGTTTGTAGCTCCAGGAGATCAGCAAGGGCTGAAGGTGGTTCTCAAGTCAAAAAAGGTTACTCACTTCTCTTGTAAACAGAGGTAGCCATGTTGGTCTGTTTTAGTCAAAACAGCTGTCTTGTGTATTGCGATGTGGATCATTTTGAATGCACTAACGTGCTAAATAATCACTATAGTTTCTTGTCCTAGGTTTGATTCTAGTAGTGCTCCCCTGTAAGTAGGCTTACATGGAGAAGAGGAGGTGGCAGCTCAGTAGCTCCGTAGACCATATTGGGCTACAGGTTGTTAGATTACTGCTTCTCTGTTTTGCCCAAAATAGACGAATTCCAAGAATTATG
This sequence comes from Podarcis pityusensis, assembly GCF_964106645.2. Taxonomy (NCBI): domain Eukaryota; kingdom Metazoa; phylum Chordata; class Lepidosauria; order Squamata; family Lacertidae; genus Podarcis; species Podarcis pityusensis. The sequence continues at coordinate 55,441,861 of NC_138026.1, forward strand.
GAAGGAGTTACACCTGTATGAATAAAACCTTATGGTGAGAAGCAAAGAACTGAGATTGTTATGAACAAATTGATGAATGTTGAGTACACTCTTTCTGTAACAATGTAGAAGAGGTCCTCTTTCATTAGCATCACAATTGTCTGGGAACTTGTACAAATTGGAACAGCAGGGTAGGAAAGCTTTGGTGATCAATTTTCAGACAGTCTTTGTATGCCTAAGGCAAACAATGTCCAGATCTCAGGAGGCATTCATCTTTTGCATAGTTTTTGTGTCACATTCCCTATCCTGCTAACAGTGACACTTTATTTTTAGCATATGAAGTTTTAGGTACGTAATTCTTTTGTTTGATTCGAGGCTTAGGAACTATTTGGTAGGTAAAAATAGGCTATTTAATCATCTTAATATAAGCAGTAAGATTTACACTGCATTCCTATTGCTCATTTGCAGTCCATTTTGTATGTACATGCATCCATTTCAGGTCTCTTTAAGAGGAAGGATACTTTCTATTAAGGATACAGTTGCAGGAATTTGTGCAGTCATGTACACCAGTTTGGCAAAGAAACAAAAGCCAGGGTGTTATGGGTAGATGAAGGGGCAAACAATATAGAAAGGGCATTGGTGGCAGCAAAGGTTAAAAGCTCTGCCTGAGTGCTTGTCCAGGAAATCTCTCTTCATCTTCCCTTGCAGCATTTCTATGGAAAGCTGCAGATGTGGTGACTTAGTCAAGTCTTCATCCAGGTAATGGAAAACATCCAATCTCTCCTAAAGACCTTTCAGCAAGTAGTACAATCAAGAATGCTGCCGAAGCGCTTGACAACAGGGAAGCAGTAGATAACAGACCAAGGACAGTGGTGTAGTCACTGGTGCCACCAGTTGGAAACCCAGAATTTGCAGGGGACAAGCAGAACAGGCCAAATCTTGCACTTAATTTTGTAAACAAGAATTTTAAAAAAGGCCAACACCACCAATAATGTACACACTGCACATGTGCTCTGATGTGCACATGAAACTTTTGTTCAAGTAGACTTTTTCCACAGAGAGACAAGTTGGAAGAATGAGTCTTTTGGGCTGCTCCCTTTCGTGACCAGAGTATTTGAATATTTTCTCAACCAAGAATTCTCATCTTTGTAACTTTCCAATTACTGAGCAACATGCATACCATACTAATAGGGAATATGGTCTGCCTCCTTCATGTTTTATCTGAGTAACCTTGAGGAGTTGTGGAAATATGTTTGTGTTTTGTCTCAGTTTTTATGTAAGTATAAATAATAATTCTGAAATATTCTAAGCTCAGCCATGATAAGAATGAATATTACTTGGGTATGTATGTATGCAGCAGAATCATTCTGCAGTTGATTCTCATTTATCTGTTTCATTTTTAATTACCCCCTTCTTCCTGATTTACCTGATCTTGCGGCACTCTGTACATTGTTTCAGTATGCACAAAGATTAGCATAAAAATAGGAGCAAGAGGCAATAGGTGATTCCTAACTTGTATGAATGGAGTTGCATTATAAGTGGTCCATGTTTCACAAGCATACAGTAAGGTTGGTAGTACAATAGCTTTGTAAACAAGCATTTTGGTTTCCCTGCGAATGTACCAGTCCACAAACACACTGCGCTTCAATTGTGAGAAAGCTGCACTCGCAGAGCTCAAAGGTTGTTGGATTTCGGCATCAATGTCAGCCCAGGTGGGAGAAGTGATTGACACTTTCCAGCATTACACCACTGAGTTGGATTTGTAGCGCTGCAGAGGTGTCGTTTTTCTGCTCGTTGGTACAGCGCTTTGGTTTTTTGGATATTGAGCGATAGGCCTCGCTTTTTATTAGCTTATGTGAAGATATTTAGGATGGTTTGGAGGTCATCCTCTTGAGTGTGTACACGCTATGTTCTCATCAGTATGCTGAAGCTTTATGGCAGAAGTTATGGTAACCTTACTCTTTGTTTTCAGCCTGCTCAAAGAGCTTTCCATCTGTTCGATATGATTTCTATTCTGGTGGGGAGTTTCCCTTCAACAAAGGGTAGGGTCATGGCAATGAAAATAATAAATAAAGAGTTGGGGTGATAACACAACCCTGTGGAACACCTGATCTCACTGTGAACGGTTCACTTTGAGAGCAATTATCTGCAATTGTTGCTGTCATATTATCATGGAAGAGCCAAAAGATGTTCACAAATTCATCTGGGCAGTCGATTTTAAGGACAGTCCACAGGGCATTACGATTTACAGTGTCGAAGGCCTTAGTCAGGTCAGTAAATGCCATATACAGGGGTTAGTTTTGATCTTAGCATTTTTCTGGAAGCTGTCAAGCAGTGAAAATCATGTACACTGTCCCCCTAGAAGGTTGAAAACCATTTTGGGATTCAGGAGGAGTAGCCTCGGATATTGTTCAGAGACAGTTTGCTAAGATCCTTGCAAGAATTTTGCAGGCTGCAGCTAATAAAGTGATGCTTTGATAGTTTCAGTAATCCGTTCTATCACCTTTTTTAAAGAGATTGATAATTTTGGCATCCCTAAAGTCTGCTGGGATCTCTCTCCCAGATTTTTTCGATGAGCTAGTAAAGTTGTTGTGTAAGTTTAGCTCCGCCCACTTTGAAGACTTCAGCAGGTATCCTATCACATCCGCTGGCTTTGTTGTTTTTCATTTGGTTAATGATAGTCTATGCTTAAGAAACTGTTTTACATTTCTAACCACATTATTTAGGCATTGAATGTGATTGTGATCTTCATTGCAGAATGGACAGAGTTTCCTTGTGTTGGATGAACAAAGATTTGCCAAAGAGATTCTTCCAAAGTACTTCAAGCACAACAACATGGCAAGCTTTGTGAGACAGCTGAATATGTGTGAGTTTTATAACAATATGTAGTATTAACCTTTAGATATACTGGTCTACATTTAAAACATTGAACTCCATGGAATTCAGTTCTGAGATGGATTCTACCTTTTATTGTAATAACAGATTCTAACTATTTCTCAGTTTTAATCATTTATTGTACAAAACAGTATCGTAAGGCATTCAGCTGCAGTCACTGACTGGAATGCAAGGGGAAACAAGCAGAATGCATACTGCATATTGAGTGAATCAAAGAAATGTAGACTTGGAAGGGACCCAGAGGGTCATCTATGCAGGAATCTCAACTAGGAGAAGGACAGTTGACGCTGAGAGAATTGATTCAAAGCAACGAGCCATCCTCATAGCTGCAGCCTGCAGCTTGGTTTTTGTGTGAACTTCAGTCATGTTTGACAACCAGTAATAATGGTTTTTATAAGTGTTTTGAGAGCATGTGTGGCAGCTTTATAAAAAAGAAATCCCATGATATTGATAGTATCTTCTTCCAGAAGGGACAGGTTTTGACATGACATGTAGCAGTATAAGTTCATCTCCTTATTTTAGGAAGGACACCCATCTTGTAACACAGCATAGCGTTGTGATGATTGAATTTGTATGTCATATTTTAAGTGGCACTTTAAAACTAGAACTCTTAGGTATAGCCTTTATAGTACTAATATATAAAGGCTGTGGTTGGCTTTGTTGTTCTGCCTTCCGCTGCTCTTATGAGAACGGCCTTGTTATCCCAAGATAAAACCCAGGACTAATAAGGCTGGAAGGGAAACAAAATGGGACCCTGCATAGGTTGATAATGCACCTAGGGTTAGTCACACAGAAACTTGCACAAATGAAGGGCAGCTTGTAGCAGAATAGCTTTCACTAAAGGTAAAAGAAATGTGAATAGGCAGTGCTGCTACCTGCACAAAGACAGCAAAATTTTTCTCTCAACTGAATGAGGATTGTAGCCTTGATTATTCCAGTAGGCTTTTCCATAGTTGATTTATTCTTTTCAGATGGTTTCCGTAAGGTAGTCCATGTTGACTCTGGCATTGTCAAATTGGAAAGAGATGGCCCTGTTGAATTCCAGCACCCCTACTTCAAGCAAGGACGGGAAGACTTACTGGAGCACATTAAAAGAAAGGTTAGTGAAAGGGAGTCTGGAAGCTTTGAACCTTCTGTAAGCACTGACGTAGATCCATGTGAGGGTTTGCCAGGATCTTACAGATAGTGTAAGTGGGAACAGAAATCTAGATTGCAAAAAAGGAACAGTACAATTCTGTTTTACTGAGTACAAAGCAATGCACATGCCAACAAGACTGCCATGCAACGGTTCAAAACAACTGCATGCAAGCCTTCAGTCACATCAAGATCTAGAACTACAGATCAAGGATGGCTTACTGTAACCTAAAATATGCCTTCAACAAAGGGGGATGGCCAGTTCTCTGATCTAAAGGCAAAAGCAAGTCTTGGACCTATTTTGATCAGTATAAGGAAGCGCTTCACCAATGAAACAGAAATCCAGGGAGATGTTCAGAGTCTTATCTTCATTTGGCACAACTTGAACTATGTCAGAATTCACTTGCTTACCTTCCACACTTTTTCTCCTCCTTTTTTACAAACCCCACTTCTTCCATCCCCTATGCTTGCAAAAATTGTCATCTGACCTCATGGAATGTTTGCATTATTTATTTCTTCAGTTTCTAGTTATTTGCTATAATACCTGCATAAGGTAGCTTTGGAAAGCTTCTGGGTGAAAAGGGAATTCTCTGTAAGAGATGGAACAAGGCCCTGACCATCCAGCTTGAATACCCCTCCCATTATTCTCTTGACCTTTCTGCCTTATAATAAACATACATACGTACATAGCACTTCCCTTTTTATTCTTTCTGAATTATTTGAATTCAGCATAGCCTTTGTTTATTTCGTTCATTTTCAGATAGCATATGATCCCTACATGATCTTGCAGATTCCATCCATGTGTACATTTTTGTTAATTGAAAGCAGAAGTACAAAGCTCTGCATGGATTCAGAGCAAAACCTTATTTATCAGTTAAATAGTCACTGTAATCCATATTTTTAAAAGTAACATGTTAACTGAAATTTGTGGTGATAATTCTTACAGGTTTCTTCTTCAAGGCCTGAAGAAAATAAAATTCGTCAGGAAGATCTGTCTAAAATCATAAGCAGTGCTCAGAAGGTTCAAAGTAAACAAGAGACTATTGAATCCAGGCTATCTGCTCTGAAGAGGTAAATAAGATTTCTAGCTTGATTTTTGAGGAAAAAGAGTATGAAAGACTACTAGTTCATCTAAAACTGTTTTTAGATTGCTGTAAGCTGCCCAGAGTGGCTGGGGGAACCCAGCCAGATGGGCGGGGTATTTACTATTATTATTATTATTATTATTATTATTATTATTATCATCATCATCATCACCATTATTATTTATATCATTACTGGTGGGTTTATGGCACCTTTAAGGAAACAGTTGTTTATTAAAGCTGGTATTCACCTGAGTGTTACTCTGAGTAGACGCATTGAAATTAATGGCCATGACTATGGGTCTTCCATTTCAATGGGTCTGTTCTGAGTAAGGCAACTGAGTACTCCCTGTAGTGCTGTCTTTGTGTATTTTGTATTACAAAGAAGAGGTGTGACAGGTCCCTGTTTCAAGGAATTCACAATCTAAAATAGGAGGGGGGGAATAAGCATGAATATGTGATTATTTTAATTATATATGTTTTGGCTTAGTTAACAATAAGGTATAATTACAGTTCCAAGTTTCACTAGGTCAGTTATTGGGATGCGGGTGGCGCTGTGGTTGAAACCACTGAGCTTCTTGAGCTTGCCGATTGGAAGGTCAGCAGTTCAAAAATGTGCGATGGGGTGAGCTCCCATTGCTCTGTCCTAGCTTCTGCCAACCTAACAGTTGGAAAGCACACCAGTGCAAGCAGATAAATAGGTACTGCTGCGGCGGGAAAGTAAACTGTGTTTCTGTGCACTCTGGCTTCTGTCACGGTGTCCTGTTGCACCAGAAGTGGTTTAGTCATGGTGGCCACATGACCCGGAAAGCTTTCTGTGGACAAACACTGCCTCCTCAGCCTGAAGCGAGACGAGTGCCCCATAGTCACCTTTGACTGGACTTGACCGTCCAGGGGTCCTTTAACTTTTTACCTTTATCTGGGTCAGTTAGTAATCCTTATATTGACTGTAAACATTTTGAAACAGAGAAAATGAATCTCTTTGGCGGGAGGTAGCAGAACTGAGAGCAAAACATCTGCAGCAACAGCAAGTTATTCGAAAGGTAATTATGTAACTTCTTTCTTCATAAGAATAATTTAAAGTAATCTATAAATGCAGTGCAAAATTGGAAGGGAAGCAGTAATTTGTGTGTTGGAAAGGGGCAGGGGTTTTAGTGGAAATTGGTAGCTTGAATGGTAGGTGACTTGCAATAATTCAATAAAGCTTGAAATTATCTTCTCGGAGATAACTTGGATAGTGGGTGGCAAAAAGCTCAGATGATCTGTTTAGGATATGGTAGCATGAAATGTAAAGGGCATTAATAATCTAATTTTGTTAAAATTGCATAAAAAATGTTTAAGAGATTAAACACAGGGATATACACAAAATATAAAACTTGCAGAAGTCCATGTTTTATATTTTGAATGCCTTTAAGTTCCATCTCATAATTTTTAAATTGTTTTTAGACAAATCTGATATCTAAAACATACAGAAATTAGGCTGTTTAGGGATTTGCACTATTATCTCTGCATTAGAATGACACCCAGACCTCTAAATCCTCTTGTTCTTAACTTTCCTATTAGGAAGGTGACTCTAAGCCTTTGATATTTCAGGCTTTAATTCTAGCCTACTTGACTCTGTATAGTACCATAAAAAATAAAATTGAACTATTGAGTTCAGTTGAACTTGCTCCTAATTGTATGTAGGATTTTTCTAAAGGCAACATTCTGTCTTTTTCTGCAGATTGTACAGTTCATTGTCACCCTTGTTCAGAATAATCAACTTGTGAGTTTGAAACGAAAACGGTAAGTATCAGGTTGCCGATACTGGAATTGTAACACAGGTTTATTTTGTGGATATATAGTGTTTATAGAAGCATAAGTTTAAATCCTTGTGTTTTTTAAAAAACATTTTTTTCTTTTATGATTTAGCCCATTGCTTCTGAATACTAATGGGACACCGAAGTCCAACATATTCCAGCAGATAGTCAAAGAACCAGCAGAAAACAAACATCATGTGAGTTAATTCTGAAATATACTTAAGGAAAGCATTAAAAAATGGGCAGAATAACTGCTTGGTTGGCCAGAGAAAATACAATATTCCCCATGAAAAAGAGTACAGTAATCATTATTCACATAGTCCTTGTGTTGGCTGTTCTCCTTTATATGGAGTGAAAATAGATCAGGCATATAGCAGTAAGGTACCAAGAATGCTGTTGACGGAAAGGGAGGGGCACCAAGTGATGCTTTTCCATAGCATTTACACCCAATACTGCATTGTCAGATTATTGTTTAGTTTTGATAAGCTAAATGAGGAGGAAACAGGGCAAAATATTCAGCTAAAAGAGCAGGTGTCTTTGATGTAGGAGCTATTTTTTTCCTTAAACACAATCTGAAGAAGTATTGTCTGTACACACTGTACAGATTTTGCATTCTTTCTGCATCTTCTCCCACAAATTATTTCACTATGTTGTAACTTTCTTCCATTCATCTTGAACCCTCTAAGGCCCACATTGGTTGTGAAGGTGAAAATGTTCCCCCCCCCCTTTATTGTGTACACACAAACTTCCTAATTAGGATGGCAACTTTTGTTCAGAACTGTACTTACTGTCTCACCCTCACCTTACAAAGTTAAGGGGAGGGTGGTTTCTCCAGATTCTCGTTTTAAGCTGTTTTTTACATTTGTCAGGACAGCTCATTTGGAAATTGTATCATTTTCCTCCTAAATGTATGTTTAGTATGATGTCTGAATTCCTAATGATTTGTAAATCTAAATTGGTTTCCATTTATGGTTTATTTAAATTTTTAAAAAATCATTATGACACTATTTTGGTTCTTGTAAATGGGCAGGTACCGCATAGCAGGACTGATGGCTTAAAGCAGAGAGAACAGCTGTCAGACGATATTATTATTTATGATATCACTGATGATATTGGTGATGAAGAAAAGCCTCCAGTTACTCCAGAAAGCAGTGAAGATGCTGCTTCAGACTCAAAGTAAGAAAAAATATTTGGAATTAAATATCCTCAGGCACACTGACCTACAGAAATTATGTCCATATCTTACTTGATAGTTTGACCCTCTAGGTCTTGTGTAGATCCCAAGATACCTGTGTAATCAAAAGATAAGATGCAAGATATCCAATAGGTTAGTCTATAAATTTTAACATTAAATCAAAATTGTTCTGAAAGGTAACTGATGAAAGGTGTAGGTTTAAGGGAGCCATCCTAAAGCCTGTGGACCGCCTCTCTTGGTATGCCCTGCAGAGGACCTTATGGTCCACAAACAATAACACTTTGGAGGTCCTGGGCCTCAAGGACGTTAGGCTGGCCTCGACCAGGGCCAGGGTCTTTTCGGCCCTGGCCTGGTGGAATGCTCTGTCGCAAGAGACCTGCGGTATTTGACATCTTTCCGCAGGGCCTGCAAGACGGAGCTGTTCCAACAGGACTATGGTCGGGGCCCAGTCTGACCCCCCAACAAACACACAAACTTTTTTTTTGTTTTAAGACCCAGTATATAAGTGGCCGCCCTAAGCCTTTCCACCGACTCATATAAGACTAGCACAGTTGGGCCTGGTGAGCAATCAGTGTTCCCATCCCCTATATGTATTTTAATCGATTGTTTGATTTATGTTTTTAATGTATTATACTTTGATGTTAGCTGCCCTGAGCCTGGTCCTGGCCGGGGAGGGCAGGGTATAAATAAATAAAAATTATTATTATTATTATTATTATTATTATTATTATTATTATTGGAAGTGGAGTGAGTGTAGCTTTGCTGTGGGGTGTCATATAACACCTGCTAGAGTCTCCCTGATGTACACTCACAAAAAGCTCCAAGGGAATATACTCCCAGCAGTATAGGACAAAATGGGGTATGTTGGAACAGATTTCTGGAGGCAGGATTAAAAAAATATATATTAAAATATGCTACCACCTGCCATCCTAGCCACATTTGAGTTGGGAGAGCTTACCTCTCTTCTCTTTCCCTGGACCCCAACAAACAGGTACTTCCCACTTCTACCCTTCCTCCGAAAAAAAGAAACGTACTGGTATTCTCAGTATTTGAGCATTTAAGGAAGTGCAAAACAATAGCATTATGTAGCTCATAACAAGGGCAGCAGTTTAATAGCTGTTCTCTACGTTACTATGAACTGCAAAGGAAATGTGGTGGATGTTGCTTCTCTTGAATCACATTTTATATATGTATTGCAGTTACAGTCCTGACATTGTAATAGTCGAAGATGACAATGAGGATGACTGTGCTCCTATAATCCATGAAAATACAACTGCTGAACCAGCCACAATTCCATCCAGTGATTCTGTCAGTCCTTCCCCTTATGGTGCAAGCCCATTAATGTCTGGTGCTGTTCAGTTAAACAGCCAGTCAACCTTAACAGCAGAAGACCCAGTCTCAATGATGGATTCAATACTCAGTGAGAATGGAGTGATTTCACAAAATATCAATCTTCTTGGAAAGTGAGTCACATTCTTTAAATCATCTTTAAAGTTCACACTTGTTCTCTCTTTTTTTTAAGAGCTTAAAGAAGAGCTACATGAATATTTAAATTTGCACTAGTTTTCTGATTTGTTGCTTTCTGAAAATGGCATAGTAGATGAGATTCAAATGTTTCCCAATTCTAAGTGCTGGTGCTGACCCATTTAAAGCCTTACACAGCTCAGGACCTCAATACCTTAAGGACCACCTCTCCCCATACAAACTAACCCGGACCCTGCGCTTGTTATCCAAGGCCCTTCTCCCTTCCCCAAGATGTTCAGAGAGTAGCAACGCAAGAATAGGCCTTTTCAGTGGTGGTTCCCCGTCTGTGGAATGCCGCCGCCAGAAATGCTAGCCTGGTGCCATCATTACATGTCTTTAGGCACCAAGCAAAAACATACCTCTTTACCTTTGGGTATTAAATAATCTGTGGCCTGTTAAGGAGAGGGAGACTGTTATCGTACTATTATATATTTTTATATGCTCGGCCAGTAAAGCGAGATGAGCGCCACAACCCCAGTCTCGTTCGTGACTGGACTTAACTGTCAGGGGTCCCTTTACCTTTAACTAAAATATGTTTTTAATGTTGTACACTGCCCTGGGATCTTTTGAATAAAGGGTGGTATATAAATCAAATTAATATTTCTTCAGTATTCCTCAGTTTTGGATTCAGTAGTAAAGGTACAGATAGCTTTTAGAGTAGATGCTCATTTCCTTTTTTAATACTGAATAATGTCATGCTTAGTGTTTACTGAAAGACTAGTGGTCTTCTGTAGAATCAATGCATGCTTGATCCACTATATACCCCCATGGTATATAGTGGATCACTTTCAGATACCTAGAATTATACTCATGCCTGTTGAATTCCAGATAATCCTAGTGGTTGTCCTCTTTACCTTCATTTTTCTTCTGCACTTTGATTCATTTGTACAATATATTTCTCATAAAAGCTAGAATTTCATGGAGTTTTCTTGCACTCCTTTAGGGTGGAACTTCTGGATTATCTTGAGAGCATTGATTGCAGTTTAGAGGATTTCCAGGCCATGTTGTCAGGACGACAGTTCAGCATAGATCCAGATCTCCTGGTTGATGTAAATATTTACACTATATATATATTTTTTTACTTCTATTTTCCTCGCAAATTTGGCTTTACAAAGATTTTGTGTAAGAAAAATACATTTGCATTTTTTAAATGTTATACCTTAAAAGGTCTATATTAACAACAGCTTGAGACTGCAGTTTCAGAGAGCAGAAGAATAGTAGTTTGTGCTTGAGGGTTTGTGCAGAACATTTCTATTTGTGGCTATTTCAGGCACAAAAGATTAGTTTGGTTTATAAGTCACCCAATTTATATCTAGAATATAGAATTTTAAAACTTGGTGTACATTTTGTCTTGTCCAGCTTTTTTCAAGTTCCGTGCAGATGAATCCTACAGGTCATATCAATAGTACAAAAGTAAGTTTTAAAGTAGCACAGCAGTGGGAAATATGGTGTAATGTCAATGGCCAGTTGTCTAATCCAGTTGCATAGCATGTTAATATTTGTTTTAACATTTTGTGTACCTTAACAAGGCTGATATTGACAAATTATTTAAAGATGCAGCTGTTTTCCTTTTTGTGCTTTCCAGATTTTTTTTCTGCATTTTGAAAAATTACACATGTGCATCTTAAGTTTTCAAGTTCTATATTGGGGGGCATCACATGCTGGCCAGAACATCAGTTTAACACATCAGTATTTTTAAAAGTTATTATCAAAGTAGATGTAGCATTCAAAAGAGGGTGAAAAGCACAGGCTAAGAACTGGTTTTGAAATGGGAGATTTGCATCATTTTGAAATGTATTCTCCTTATTTTAGACATGCTTTCTAGAGTAAAATTTGAATGTGATTGGGTGGATATACCCATGGTGACAGTCTAGATTTCTAACATTCCTGTGTCCCAGCTGCTAGATAAGTTCCTGAACATTTGCTTGTAGCAGTTATCTTCTAGACAAATGTTTTCTCTGTTCCTTAAAAAAATTAGTATGAAGTCATCTGATTTTTGTAACCATGCTTGCTTTTAAGGTGGAGACAAAGGGAATTGAAACAATGAAGACTAATAGTGCTCAACCATCTACACAAGATGTGCCTAATTCTGACCCCAAATCAGGTTGATATGCAAGTTCTCTTAGCTTCAGAAATGTAGATTGGGTATAATTTAACCTGCATTCATAAATACCCTTATTTTAGACATGAAATGAATAAAATAGTTAACATATACCCAGTATGTTTGGAAAGCAAGTTGTAGTTGTGCTGTACATTGACAAGTTTCTCTTCATTTTTTAGCCTTTTCTGTAGGAATATAGAGCAGTTGAGTAATTACTTTGGTTTGGTTTGTTTCTTGCCCTGCAGATAAACAGCTCATTCAATATACTGCCTTTCCCCTACTTGCATTCCTTGATGGAAATCCAGGCTCAGTGGAGAATGCAAATATGACACCTGAATCAGTATCTTCTGTGGATAAACAAATAGAAGTGGATGAACTCCTGGAAAGTGGTCTGGATCCTCAACCAACCCAAAGCAAACTGGTTCGTCTGGAGCCACTGACAGAAGCAGAAGCTAGTGAAGCTACACTATTTTATTTGTGTGAACTTGCTCCTGTGCCAATGGACACTGATATGCCACTGCTGAACAACTAAAACGAGAGAGTTAAAGCAAACTATTTATTGAGGCTATTGTTTGGGATCTATCTTTTGTAAATGGCATTTTGTGAGCAGCTACTGTGGAACCTTAAACAGTTTGTTCTATCACTTTCCCCAAAACTCGGGTCTCAAAAGAGCAGTTTAAACATTTATACAAACCATCAACAGTTCACAATGAGTTCATTCTAGTGCTGTCATATTTGGAATTATGTATTCAGAATATGCCAGGTAATTGGATGCTCTGTATTAGCCACTCGCAGTTTTTCTTGTTCACTTTTAGTCCTAATGTATGACATACACAAGTAAATAAGTAACTCTGGATGGAGGTCGTAGCACTCAGAGTTTAATTCTTCTGTACTTTGTTTTCTATTTTTACAACTTTGTTTAAATAAAACTGTTAGGGGACCAGAACTGAATATAGTGCTTCATTGAATTGACAAGTGTCCATCTTAATTTCATAGTCGTAAGAGTATCCACTACTTGCTTCACCCCATAGGCACAAATGCTGTTGAATGGGTTGGGGGTTTTCTGTGAATGTGTTCTTTGTTAAAGGGGATTTTCAGTAGCAGGCTAGAGGAAGTATATTCAGTACTATGAAAATGTATGGCCTATAGCCACATTGGATAAAAAATCAAAACAAGACTCGGAAGACCTAAACAGCCATTTTTTCTGAATGTTTACTAAGTTATAGCATACACACAAAATGACTAAATATTAAAGCTACCTTGAAATTGCATTCATGTTGAGCCTAAGTCAGCCATTAAATATATCTAAGTATTTTTTTATAGAAATTCACCACTGATACTCAGTAATGCACAACAGTGCTGCTACAGCTGAAACTGTTCTCTGTCAGCTATGCAATCCTTAAGGAAAAGCAAACCAGAACTGTACCTTCCTATTCAAGCAGCAAAGCACAGTATTTGAAGATTTCCAACAAACAAACTATGCAAAACACCTAATAGTTTCTGTGTTATGTAGACTTAGGATTTTCCAGGTACAAATCCACTGCCGGCAATGGACACACAAAAGATAATACCTTTGACACAAGAATCAATGACATCTGTGAAGAGATCAGCTATTAAAATGCAAGTGTGCTTTAACTAAAAATGAATATTGGTATATATCAATTTATCCAGGAAAGTATTTTTAGAAAGATACAGAACTTGATTTACAAACTAAGCTCAATTATACCCACACAAGGAACAGATGGAGCCAGGATAGTTTTTTTTAAAGTAACTTTTAAAAAAGCTATAAAAATAAACAGCGGTACCTGAAGTCTACCTCATCAGCGTGAAATATACTATACTACAGCTACCAGCAGTGGGGGGACAGCAATCCATTTCACTCCTTAATTTCAATTTAATGAGTGCTAGCCCTAAATACCTTCCAAGTATTGATTAGGTTTTTTTAAAAAAGACCATCTTGGTATCAAATGGTTACAAAAATGAAAAGCCCATAGCATGCATTAATACTTCACTGCACTTCACTTTAAAAAACAAATCTGGTCAAAATGGCAACTATTTTTGATACCCCATGCACATTTTGAATAATTTCAAGTACAACCTTAAACATTTACTCCTGTTCACATTCTTTAAAGAAGCCTTGTACTTATTCAAACCTGCAAGTACAAAAACCAGTCCTACAGAATTGTAACAGCTGTTTTCTTATATGCTCACACCAGCCCTAGTGACAGCTGGGGCTCTTTATCGTTTAAAGTGTGGAAGGGGGAAACCCTCCACAAATTGATTAAAATGGCAACTGAATCACAGGTACAATCTTTCCCTTCCTACTAACCCCACTCTTTGCTCTGCTCTATCATCAGCTAAGGCTCATTAGAGTTGACATTCCTGTGCTCCTGTTCATCTGATGTTTGTTCAACAAACAAAAGATCATACCTCCTGCAGATCAGCTATGATCTAAAGGTAACCTAGACTTAACACACACCTGATATGTGATTCTCATTCAGCATCAGACTCTCCTAGACAACCATCCATCCATGCTTCAGCTGAGGTAATACAGTATCCTCCAAAGGCTTACAACCATTACTGTCTCTCCTATCTGTCATAGCCATATTTTTCTCATCTTTTCTGGGCAAATCTCACAGTTGTGAAAGATTATACTTCCTTGCTAGACCAAAGTTGATATTTTACTAACTAGAAAACTGCTGTGTAACAATTATTAAATTGCAATAAAGGCCAGTAAGATTGTCATAGATAGCCCTAGCTTCTAACACTCTTCATGGTTCCCCATCTGATTATAACTTCAAATATCTGATTTAATGCACCTTTGACTGTACATGATCTAGGAATTCTTCAGTAAGCAGTAGGGCTGAGCCAAATATTTGTGGGGTTTGAAACACATGGAACTGTTGTTCTCACATCTAGTTTGACCCTAAATCCCTCTCCAGGTACTAGTTAGGGGAAAGAAAATATACAGAAGGGAGCAGTGGGAAAGATCACACTAGCTCTGTCCAACATTGCCTTTTTCATCACTTTCCAACTGGTGATATTGTGAAGCAGAGACATGTTTGTATCTGTGGAGGCTCCCAAATGGAAAACCAAGGTTCTCACCCACAGAAGCAGGGAGTCTCCATGGATGCAAAAGTCTCTCTCTGCTTCACACGGTCACCATTTACAAACTGTAAAAGTGATGAAAATAGCAGGGTGGTGGTGGTGGTAGAATCTTCATCCCTACTCTACCCACCATATGTGTTTACTTTCCCCCAACATTGGAAGAGGGCTCAGTATTAATCATTAATATGTACTATTATCATCATCAAGCTCAACTAGAAAACAGTCACTGAAATAGCAAGTGAACATGATTTAAAAGTATAACCATGCAGAAGACATGATAAACTATTCAGACGATACATACACGTATTATTTACAAATTGCATCTCGATGCTGAATACTGTTAGCTTCAAATTAGCAACAAAATAAAGCAAGAGCTTTCAGATGAGACACTTGGCTTAGTCAAATTCACGGTTTGTTAGAACAAGTGGAGCCACCAGAGTCCACACGTAGAGGACTATGCCAATCCAGCTGGAAGAGATCTTCACCCAGACAGATGGCCACTTACTGGTCATTGATGCAGAGGCAGGGTCAGGGCTGAGAAAGAGGAGAGATAAAGTGTTAGCCGACTCATTTGTGGAACAGAATAACTACTTTTCTCTTGATCATCACTTATGTTCTTAAAATTGAAAAAATTATGTAAGAATAAAATTCACTGCCACCGATATGATAAGTGGGAGAGGAGATTATGAATCCAACATTTGCCTCTCTGCCCACTTCCACCCCTACAGGTGATCAGCACTGATAATGTCAATGAAATGTAGTCCTGCAAGATCCACATACCTGTACCAGTTGGTTAGGGTCATCATGATGTAAAGCGAAGCAAGAAAAAGCATGAAGTGAAAGAATGAATAACTGTAAGTAACTCCATCTCTCTCATTATCAACAGCACGGTGCAAATCATCTCCTTCATCAAGAGAGCCTTCACTCCTGGGAAGTCCATCTTCTATCAGTGTTGACTCATCACTGGTTAATGTCAGTTTATTTACCTGACTATTATTGGATGTCCGAATGCTGCAGTTAAAAAGTAGTTAGTGTCACTAGATGTCCTTTTTTAAAAAAAATAACTGAAAATTGGAAAAGGTTTTCCAAAAGTTCTGCTCACCTTGAGTACAGAACACACATTAAGAACAGGATGAGGCCTACAATTCCTTGGGCATCCCACCAATGGACAAACTGACCCTTACTTGGAGTGCTTGTGGAATTATAGCCAATTATGTTCAGCAAGCTTGGATTGCATTGTCTGTCTAGATCAGTAAAGACACAAAAAGCTGAAAGTCGGATTATTCTACACAAAACAATTATTTCTCACAGAAGCAATGTCCAACATAATAATATCCACTAGGTGCTAGCCTTTTACACTGCTCGAAACTGTTTTTGAGCTGTTTGTTGTGTAGCTTTCCAACTGCAATGAAATACAGCTATGGCCTTTCCATACAAAGGATATGGGATTAACAGTGCTTTCTTTGAGTACTGTACTAGCAACATCCCCATGCAATAGAAGGACACTGGCTAGTCTTGCTACTGTGTGGTGAGAGAGCAAGTGGTCAGAACAGTGTTAGAAACTGATATATGAAAGCTAGGAGATAAATGGCACCTTAAACCTAGGTCATGGGCACTGCAACGGAGTGTCTAGGTGCACTTTTTTTAATAACAAGAATACAAAGCTGAAAATGAATGAACCGCCCGCCCTACAAGAAGTCTTTTGTATACCAAAACTGCAATCCTAATCATGCTGACTTGGGAGTAAGCTTCACTCACTCCAAGAATCATTTAGATAACCACAGATTCTCTAACAATCAATTTATAGCATTCTACCTTGCACTCTGAAATACTTTTTGTTTAACAATTTTTTGTCCCTTCAAAGCTTCAAAACATTCAAAAGTTTTAAATCATCCAAAGTAGGTGTGACAGCAATAAACAACGGAGTTCTGCCAGAGTCACTTCTGGATCATAACAATAACAACAAGAACAACATGAAATCTCCTTACCTGGCTCATTGGTCATTGCAGCCCAGGTTAGATACATTGTATAAACGGTGATCACAGATGATTGTAACAACCCAGATCTCGGTTGTGACTCCTATATGCAGACAGAAAGCAAAACAATACAGATAACTGCATATTGTGCTGATTTTTCTTATGTGATCACAACTCAGCACAGGGAGGGAGAGTAGGAAATGAATGAATGGAGAGCAGAGGAAACCAACTCTCCATTTACTTATCCCCCCCACTCCCCTGCGCAAAGCTGTAATTACAGGCTTACCAGACTTCGGGAAGGTGGTGTGACGGCTCTGGCAATGTCCCAGAGCCCTTGTGCCTCCTTCCCAAAGTTGGGTAAGCAGTCCTTCACACCTTGTGAGGTGCTGGGAGCAGTTCCAGGGTTTCCTGGATTTATATGCTTTTGCATGTATGCAGAGACTACCCCCCCCCCCCAGAACCAAATGCTTGCATAAGATGTGAATTAACTATATGTAGAAATTTGACAAACGGCTGATGTATTAGCCAGATTCTTATGAAAACAAATATCCACTTAATGTAACCTCATACCTGGATTTTAGGCAGAATTGACATTACAGATGCTCCAATGCACAGCAGCATATTGACACTGATAAATGCCTTATTTTCAGAACAGCCATCGGGCAGAGTATAATAGACATAAAATAGGACAATTGCCACCAGAGACAGAAGATAGTTTAATGCTGTGGCGGACAGCAAAGCTGTGAAGAAGCAAACAAAACTGGATTCAGGTTTTATTAGTACTTTTGAAGGAGGCTCACTAGAGCAGTGATGAAAAATAAATCCTATGGTACACTGTTGGATAAGAAAAGTGATCTGCTGGATTAACTTCAGTAGGCAGACTAAACTACTATTGCCTCTAGAAGATCTGGAAAAACTGAATCAATCCTCAGTAATTATAGTTGTTACTACAGCTGCATCAAGTCAGGCACAACTTTCTCCTCTTCTGATCCCATGTAATCAATATCATTATTATGCTTCTGGAAACACCAATTCCCTCTTAACCATGGTATGTTGGGGATGGGAGGGATTCAGACTCTCAGTTCCGCACATGCACACCCTTCCTTGGTCAGCAACTAGCGAGTGAAGAGCAACATCAAAGAGTTCTCAGGTCATGACTCCTACAACTGAAATTTGAGCACAGCATGTCCCAATTTTAATAAACAAACCCTGTGATGCTGACCAACAAACCACTACATACCTGCATACCAGCATCTTGAGTTTCCCTCTTCCATCTTTTCGACCCAAGATTCATTCCAAGAGTGGGCAAAATCAATAAGTAAAACCAGCTGGATAAGAATGAAGCAGAAAGCACCAGCCATGCCTACGTAAAACCACACTAGGAAGAAAAATAATTAATATATTAATTTTCATAAATAATTTTTCTGTTTGAATTGTTAGCATGTATTGAGTGATTCAGAGTCATCCGGGTAAAATTTACTCGTAAAATAAACTCTTAAAGAGTTTGACAATTAAAAAATAAACAAGGCTATGTCCCCAGGTAGCTTATAATCTAAAACCAACAGTGAGGAAAGCACAAGGATTTAAGCGATAAATATGAGTCTGTGACTACACACATATAAAACTAGATTCTTTGGGAATGAGAATTAAGGGATTATGCTGAAGTAAGGAACCTCCAGCCTGCAGGCCAGATTTAGCTCAATTTGGCCCACAAAACTGTTTTCCCTAAACCATGGTCACCTGACATCATATAGGATATCCGGTATGAGGCAGGTACAGACAGCACTGGATTAGCTGTGTAACTGAGCTCAGCATGGGGAACTCAACTGGACAGCTGATTGCTGAGGAATGCAGATTTGCCAGTCCTAAACTGGCAATACCCCTTGTGCTATGGTTTCCAAATGCCCGACAATCAGCTGGCTGTTGGGCACTTGAGAATCGCTGCTCAAGGGACACTGACAGGTAGTTGGGACCACCCATCTGTCAAAAGTTTGCAAACTGAGGTAGGGACTGATCTGACCTGTCAGGCCAGAAAGGTCATGCCAAAGACCTACGCATCTTCTCCAGTGTGACAAATCAGAACATTAAGATCTGTTAAATAAGAACTCAGTATCACATTGAAAGCTATTGGAAACAGTTTCTGTGCAAAATATACATGACTTTCCACGCAATCATACCTGTTGTAAAGGGTCCTTCTGGAATAAAAAATGCTCCAACTGTAATTGCAACAGCTGTGATGAATTTAAAGAACCAGAATCTGAAATATCACCAAAGAACCATCAAAGTTAGGGTATCAGCAGTATTTTTAAAATTTGTACTTTATATAATATACTGTATTAATATTACATATGATCTCTTCACTGACCTGAAGCAACAGCCTTCAGGTTTTGTTATTTATATACCTTGTGCAGGAAACACAAGACTACAATTTATCTCTCTCTCTCTCTATCTATATATATATATATATGAATGAATTTATATACCACCCTATACCCAGAGGTCTCAGGGCAGTTCACAGAATAAAACCAAAATACATAATCAAAATAAAAACAACAATCCAATAACCACCCCCCCCCCAAAAAAAACCCCACATTTCAAAAGGACATAGGATGTCAATCAAAGAAACCAAAGGCCTGGTTAAAAAGGAACATTTTTGCCTGGAGCCTAAAGGTGTATAATGAAGGCACCAGGTGAACTTCTCTGGGGAGAGCATTCCACAGATGGGGAGCCGCTGCAGAGAAGGCCCTTTCTCGTGTTGCCATCCTCCAGACTTCTCAAGGAGGCACACAAAGGAGGGCCTCAGAAGATGATAGGTTCATATGAAAAGAGACAGTCCTTGAGGTATTGCGGTCCTGAGCCGGTTAAGGCATTATAGGTCAAAACTCGGAAACTACCGTATTTTTCCATGTGTAACACGCCCCCATGTATAAGATGACCCTTTTTTTGGACCGCAACAAAAGGGGGGGGGGAATTGACCAAAGTTGTTGTGCTTGGGGGGGGGGAGGGAGATTGCCCACAGTTGCTGAGCTTTTTTTGGGGGGGGGGGGGTCAGCACTGCCAATCGCTCTACAGCCTGCACGCCAATCAAAATTGTACACATTGCTGCAGCAAACAATCGTTTGCACACACACCGCCAAAAGCCCACCTGCACACTCAGCACAACAACAGAAGATTGCACACACACCTCGATGATGCCGAAAATAGCACGCACCATTGCCAAAGCTGCAAACAATCGTCAGCAGGCCTTGCCACAGCAACCTATCACATGCCCAATCGCCGCTGCAAATTTCATGCTGTCTGATGACAACAAATGCCCATCCCCCCTCTGCTATCCGTGTATAAGACGACCTGCTATTTTTGCATATTATTTCATAGGAAAAAATATTGTCTTAAACACAGAAAAATATGGTAATCAGTAGCCAGTGCAGTTGGACCAGGATCATCGTAATATTCTCAAACCATCTTGCATGAGCAACCTGGCCAATGAATTCTGCACCAGCTGAAGCTTCCAAACCGTCTTCAGAGGCAGTCCTATGTATAATGCATTGCAGTAATCTAACCTTGAGGTTACAAGAGCATAGACAACAATATTTAGGCTATCCCTGTCCAGATAGAGGCATAGCTGGGCCATCATTTCTTCTTACCCATTATGTATTGCTGCCCTTGGATCACTGCTGCTCTTCACTTTGATCATCATTAAGGAGAACAGGAGAAAGAACATGGCCATACCAAAGCACACCCGATATACTGCTTTATAGCCTACTAGAACATCACAATTCACTTGGCCATCACAAAATCCAGGAATCTGTAATGAACAACATAATATATATTAACATATGTCAATGAAGAACCCAAACTTTTTGTTTTGTTAGGAGCCGACTATGACAGGATTAATTTAACATCTCTTCATTACTTGAAATTTGTACAGGTCTAAGGTTCTCACAAGCCAATGTTAAACTGAAGATTTAAATACATAATATATATATTTAAATACATAAAATATAGTCCCCTGGTGTTTTCAAAAGCCACATACATACATGTATGTATGTATACTCCTGGTCTGAAATAATAGCTAACTAACACAGGAAGAAGGCAAGGTTTTACAATCAACCATTATGCTAAATGTTAAAATACTTCAGTGAAAGGCAGTCATAATGAGAGAACTGCTCCATAGTTAGGCCTTAGCCTATGTAAACAAAACACTAAATAACATTCTAGAATAAAAGGAGGTGCGGATACGAAGCAATGCTTCTGAAACGTAAGAAAATACAGGTCAATCCCAAACTACCGTAGCAGTGCCACAATATTTCTACCATAGTTGTCTCAAGAGTAAACTGACCTTCTTCAGCTGTTCTTCCATTCCTGGAATTAACATCACACATGCAACACCCACTCCAATGAGCAAGAACAGAGCATATATCACCCTTGTTATAGTGGAGTTATTTCCACTGGGGCAGCACCGGCACAGCAGACATGGGGCACTGCCACACAAACATGGTATCTGATGAAAGAAAGGGAGGAGTATGAGGACAAAATAAAAAGTTATGCTCAGTTAATTACGTGGTTAAAATGTTTAACTACTGGTTCTGATGTCATAATATTTAAGGATCACACTCCTACTAATGTAATAGTTGTAATCTCATATTCTGTATTACATCTTCCGATATACCCATTACTGCAAAGGCCATGGCTTTGATAGTAAAATGTGTGCAGATATGAGCAGTAGGTCATTGGGCTCTTGATTCAGTGCTATAACACTAATAGAAGCATGAACAAGTCCTGCAAAAAAGCAAAGGTGATGTTGCAATGCTGCTTCTCAGATGGCTCTGTGATTGCCCCATGTACAGCCAAGACAGTCAACAGACTGTTTACAAAAGTTATTAGTTATGCTTACCAGGGCAAATAGTGATGTATACCATAGCCAAGAAAAAGTATATGACTTACAGGTTAGTGGAGATTTGTTTTTACTTTATGCCTGAATCAAAGATATATACTGAATTACACACTTTACTTCAATATCCTCAGAGGTGTAGGGAAAAATATAGGACAAGCTCTTACTCTAACTTCCAGCACATTAGGAGGAATGCACAACAGTTAAATCAGCAAAAGTTTAAGCAACATTCTATCAAGTTGCCCAGTCTGACCATTGTAACTTTCCACTCTGCCTTTATTATTCCATAGCAGGAATTTATCCCAGGGAACAGGAAAAAAATCCACAAATTTCAGTCTAACAAAACAATATTATGAATTTCTACTACGGCTCAAGATATTGTGTTGTTTTTCCTCAAAAAGTCCACATTTTCTCTAGACTGATTTGATTCTCTCTTACACACCTACAGATGATCCTACTTTAATGCAGGGTTTGTCAAAAGGAGGTAGAAGCCACACTTTCACTCATAATTTTCAGTTCGGTAATCCCACATATACTCCTAGCATGGTGACTTAGCATACACTGCGGTATAAGATGGTACAAACATTTGCCAGATGCCTTGGAACAATAAACGACCCTGTAAAATTAGAGATGACGAAACCCCACCACACACACAAACACCTTTCACATTGCAACTTCAGAACCCCTTTATAGAGACATTCCTAAAAATGGCCTTAGGAAGCTATCCACAGAGGAGGAAAGCATGAGGACTGGATAGAAGATGATGCTGGGGGGTGGGGGAGCAACTACCTAGATAGCAAACTACCCTCCAGGAAACAAGCGAGGAACTGTCAAATTTCAAAGGGCCAGTGTTTAAAGAGGCAACATCACCAACCCAGTGCCGGATTTACGTATAAACAATCCATAGCTTAGGGCCCCACTCTCTTGGGGGGGCCCAAAAAATTAAAGGAAAAAACACACCAGATGTAGATTTCCAAAATATAAGATTTAAAAAAAACAAAAATAAAATAAAACCTACATACAGCAACAGTGTTTTGTGTTGCGTAGGCTCCTATGATGTAAGTAATGGGTCCCGCCTGCTCCCTAAAATATCACATATAAAGGGCCCCATTACCTTCAGTAGCTTAGGGCCTCCTCAAACCTAAATCCGGCCCTGCACCAACCCATTGCTTTCCATTACTAAGGGTTTTTAATTTGGGGTGCATTGTCATTTTGCCATAGCACCTGCAAGGCGCAGACAACAGGGTCGAGACGTTAACGCGCCTCCTCCATCAGTTCTAGGGCGTTGGCAAACGAAATCATGTTATATATGATTTAAACAAAGGGAACGCATCACGGCCAGGGAGGGGCCGCCTCGCCGCAGAGAAAGGACAGCGCGCGGAGATGCATGGGGGGGCGCAGTCAGAGAGCCCCCTCACTGCGCCTGCGCCTCTGGAACTGCTGCTGCTGCTGCTGCTGCTGAATAGCCGCCCCCGCCCCCGTGACTCCCTAACCCAGCGAAGTGGGGCCCCGAAGGAGGAGGCCGCGGTTCCGGCCACATTACCCAGCTCGCCATGGAGCAGAGGCCCAAGACAGCCCCCATCTTCTTCTTCTTCTTCTTCCTCTTCTTCTTCTTCTCCTCGCGGCGGTTGAGTTGCGCGGCAGCCCTTTAAAGATGGAGCCAGCGGCAGCACCGAGCGGCGAGGGCTTGTTTACTCTCCAGTCTGCTTCGCTCACTAACCACGAGCTTTGACAGGCAGCGGCGCGTCACTTCCGGGCTGAAGGAGGAAGAGCCGCCACTGGCCACCTCCCCCCTCAGTGCGCAAGATTTAGTAGGGTAGACTCGCACAGGCTTCTGACTTCTGGGTTACCTTAAAAGTATTTTATGTTATGCTGTTTGGTTTGGTTTGGTTTTTGCGGCAAAACAGTACGGGGAAAATCCAGGGTTTAAACGTAGGTGTGACTGGGCAGCAATGTTTCCTGTCCCCATTCGCTAATTGTAGCTTTAATGTCTTGTTAATCTTTTGTTAGAAGCCGCCCAGAGTGGCTGGGGAGACCCAGCCAGATGGGCGGGGTATAAATAATAAATTATTATTTTTATTTTATTTTAAAACCTAACCTCAACAGAGGGACGTGGGTGGCGCTGTGGGTTAAACCACAGAGCCTAGGACTTGCCGATCAGAAGGTTGGCGGTTCGAATCCCCGCGACGGGGTGAGCTCCCGCTGCTCGGTCCCTGCTCCTGCTCACCTAGCAGTTCGAAAGAACGTCAAAGTGCAAGTAGATAAATAGGTACCACTCCGGTGGGAAGGTAAACGGCGTTTCTGCGCTGCTCTGGTTCACCAGAAGCGGCTTAGTCATGCTGGCCACATGACCCGGAAGCTGTACGCCGGCTCCCTCGGCCAATAAAGTGAGATGAGCGCCGCAACCTCAGAGTCGGCCACGACTGGACCTAATGGTCAGGGGTCCCTTTACCTTTTAACCTCAATAGACAGAATCCAGCTCCTCCATCTCAGAAACAGTCATGCAGCATGTGGTTATGATAGCTGGAGGGCTGTCCAAATTATTGCAGTTTTGAAAGTTTAAGTCCACTATTTTGGTGGTATCTAAAGATAAACCAGAATCTGCTCCTTGACCTTAGGAACCATCATGCCAGTTTTGGCTACCATATCTTTAGCAGTGTCCAGTTCAATGCAGTTTTCTAAAGGTTCAGTTCATCATTTTGTTTCAACATTGCAACCAGGAATATACAAACATAGACAAAAACCTGCCCCATTACCTCAGGAATGACAAAATTGGTTAAGATCTCTCAGGAGGTGTCCCAATGTGTATGAACAAATAATCAAAATATATGATGGAGAACCTGTGCTGTATTTATGGTGTTCTGTTATTTTCCCGCTATTGTTTATTGTTTGCAGGCCACTTGTGGCATTTATCTAAAAACTCCTGCATGTGTAGTACATGATAATAATAATAATTTATTTATACCCCACCCATCTGGCTGAGTTTCCCCAGCCACTCTGGGCGGCTCCCAATCGAGTGTTAAAAACAATACAGCATTAAATATTTAAAACTTCCCTAAACAGGGTTGCCTTCAGGTGTCTTTTAAAAATAGGATAGCTGCTTATTTCCTTGACACCTGATGGGAGGGTGTTCCACAGGGCGGGCGCCACTACCGAGAAGGCCCTCTGTCTGGTTCTCTGTAACCTCACTTCTCGCAATGAGGGAACCGCCAGAAGGCCCTCCTTCAGGTATACAAATGCATTCTAGTAGCATTAAGCCAAACATTTGTAAGTCCATGTCACTTGACATGAATACAGGAGCGGGGAACACATTTCTTGGAGAAAATTGTAATGTTTTTCATGCCTCTCAGTTTTCCCTGAAAATGTTTCCCGCCTTCCCTGCTACTTCCTCCACTGAATTTATTTCTAGAGGCCAACTGAGAAAGATGACACCCTAGCTGTGGATGGGGAGGGGGGGATCAATAGCTATGGAAATGATAACCCCCTGATTCTTCATCTCCCTTCATGCCATTATGAAGCAACTGCAGGGCTGAAAACCATTGTCCCCTCAAAACGTGTATTTCTGCCCTTACTCCTAGAGGTCAGTCTAAGCCAAGAAATGGATGAGCCCTTTAATGATGACCAGCTCCTAAAATGTACACCCTCCCTAGGCTAAAGCAGATTGTGTTTTTCCCACTCAGGGATGTCAATTTGAAAAGTGTCATCTAACTAGCATTACCACCATTACCCAGAATGTATTTGTGTACTGAATATCTCCCTAGATGGCATTTATTTATATATAAGCTGCACGTACAGCAGCATCAGTACAGATGACGGCCGTTATTTTCAGCAGGGCAATCATTTCCATGACAACAACTGTCTGTGGCTTTCTAAAGGAAGAAATGGATTCTTAGGCTACAATCCACTACCCTTTCCTATTGAAGTCAATTAGACTTACTTGTGATGAGTCATGCAAAGGATTGTGCTGTCAGTAAACAAATGTTCCTTTTAAAATGCAAGTGAAGCCAGAAGTTCTTAGTTTAAACAAAATCAAACACTGTACGTTTAATTCTGACCTTGAAATACATACAATATACAGGGAGCAGCCTGTTTAAAGAAATAGCCTTGAGATGGGGTAAGAGCTTTCGGATTACTGTGCTAGAAAGTACATTCCATTGCTCTCTGAGTGCTGAACTGCTTGGAAGAACACACAGTTGTACAAAATGTAAAAGACTCAAATAAAATAGTGTCAAGTGTTCCTTTAGTAGCTGTGTCAGAGACTCCCAGCAATGTGTCACAAAAGAGCCCAGCATCCTACTGTGAAGTTATTGCAAGACTTAAAGCACAATCCTAATTTTGATTATCATTCCTAAAATAAAGACCCTTGTGTGATGTGTCTTGGGTTCCTTGACATTGTATTTTCTCCTATTCCTTACTTGCCCTATGTGGGGAACGCTAATGTAAATGAGTTTCGCTGCTTACTATAACAAGGCCTGGACAAGGTCAGGGGAGGCCTGGGCTGTTGCTGGTGGTACTGCCACTACTAACAACTAGGGAACCATACTCCATCCTAGTGGTGGTGCTGCTGCTCCAGCCTCTCTCACACACCACCACTACATGTTTGCAAAATGTGCACAGTGGCAAGCCTTTCTTAACTATATTGGGCAGGGTTCAATCCTGATTGCAACCCGTTGCCATAGAGGAAGGAAGGAACACTGAGATTTGGATGTAGCAAAAAGTCAAGCCTGCTTATTTTCTACAAACGAGTATGTTTCACCTCCCTAATCTTTTGCGACAATTCGTTCACCTGGAATTTTACCAATGACAAATCAGGTGTGGTTGAGAACATTTAAGCTATAACGTAAGACCTTAGACCGTTATATGGTTCGCCTTTACCCAAATGTATTATTCAAAATGCTTCTCGGGGAACATTAATTCATTTTGATAAGGGGCTGGACTGCTACTGAATGCTATCTTGGGAAATATATTTAAAAACCCAACATTGTCAATTGGGTGAAACAGTCTATAGGAATTTGCTACATTTACACTCTACCCAAATGTGTTGTGCCTTAAAGTGTGGGTGTACTTCTTTTGATGTTCAATATTTGTCAGTGGCTTAGTAGCCATTGTGCTAGTTGGATACTTCTACTACTCATTTACCCCCAAGAAAGAATCCAGCAACTTTCCTGTGATTACACGTCCCAAGCGATACATTGTATCTTCTATACAAACAAAATCTTTATTTGACAAAGGCATGTAACCTAAAAATAGTCTGAGGAATCTGGGTATTTTTGGCCGTGGCTTAATAGGTCAAAGTGAAACCAAGACAGTTTAATTCTAAATGGCCTTGAAGCTTTGCTCCTGATATCAAAGCTGAGCTTATACACAGATATCAAGTCCAGATGGTACTTAAATTAATCTGGCTTCTGGATACTTTCCCTGCCTTGCTATCTTAAAGTAAAAGTGTTTCCAAATTCTGTACATGCCAGTTACTGACAACATGAGCAGCATTTGCACATTTCAAATTAAGCCAATAGGCAGGTCTTTTGGCTTCTGTAAACTTTTCCTGGCTCCAAAAGCTGTTTGCCATGATATATATATGCAGAGTAGAAGATAAAGGCCATTAGCTGATCAGATCTTTGCACTGTGACCATTATATTTTTTCTGTTTTTTTAAGGAAGCATGTTTATCTGATCTGTAGAAAATGCAACTTGAAAAAAGAGACAATGCATGTATATTTATATTTATATTTATATATATAAAATGCATGTTTATTTAAATGCTGAAAACTGATTGTGGCGATCACACAGGGTCCCCGGACGTTTGACAGTCTATTGATCCCTGTGCCACCACTGTGATTGCTTCCCCGCTGCCACCAACCCGTTTCTCTCGGGTACACACGGAGTCCAGACAGTTGTTAACATTAAACCCAATAAACAAGTTTATTTTATAAGCATTAACAAGTTTATGGTTTCAGATAATTTTTCTTGTCAGTTTCTTAATCTTAGTTTCTTTACCGGCCTATACCATCCTAATAACTTCTAACTGATTATCCCAACTATCTGACTCCTCTTAACAGATTCTCTCACTCTCTCACGTAAAACTATCCCAACCCACAGACTTATCCTCCCTCTCTCTTCTCTAACACCTGACTGACTCCTTAACAACAGAACTCTAACTTTAACTCCTCCCCTTGGATTCCCACTTGCCAATCACTTCACACTCATTTAACCCTTTCCTTATGACCCAGCATGATGTCACCTAGGAGGGCAAACACCACAGTGATCAATTCCAGATTTCTCCTTAGAATATGAGAGTTTATTTATATAGAAAATTTATCTCCTACTTTTCCATTGCGTGATAACCTTTGAGGTCTTTTCCAGTTCTATGATCCCAAAGAAGGTTTACGATAGATTGAAATAACACACACAAACACATGTTCACTGAAACCTACACAGCCTGGCCGTCCTTATCCTCCTGACATGATGGATGTGCCACAGAGTGCTTCCTTTCAACTCCACTGTCTCAGGAAAACTGGCAGCTGGAGCTGGGTGCTCTTTCTGACAGGGTGGGGCAAGCAAACTCCCTGCAGCTCCTTCTCCTTTCTGGCTGATGGATGGGGCCAGGCTGGTCCTGCACTCACTGTGTTCTTCTTCCTGCAACCTCTCAGTGACACTTTGGCTCCAGGGTTTATTCTAATGTGCAGTTAGACACATTTTGTGCAGCATCCAAAAAAAGAAAAAATAGTTTGCAGTATGAAATGTGCACTTGGGCATATGGGATTTAACAAGAAGCTAAGTAATTTATTGAAAAAAGAAAAGAAAAGATGAGCAAAGATAAAAAGAAATGGAAAATGAAGATGAATCCTGGCTCCTTTCAAATCTGCACGACCTTAATAGTACATGATGGGGCTAATTACTTGACTAGTCAAAGGCATTTATTACCTCACATTGAACTCTACTTACACAGTATATGTAGGTTTTTAATCACTACACACCAGCACAAAAGAAACAGATTACACAATTGTGCCATGGTGCTTCATCTCACATTATGCTGAGCACAATAAGATTTCTTTTGTTTTGAGAAGGCGTGGGAGCTCAGCTTCATAGTTATGCTTTGTAGGTTAAGGAATTTAGATAATTTATTCCCCCAAATAATTGGGGGATCCCTTTACTTCCCCCATTCTTTTCAAGGCACATCTCTCTTTCTTGCTCCCTCACTGCCTTTTTTATTATTTTCCCAAACCTTCTTTTTCTGTTACGCTTCTTTTGTTACCCTTCCTATCTATTTCTCTATTAATTCTTATTTTCTCATCCCTCTTTCATTTTTGTTCTTTTGGTTAGAATAATTCTCAGGGTGGGCAGAGTGATGGCTATGTGTGCGCAGCAGGGAGGAAAGTGTATAAATAAACCCTGCTTGGCTCTTTAGCCAATGGCAGGGACCAGAATGAGTTTCCCTTCAGCTCGCATCTGACTCACAGATCAGAGATCTGAGACTGGACTTCCACAGCTCCAGGCTTTCATGATCTAACCACCCCAGCCCATGGTTTCTCAGCACACCTCCACGCTCCTAGCATGGTTCGTGAGCGCCTCAGTGTGCAACACAATAGCTGGTTCATAAAAGTGCATGTGTTCTTCCTTCTCCTCAGAGATGTACCTGGCTGTGAGGTGTTTTGGTAGCACTGTGCAAAGCACTTTGCAAGCCCTGGACTCAGCACTTCCTGAACTGGTCAAGAGAGGACAGCTCCATGAAAGGAAAACCCCAGATTTTCAAAAGCAAGTAGGCAAACCTCCACCGATAATCATCTTCTGCTGGAGGCTTGGCTTGGAACCCACAAGGGGAAGTCAGAAATGTGCTGTCTCAGCAAGAAGGTGGTACCATTTGAGGCCCTGTGGAGGCAACATCAATACTGCACTTGACCACACCTCCTGGTGAAGCTGTGCTTCCTCAAAGGGCCCTTTGCCCAGTTCTGCCAGGGCTGACATCTGTTACTGGGGACTTGTCCTTATAGTCTGAGGAAGGTGGGAGAGCTATGTCCTCAGGTCAGGAGGTGTTAGGGACTGGCTGGATGCAGAGAAGTGGGAGGCAGCAGCTGGGGAGCGCCCAAGAGAAGAAGGTTCAGAGCCAGGGGGTTGGTGGTGGAACAATGAGTGGTCAGAGAGAGAAGAGGGAGCAGACCATAGCTGTCAAGTGTCCCTTATTTGAAGGGACAGTCCCTTATTCCAGCGCCATGTCCCGCTGCTGTCCCGTATTGATGGATGTCCCTTAAATGTCCCTTAAATGATGTCCCTTAAATTTCAAAGGAAGCAGCTCCTCTCCCTCCCTCCCTGCCGGCCAGGGAGGAGGGAGGCTCCAACTGTGTTGCTTGGCTGTGTTGCTCACCCAATAAGAAGTCTAAGAACGACTGGGGGGTGGAGCTTGCATGCCTTGTGTGTGGCTAGTTAATGCAAGCTGAGGGGGGTTTTGAATGCTGGATGCCATTTTGTTGCACGTGCTGCTGCAAACTTTGCAGTGCAAAGCCAGGCCGGGGAGCCATCTTAAGTTGAGGCTGCATAGGCCTTGTGGTGCATGTGATTCAGATTCTATTCAGTTGAACCTCTGGTTACAAAGTTGGTTGGACAGTGTTCTCGAAGCTACCAGCATGAGTTTGACCAGACTGCAGGAGAACAGGAAGACTGGAGTGCCTGGAACAGGTGAGGCTGCAGGTCCCTTATTTTGGCTGCTGGTCCCTTATTTTCAAAGCTGCTGGTCCCTTATTTTCAAATCTGTAAGTTGACAGCTATGGAGCAGACTGGGGTGGGGGGGAGGTGTCAGAAGCTGGAGAGGTAACAGGGCTTAGTGAGCAGGGAGAGGTTGTGGAAGAGAGCAGTCCAGAATCAGTGGCAGAAGCATAGGCTGGAGAGGAGGTGGGCCAAGAGGCAAGAGATCAGGCAGACTGCTGAAGAAGCCTGGAGGTTCTCTCCCTTCCTGCTGTGGCGTGGGGGAGAGATGCCTGGAAGGCCTCATTTGGCTCCAGGCCTGAGGTTCCCAACTCCTGCTGTAAGAGGTGGGAGATGCACTCTCACTCGGACCACCTTGAATGTTCAGTGCAAAGTGAGAATGATAGCATTGCTGGGATGGTGGGCCTGTTGCCAGCTCTTGGACCCTGAAGAAGGAAAAATGACATGCTGCAAAGTCACATCCAAAATATACCAACCACAACGGGGGGGGGGGGAGGAAAGTACTATGCAAAATTAACTGATGATCACATATTTCTTCAAATTCTAATGTGAAAATACTATTAATTTCAAGAAAATGCCATTAAAACTACCCTGGCACTTCCCTTTTTTTGACTTCCCTTTTTTGACTTGTCTCAGATCTTTATGATTCTAGACGTACAGCACAACCTAATGCCTGCTTACCCCTAAATTCTGTTATGTCTAATGGGGCTTTCTCCCTAGTGTATGCATGCTTTGGATTCTGCTCTGATTAAGGCCTATCACCAGACTTTTAGAAAGCAAATCTTTGTTTGCAGCTAGCACCATTGAGAATTCTTGAATATAGTCTCCAACCATTAGTTATCAAGAGTCACATCACCACCACTTAGATTCTCTGCTTTCCAGTTGCAGTCTGCACAGTTATTTCATTAACCTTGGACCATTATATTTATACCTGCAAGGCACAGAGCAGATTATGCACTTCATTTCCTAAGAGCATCTTGCCAGTATTAGTGAGGAATCTGTTAAATCAATGCAGAGATAGCAAATCATGATAAATGACCTGAAATAGAAACTGATCATTTATTCATTTGACACAAGTCTGTAGGAAAGAGTTGGCTGTAGCTATTTGTAAAGCATGCATTCTTGAGGAAAAATTGAACTTCTCACCCCTGTTACACACTGAGTTTGGGAGTGGCAAGGAACACAGTAGTGAACTTTTAAAAAAACAACCTTGCTGTGTATGCCACATCGGTCAAGTTAGAAACACACAACTAAGGAATATTTTCTTTGCAAAAGGGAGGTGCAAGGGCATGGGTAGGCAAACTAAGGCCCAGGAGCCAGATCCGGCCCAATCGCCTTCTAAATCTGCCCACAGATGGTCTGGGAATCAGCATGTTTTTACATGAGTAGAATGTGTCCTTTTATTTAAAATGCATCTCTGGGTTATTTGTGGGGCATAGGAATTCGTTCTTTTTTTCTCTCTCTTCAAAATATAGTCCGGCCCCCACAAGGTCTGAGGGACAGTGGGCCGGCCCCCTGCTGAAAAAGTTTGCTGACCCCTGTGCAAGAGTATTGGGATATCAGGATAACAATCAGATCAAAGTGACCTCCATGGGGCACAAAGCTGGGCAGTGTGAATAGAGGTCCTGGGCTGCCCAGATGCCAAGACTCCCCTCTCAGTATCAATGATGTGGTCCAAAGGAAAGCAGAGCAATACATTTGGCACTAGCTTGGCTGCAGGAGTTGCTGGAAGGCCCCATTTTAGGGACTCCACTCTGGATTTGTGTAGGGTTTACTCCCTAGCCTTTCCTTCTCCCAAAGATCTCCTGCATGGCAGTGAGTACAGATTACTCACAAAGCCTTTCTCACAAATGAGTATAGCCACAAGGCAGTGGAAGTTTAGAATCAGAGTTTTCCTTCTCTTAGATGGGCTACCTTCCCAGGTTGATGAGCCCCATCTGCCCCCACTTCCCTTATTGACTGTTGGACCCACTATTGGTCTCATCCACTCAATCTGCCAGAGCCTGTCTTCACATGGAGGGGAAGTCCCTAACTCACCTTGGGCTTGAGACCCAATGGCTATCCTCCTTTCTCCTTATTAAATAAAGAACAAAAATATCTACAGTTAATATTTCCATTGCATTTTTTAGGTGGACCACTTAAAGCCAGTGCTGAAATCGAAGGTCACTCAGATTGCATATTTTCACAACTTTGAGAAAATCAACATGGAACATGTGAACATTTCACAGTAAAATCCACATTTTGAGGTGATGCATTCAAACCATGGTCCCATTCTATAGTAACTTGTATCATTCATATGTACAATTTCCAAATTGTTGCCTTCTATCTGTTTCAGCTTGTTGTATATTTACTGTTTTTGACACCACACTTAAATTTGCATTTGAAAAAGAGTGAAGGCCCTACAGTTTTGCTTTTCAATCTTTAAAAATGCCTTTTATAATGCTGAAGAGTTTCAGCCATGTAACAGCTGAGCAATGATAACAGCTTATAGTATCATATTGTCTTATGTCTCACACATATTACCAAATACCCCAGGAGATGCATAGCTGGCAATCATACACATTTATTTAATTGACTCTGACTTTTAATGAACTTTTACTCAACAGATTTGATAAGAGGTTCATGAATATATTTAAAATTATAATTCAAATTATATGGTACTTTTCTTATTCGCAAGAAGAATCAAGCAATATGCAGCCATTTTTAATAGTATACTCAACTTGCAGAACTGCACTTTTAGCTAATTAATCCCAGTTGGTTTTACATTCATCAGAATTCAATAGGATAGAAATAATAAGGGCAAAAAAACCCACCCACCTTATGATATCTTTACTTTGTCGGTATGATTGAGCTGAGCTGATGATTATATTAATTATCAAAGGATCTGTTTGGCTCTTCATCACAGGCATCATTTAAAATGCATGTCTTTATCTCTAATTGTGCTTCCAAATGGCTCTGTAATTGCTTGTTCACTGTTGGGAGCATGTTTGCATGTGGATGGGGGCACACTGGGGAAATGACTCCTACCTCCTGGCCCCTGGTCATCCAACTCAAGCCTTGCATATTCACTAACACCCAGGCCCTGATCTAGCACACGGAGTAATCTTGTGCATGTTTATTCAGATAGAAACCTCATTGGGTTCAATGTAGTTTACTCCCAGGTGGGTGTGCATAGGACTGTAGCCAAACTGTAGGTGAATTAGGGTCTAAGATGTTTGAGGTGGTACGTAGACGGCATCAATTTTCATAGACTTAACTGCATTCACCTTGCAAACTATAGTTGTCTCCCTTTTCCTACAATACTTTAGACCACTGAGCTCTGGTCCCTCCTTTTAGCTGTACTGCTCCTTTTCCCTTTTCAACATGTGTTTAACATGCTGATCTGATCACTTATTTGTTCTGCCCTTCTTTTAAAAAAGGGCAACACTTTTCATATTAAAAATGCTCCTAAAAGAGGAGAGTGGCTTTGTGACTGATACAATGGACAGCCGATCAGCACTATGCAAATCTATATTCTGTTGCAAAAAAAAAAAAGAGAGAGAAACAGGTTCTTCTGAGCTCTCACTAGGGGAAGAGATTGTGTGTGTGCAGGCCCAGGCAGGCAGGCAAAGGTGGGCAGCCAGGTGGCATCTCTGGCCCCGGATGCCAGGGAGCTGCTGGACTTATGCTGTCATGCCAAGAACTCCCTGTGCCTCCCTATCACTAATGCCTGATGGCAGTGCTTCTCCCTTTAACAAGAATTCTTATCAGGGCTGGTCAGCTGGATCAGGGAGCCCCTATTTTAAGTTTCCCCAATGCCTCTTAGTGCAGCTCCAGGCCATTGGTGGAAATTCTAATGGCTGCTTTCAGAACACTGCTGCTACCCACCAGAGTGGTAAGCAGCAATGTTAGAAAAGACACATCAGAGGGCACCTTGCCAGCACCCCTCCCAAATCTTGAACCAGTCTTATTACTGTGATGCAAATAAAATGCACTGAACAAAGACGAGATGGAAAAAAGAACAAAAAAGGACAGACACACTTTGAATGGAGAGCCAGCTGTAGGGTGACAAGAACATTATGATAACTAGTTATTTGCAGCCTCTCATAACTTCTGAAAGCTTTCCTTCCTACCCTGTCACTGTTAATATATATATATACATATTCCGTTTCTCTGTCTCTCTAAGCTGCTTCTGATAATGCTGCTTCTTTCTGGAAATGCTTCTTGAAATCCTGGTTTCTGACTGCTCATATATTTCTTTGCAAAAACTGCAGATCAGACACAAGCTGGGATGAATGTATGGAAATTAGCTAGTCAAGGAGAATCTTGGCAAGGACATTAACAAATCTGAAGTGGGGACAGAACATCAAGGAGGCTGAAAGCGTGTCTCCAGGAGTTTGCTGAGTGTGTGTGTGTGTGTGTGTGTGTGTGTGTTCATCATTGTGCAAATGAATCATTAATTAGAATGAGGTAAACCAGGCAAAAGAGGGGGTGATTCAGTTTGTTAAATGTGGTGATGTAATTTTTTGTGATATTGACAACATTCAGAATTACCTGTTTCAGAATACCGGTGCATCCACCTTGCAGTGCTTAGCTGTATGATGAACCAAGCTCTCCTTCCCCAAAAGTTGCTATCTAGCTCAAAATGGAAGATAAGTTTCAGTGCATGCTTGATCAGTATTCACAAGGACATGTGCAAAAGTGTTTCTTGACATTAAAGCCCATACTGCTGCTGAAATGTAGTTCAAGGTAATCAATTAGCACTGAGCAGGTTGCTCAGCCAAGCAACTTTTCTCTGTTCTGGTTGATGTCCTTGGTTGTTTATTGCAAATGTACTATTTGAGTGTTGTCTCACCCTGACTCATCCAGGTCTAAAAACCTGTCATTCCCAGGTGTGTTTGGTTTAATTTCTCTAGGTGGGCTGATGTTGGGAACAGCCATTCCCAGAGGGCAACAGAATAAGGTGCATGCCCATGACACCATTAATATGCATGTGTCAATCTTATGAAGAAGTAAAATACTCTTGGAGAACAGCCAGGTTTCCCCAAACACTTACCAAGAAAGCTTGTAATTCCTAAACAGATTCAGAAATGCGATGAGGGCAACTCACCATTTCTTTTTATTTTAAAGTGCCCTTGTTTATTTACAGCTTCATAATGCTGATCCTTTTTGTGCTCCGAACCTTCCATTAATACAGTGGTTTTCCATGGCACCCTGGGGTACCTTGAATGGTGGTCAGGGGTGCAGCGAGCAACACTGGTCTTGACACTGTCCTTCTTTCCTTCCCTTCCTCCTCTGATGCCTTCTCACATCTCCCAAAGGCTTGTACACCTGTTAGTTGCAGCATCCCTGGCTACAAGCTCAGCAGGTGAATGGTGCCTCTGGGGATGGTATGGGGCTGCTGGTTGCCATGAGCTGAGGTGGCCTCGGAGTAAGCAAGCAATCGGGTGATGGAACCTAGCCAGCCAATCCACCAACCCTTGCTGTTTGGAATGGACAGACAAGTCCCAGGCTCCTGTGGGGCAGTTTGAGGAGGCACCTCTCTTGGGGGGAGGGAGCAGGTCGGAGACTAGGGGTGGCAGCAGCAACTGCCTGGAGGAATCCCAAGGAGAGGGGAGAGGAGAGGAGGCTGAAGGAACACTCCACAAGGGAGGGCGTTTGAAAAAGGATGAGAAGCTGCCAGCTCTGCAAGCAAGGGATCCTGAGCCCCACAGGAGTGCCACATAAAGAATGTAGTTGGTCAAGGGAGCCTTGGACTCTGCATTAATATGTAGAGACAAAAGTGTGGAAGGAGGAAGAAGCTAATTTGGGGAGTGTGTATTTGAACAGATGCTTGAATAAAGGAAATGTAATCTCTTCCTCTTAGAGCTGTCAACTTTGTTTAGCTGGCTCTGCTCTTCTCCCCGCTGCTGTTAGCCTAACACTCAGAGCTGCTAGATCAAAGCAGAAATCCTTCCAGGATCCTTGGCTTCTTTACAAATTAAGGCTGTGGTGATCCTATGCATTCAATGAGATTTTCTTTTCAGAGAGAAATGGAACAAGCTACAGCTTGGCTGCAGGTAAAGTACTTTAGAATGCATGGACTCTGCCTGGGTAGCTGACACCCAGCGGCATTTATTCCGCCTCCTAGGAGTGTTTGCTCTTTGCCTTCGCTTATGCTCTGCTTGTGCATTTGATAATAAAGCAAATATTACAAGTCTCCAGTACTCTCTACTCCAAATGATATTAAGGCTGCAATCTCACACCCACTTAGGGGGGAGGAATCCCATTGAACTCAGTGTTGCTTACTTCTAGGTAGATATAGAATTGCAGAATCATAGCATTGCAGAGTTGGAAGGGACCCCTGTTTATATTAAACTCACATGGTTTAAATAAAAACCAACATAGTATTTTATTTTACGGTATAGCATTTTAATCCAACTGCTTATAAAAACTGGAAGTGGCAAGACCTATCTTTAAACAACTGCTCTTCATTCCCACTCATGCAAGAGCAAATGCCTCTTTATCTAAGATGAAGATTTGCATCATCTAAATATACGTACAAACTTACAAAATCTAAAAAGCTCCAGAGAAAAAGGTGGGATATATATAAATATAGCAACAAACTTTTAAACTTTTTGACTTTCCCCCTTCATTTCTTTTGTTCTACTCATATGAAAATCTAATTAAGGGGAATACATCCAACCCTACTGCTCTGGTATGCATGCCTACTCGAGTCCTATTGGTTCATTGGGACTTACTCTCAGATAACTGCGTCTATGATTGCAGCCTAACTGGGGACGGAGTGAAAGTGCTCATCGGGACTTGACCTTTTCCCTATTAGCAGAGCTGTCGCCGCTATGGGAAGAAATCCTGCGGGCTGGCTCAAATTATGCCCTGATCTTTGAACCATTAATTGCACGCGTGCATTCAAGTACATGCACTTCCACGAACGCTGACGGAGCCTCCCACTGATCCAACCCCTCTCATTGGACATCAGCAGCTCCTCTCCTATCACAGCGCCAAGGATTTAACACGATCGAGCAGCGCGCTGTAAATCTCCTTAGATCCCTTGCTAGATCCCGCCTACAAACCAACCGGGATTTATTAATCTTCTCGACAGCTTGCGCGGTGGGGGGAGAGGGGGGGTGGGAAGAAGTGGAAAAAAGGAGAAAACCGGGATCCAAACAAAACGCAAGAGGGCAAGAAACCTCTGGATCGCTTTGCCCCTTGCGTCAGGAGAGCCGGATCCTTGGGGTTTTACGGCGGCCGAGCTGGGAGCCGGGAGCGGAAGGCAGGGCTGCCGTCCCTTCCCTTCCCTTCTGGGGACCGGTAGGAAGGATTTCATAGGATCTTCCCCTGCCGAAGCCGCAGCGAGCGCCGCGCGAGTTCCCGCCTCCTGCCTTCGCTCATTCATTCCCGCCGCCGCCGCCGCCAGCAGCTGCTGCTCCATTATGAGCGGCTCCTTCCTGGTTCCTCGTTGCCAGACGCGCGACTTGGACGGCGAGCCTGAGGCGGCGGGAGCCGGGAAGAGGAGGCGGCAGCAGCAGCAGCAGCAGCAGGAGAAGCCCGGCGAGAAGCCGTCCTTCCCCGCGCCCGGCGCCTCTGGGGGCTCCTGCGCCGCGTAAAGAAGGAAACCCAAACAACCCGCGACGGGTAAGGACTGGTCGCCGCGAGGGGCTGCTGGGCTCAAAGTTTCCGCCGCGGTCCGGGAGCTTTGGGTCTGTTTCTCCCCCCCACACACACACCTCCGTCCCCTCACGATCAGCAGTCGAGCTTATGCAATAGAGCCAGTCTTGTCCCAGGAGAAAATGGAAGCGCCCTCGGGATTTCTCGCGCTTTTGGCTCCCTAAAGCGCGCCAGCCAAAGGGTCGGCGCGTCTGGTTCGAGCCCACCCGGGATGGTTTGTGGGCAGGATTTCTTAATGGCAGGGGGTTGGACTAGATGATCCTCGGGGGCGCCGTCCAACTCTACGATGCTTTGATTCTAAGCCCCGGACAGGAAAGGCTGCCTTGTTTTGCTCGTTTCCAGGGGGAACTCTCCGAAGTAATGGTTTGTGGGGAGGGGGGTTCTGTCCGTCGGGATGGGGGTGAAAGTGGGAAGGTATCGAACTTGCTTTTTCTTCTCAGAAGCGTGGGAGTTTGGTACAGGAGCAAATTGGGTGAGGGGCTGTCCCCACTTTTGCTTCAAGCACGTCCTGGTGCTGTTTGATACCTGCTCTTGAAAGTCTCCTTTGCCCAAGTTGTGCGCACGTGTGAATGTTGGTGATTCGTGATAGGAAGCGGACAAGAATCTGGTGTATATGTATATGTACGTTGTGTGTGTGTTCTAGCTAGTGGAGGGATTATATCTGCAGGTGTAAATATCAACAAGTGCCCGCACTCCCCAGCCAGCAGGTGGGCAATTCAGGACTGCAGTCTTGTACACACTTACTGCTTAGTAAGTCCCATTGAACTTGGAAGCGCCACAGAATCTGCCTTATATGCAGAAGGCCTCAGGTTGAGTCTGACATCGCCAGGTAAGGGCTGGGAGAGAACCTTGCTTGAAATGCTGGGAAGCTGCTGCCAGTCAGTGTAAACAATACTGAACTAGATGGACCAGTGCTCTGGGTCAGTGTAAGGCAGCTTCCCATGTTCCTTCTGAGATATGCATCGGATTGTGCCATCAGTAGCCCTCTTCCAATCCACTGCCCCTAGAGAATTGTCTGTTCCTGTTACCGTTTCTGGAGTAAAAAAAAAGTTTATATACTCATAATGCTCCTGTGATAATTTGGCATGTTTCTGTGAGCCTTGTAGCTCTATTTCTGTAATAGGCATTTTCCTATTTATTTGCCAAAGAGGAGTGTTGCTCAGTGTGATTAGGTAGTCAGAAAACACAGGTTCCCAAACTGTGGGCCACCCAAACTTCTTCAAGGTGGTTACAGTGCCTGCATTAAATATTCAGTATAGAGGTGATGATAGCTTTTTGCCTTCCAAGATCACAAACAAGGATTACCAAGCTGGGGCTCTTAGGCTCTAAGGCAGGATGCTCTTGTGCTTCCTTTCCCATCTTCTATATTCAGTCAATCCTATCCCAAGCCCTGCTGGGACAGGCTGCTGGTTGTGGGGAGATACTGGCAATGCTGCAGCCAAGGGTAAGGGTCAAAACATTGGCCGTTTCACAGCCCTCCATGTTTCATGCTTTTAAAAAATATGTCCTGCACCCAGTTTCTGCCATCTCACACTTGGTTGCACTGATGAGGTGCTCTTCCAGGTGACTTTCATGTGTGTCAGACAAAATGATGTATTTTCAAAGGATAGTGCTAATAGCACTTTAGTGGAGGTGTTCTTGGAGGTGGGGCAGAGCTGTTGCAACAAGCACTGATAAACCTGCTACTGGCACAGCCTCCCTTAGCCTTGAAGGCAAGTAGGTAGCTGATATGAAGACGTAATTATTTTGACATGCCGAGTTGCCAGCTGAACAGTGTGCATCTGGAGAGAAGAAGAGTGATTGCCATAAATACTAACAGGATGAGCTAAGCTGGTCCCCCAGTAGCTTAGGAACGAAAGCTTTGGTTTGTTCACAATATTTTCTAAAGCTGGTCAAATACTGTAATTAGGAGAGATGCTGGTTGGGCATCACCTTCTGCCCTGGAAACTCTTAACCCTTATCCCAGACTGGAAGCTAGTTCTATTAATGAGTTGCAAAAAAGCAAAAAAGAGGCAGTTCATGATTGCTTACGGTAAGTGTTCCACTTCCTCCTTACTATACCGTATTTCTCCTGTTCTGCTCCAAGATCTGGTGCCAAAATGGCCTCAGCTAATCACTGTATGAACTACAGTGGTACCTCAGGTTACATACACTTCAGGTTACAGACTGTGCTAACCCAGAAATAGTGCTTCAGGTTAAGAACTTTGCTTCAGGATAAGAACAGAAATCGGGCTCCGGCGGCAGCAGCAGGAGGCCCCATTAGCTAAAGTGGTGCTTCAGATTAAGAACAGTTTCAGGTTAAGAACGAATGAATTAAGTACTTAACCCGAGGTACCACTGTAATAGTGAACCCCAAAAGAAGCACAGTGAGAACTGAGTGTGCTTGGTGGCCATGACTTTTTTGGGGGGTGTTTGGAAACATGGGGGGAGGGCAGAATGGAATATCTTTTGGGAGGGCGTTGTTGGAACCCTGAACATTCCATATGGCTACATTTTGTCGCAGGCCCCTTGTATGTGTGGATTATTTCTGCAGCCAATTAGAACGCGTTCTTCTTTAGGTAATTCATGGATTGCAAAAAATATGAAATGGCAAGTTGAAACACAAATCCACCCTGATGGGTGCACACGCAGAGATTAGTCTGCTTCTGCACACAGGCCTTCCTTGCTGTGTCTGGCAAATACATGCTCAGAAACTCCTTTTGAAAACAGCTCGGGAAGGAAAGAATTGTTTGCTCAGCAACGTATTGATCATAATTAGTGTCCCCCCCCCCCGTGAAAGTTGCAGTGATATCATAATTAACTACTAGATGTTTTATCAGTTGCAAGTCACGTAGGTCTTCAGTTCTATGCACAGCAAAGGCAGCAAAAGTACATAAAGTACTGTAATCTCCAGTGGTTTGTTGAATTACAGCAATAAAACAGCACAGTGGATTTGCTCCAGCTCACTGTGGGTGCAACGTCCTTGGGCGGATCCCCGTAGGGCATAATGTTTCCCCTTCCCACTTTCCCCCTTTCCTCTCACTTATGGGCACTCAATGCACCAGACCATTACAGGAAAGGAGACTTCTAGCTCAAGTTCCATGACTGAGTGGGAGGAGGAAGAGGAAGAGGAGGGCTGGATGGGGATCTGGAAAGTGTACAACACTTTTCCTCCATAAAACACAAGTCTAGAGTGAGAGTCTAGGGTGATGTCTGCTGTTTCCAAGATCTCTTTCCATTGTGAGACTTTTGTGGGTGAGCTGAGTTTGTCTGAATGCTGAGTGAGAACCCGAGACTGAGAGGAAGGGTTTGTTAGAAGGAAAATGAATTTGTATACAGTATATTAGTAACTTTGTATCAATGTACCATTTTTATATGTAACTGTGTATTTTCATACTGTTCTGTTTAAGTTTTCTGTTGTTGCTTCAGTTTTTTTGTACCCCACTTAGAGATATTTTTATTATGTTAAGCGGTATGGAAATTCAATCATCACTACTCAAAGTGTTCACACTGAAAAGGGTAGTGGGGAGGATGTAGGGCTGTTATTCACTGTCAGGAGCCTTTGCACCCGCAGCATGTAATCTTTAAAAACTGGATCCTGGTCATTGACAGTAATAAAGTGAGTGATTCATACTCTTCAAAAATAGATTTTATTGCAGCAGTTCAAAACTGTTGT
Source organism: Podarcis pityusensis (assembly GCF_964106645.2). Classification (NCBI taxonomy): domain Eukaryota; kingdom Metazoa; phylum Chordata; class Lepidosauria; order Squamata; family Lacertidae; genus Podarcis; species Podarcis pityusensis. The sequence continues at coordinate 55,483,546 of NC_138026.1, forward strand.
GGCTTACACAGTGGGATTATTGAGTTGTAATCTCCAAAGTACAACAAGCTTATCTTTCTCTTCTGGTTTAATAAATATCTCCACGTGGTGACTATGTTTGGCATTATTTTTTTACTGCCATGTGCCCAGGCAGCAATTCAGGGGGTGCAGCTTCTCTTGCATTGAGTTACAGCAATGGGGAAATGTTTCTTTTGAATTTTCACTTGAAGTACAGACATATGCACTTTTAAAAGGAGCTCCTGATACATCACAGTCACAGAGGTTTGTCCTGACTTATTTAGAACTTGCTCATTTAACCCTGTAAAAGGTTAAAGCATTTATTAATTTGCCTATCTTTGGGCACCAAGTGAAAACTTTTCTCTATAACCAAGCTTTTGACTGATTAAACAATATATGGCCTTTTAAGTGTGTTTGTCGGGCAACTGGTTTGTTTGGTTTTTTTGTTACGTACTTTGTGTTCTCCTTTTGTTTTTTTATGTTGTAAACCACCCTGATATCTTCAGATGAAGGGCAGTATACAAATTAAAAAACTAAACCTGGGTTGTGTTTGATACTTACTTACTTACTTACTTACTTTTACTAAGCTGTTGCTGTTGTTGTTGCTGTTGTTGTAATATTGTGTTTTTATGTGGTACACAGTCTTGTTATTTTTTTATGTAAGTGTGGTTTATAAATATTTCAATTAAAATGTATAATGTTTTGAGGGGAGGGTAATTATTGCCTACCAAAAAGTGCAGAGGTTACATAGTCTCCACGAAACCCACTTTCTTCCTGTTTGCCTTGCAACCTGTGTGAACTGCTGTTCATTGTTCAATATGACAATGTTTTAAAGACTGAAAAGCACCAGAACCTTTCAAGTTCTTTTTCAGGCATTAGCTTCAGGATACTTGGTCGGTCCCTGCTCCTGCCAACGTAGCAGTTCGAAAGAAAGCACGTCAAAGTGCAAGTAGATAAATAGGTACCGCTCCGGCGGGAAGGTAAACGGCGTTTCCGTGCGCTGCTCTGGTTTGCCAGAAGCGGCTTAGTCCTGCTGGCCACATGACCCGGAAGCTGTACGCCGGCTCCCTTGGCCAATAAAGCGAGATGAGTGCCGCAACCCCAGAGTCGGCCACGACTGGACCTAATGGACAGGGATCCCTTTACCTTTTACTAATAAGACTGAATATTTTCCTACCTGGCTGTGCTAGGTTGCTGATCACTAGGGGCGCTTGGAGATCAAAGAGTGGTCTGGATTACCAATGAAGTGTAGACCTGAAGAGTTCTGCCACTACTATTATGGTGTCAAGACTTTTAGTGGCAGTTCTGTTGTCTCATATTAAAATCGCAACCCCTGCTTTCACAAAATGGATTATTGCAATAACGTTTGCATTTGAAAAAAGCAATGATAGTCTTCCAATATTCACCTGCAGTGAATCTCTAAAAGCATAATCTCTTTTGTTCTCTAGAATCCTTCCAGTGAGGTGTGATTGAAATATCAAAAGCATTTACCTGCTAGACATTCCATGTATCTGCTGTCTCATTTAACTGGTGCTTACTGGGCCATTCTCATGTGGCTGCTGATTTGCCTTGGAGCTTGCAGATCACTGGTGCGCTTACATGGCATGCAAATGTCCCAGTGTATTGCGGGGAGCATCTGTTGAATGAAATGACTGTGATATGAAACACCTTAATGTGCAAATGCTTTCTGCGGGGGGGGGGGGGGGCTTGTCACATCTATGTCTATCCATAGCTTTCTGTTGTTGTGCTATAGTTAAATGCATGGCTGCTTTTACGCCCTTTTGTGATGTGGATTAATACTTTGCCATACATTTGCACTTTGGTTTTCCTTTACTGGTTGGTTATCAGGTACAGCATTTTTGCCTAAGAGCAGGTGCATATGGTATTAGAAATAATACCTAGCTTGTAAATAGTATGATGTTTATAAAACTCTTCATATATGTGGAACACAAAACAGTGGTTTAAAGAAAGGAACTTGCAAAGATACAGTTACTGGTATTCAACTAAGTTCATTGTGTTCATAAATTTCAGTGGGTCTACTTTGAGTCAAACTTTGTTGAATATCACCCAATATCTTTTCAGGGGTTTGATTGATAATCCTGAATGTGGCAGGATGCATCCATGTCTGGTTATGTAATGGCATTCTCCTAAATGATTAGCTGTCATCTTAGAAACCTAACAAAGTAATTTAAACCGATGTCAGGCAGCTTGCATACTTGGCAGCTTATGGTTTGGAGGATTTTTCAATTCTATGTTGAACGTAACCTCCTTGCAATTTAAACCAATTACAGAAGGATTGAATTACCACCACGCGGGTTATAAACACATGGGCTATGTTTAGCCTGACCTGAAATGGCAAGGGAATACTGTGATGGTGTCCTCCCTGCACCCTCATGGTCCATCTGCATTCCTGAAACTATCATAAAGAAGTTCACCTTCCTCTTTTCCTGGACATCAGAAACATTGGTCTTTTACCCTCCATAAGATGATCTGCTTAGCCTACCACTACCCATTCCCTCGGTTTTCCCTACAGCAGAGTGTGTACAGTACTTGGAAACCACAAATCCTAAACCTAGGATATCAGCCAATTGTTCTACGGACCCCCAAAGAGCCAGGCCGCTACGAAAGAGAAGTCTCTGCTTGATGCCTCACCAAAGACAACCTGCTAACCTGCTTGACTGTCATGCCTCTCAAACAAGAAGTGTTGAGACTTTTAGGACCATGAGGGAACTCAAACAAAATTTCTTCAGATCTTTCTAAGCAGCCTCAGAATCCCCAGAGTTCTTTCCGTAACATCCATCACTCTCCAGAATGACTCAGTTTTTCTTTTTATGTAGAAGTAACTTACAGAAACTCAAGAATTCCCACTTTACTTTTTCACTACAGTGGTACCTCTGGTTAAGTACTTAATTCGTTCCGGAGGTCCGTTCTTAACCTGAAACTGTTCTTACCTGAAGCACCACTTTAGCTAATGGGGCCTGCTGCTGCTGCCGCACCGCCGCTGCGTGATTTCTGTTCTCATCCTGAAGCAAAGTTCTTAACCCAAGGTACTATTTCTGGGTTAGCGGAGTCTGGAATCTGAAGCGTATGTAACCTGAAGCGTATGTAACCTGAGGTACCACTGTATCGCGGTGCATCCCCTTGTTCTTGTTCTCACCAGAACTGGCTTTTAATTGTATACCTCTGAATACTAGGGAAATTCCTAACTAGAAAACTTTATTAAAGCTACAGATAGAGAAATGTAAAAACAATCCTAGCGCCTTCTCTTGGAGTTCCAATTACAGTGATTGCTGAGCATTTCTAGGCACAAATTTGGGATTTCCAGGTCCAAGTGCTTTTTATTTTTATCTTTTTGCCCCACCATTTTCCCCACGAAAACCCACTCTTTACTGCTGAATCAGTGCAAAGAGCAATCCATGGAAAACCTGAATTGCCGTTTGCTCTGATTCAGCAGTAAAGATTGGACTTTCCTGTGGAAAATGTCAGGGCAAAAAAGAAGTGCTCAGACGCAGACTTGGAAAGTGTGGACGTATGCCTAAAAAGCATGGCACAAAAAGATAAACGTGGATGGTGCAGGATTGTTTTTCATGCTTTATTAAACGCCTAAAGCCACTGCACTCAGGTAGTTCACTTCCATGTGATAATCTCATAAAATAATGCTTTTACATGTAGTGTACTTTAGACTCATTAGCCATTACCTTTTGAACTTCCACTTTTCTAATTTCCCTATTTACCTCATGGTATCTATTTACCTCATGGTAATTCTCTAGAGCTTTCAATTCTGAAATCTGTTACCTCTTATGACAGCGCTCGGCCTCCTCTCACTTCTCACTTTTGTGCCATTTGTTAAATTTCCTCTTTTTGTCCTACCTGGGGAATGGAAAGAGAGAAGCATTTATTCAACCTTAAGAGGACTCTGAAACTTTGCTTTGTGATCGCAGCCCATCAGCCAGATTTCAGCCCATGTGACTGCAGTTTGTAGCCAAGCGGATTAGAATTAGCTTTAGAGAGTGGGTTTTATAAGGCACTGAATCAATAGCTTAACTGAAAATACAACACAGCAACCACTTCCTCAGTTCCTACTAATTTGATTGTCTCGGGGAAATGTGTCAGTTTTGTCTGGGTGGATTTGTCATGCAAAAATCCATTTTGCTTATCTTGGATGGTTTTGAAACTTCCTAGATATTCTGTGATTTTTCTTCCCCTGTGTTAAAGGCAAAGAGTTGGCATATCAAGATTGCCTAGGATGCTTTTGTGCCTTTTCCTTTTTAAAAAAAAAATTCCTAAATATGTGTTCTTTTTTCATTTTGTCATAATTCACTGACGTCTCACCCACAGTCTCTCTCCCAGTTCTTCTCTAGACAAACCAGACATGCTGGTGGTGGCTGTCTTCTTCCCAAGAGGAAGCAGAAGTTGAACTTGTGGGCTGCTGGTTTATGCAAATGAAATATGCTGAATTGTGCAGACATTTGGTCCCAAATGTATTTTTGATACATCCATTAGGAATGTCTCTCTGATACTATTTATTGGCTGCCCCACCTCATCTGCCAAAGGAGAGCCTTACAAATATCAGTAATAAGACCATTCTTGCCCTCACGCTCATACATACAATCTAGAAGACAATACAGTGGTACCTCGGGTTACATACACTTCAAGTTACAGGCTCTGCTAACCCAGAAATAGTGCTTCAGTTAAGAACTTTGCTTCAGGATAAGAACAGAAATCATCTCCAGCGGCAGCAACGGGAGGCCCCATTAGCTAAAGTGGAGCTTCAGGTTAAGAACAGTTTCAGGTTAAGAACAGACCTCCAGAACGAATTAAGTACTTAACCCAAGGTACCACTGTATATGAATGGAAAAGGAATTGGTAGGGAGGAAGAAAAGCAAATGGGCTTGGACACTCAAACACTTTGTCATGTCCACTGGCTTCCAGTCAGTTTCTGGGTCCAACTCAAGGTGCTTGTTTTAACCTTTAAAAACCCTAAGAGACTTAGGGCTATTTTAGCTGAGGATAATTTCCTTCCACATAGTCCTGCCTGTGAGCCTCCTGAGTGCCTGACCTGGATGACAGTAGAACTGGTGTTAACCAATTTGGCCAGAGGAGCAAAAGTCATGAAGCTAGCCCAAGTTTTCCAATCTTTCACATGGATTAACCTGGACAAGAAACAATAATATCCTTAAGTGGCAAGTTAGCAAATGGCTGAGAGATGAGAGCCTACCAAGTACCAGTCGTGGTTCATTTGTTCATCGTTGCTATCTCCACTAAAGTGCTTTCCAGTGTTCAAGCCTATAAAACTAAAGCTTTGCACTCTTGAATTTTGTAGGCATAAGTGTTGAGGATTTCAAATCATGTTATAAGCTCTTGAGCTGTTAACAGTGTTCACTACTTGGCTCCAGTTTGCAAACTTTTCTTTATGCTTCGTGGGACTGGAAACTTTGAGGAAAACTTAGAGTTTCAGTGTCCCAATGAGTGAATGTTTCTTCTTCTTCTTGAAATAGTTTGGATTCAACCTATTTTCTTTTAAATTAGAAAACGGGCGAGGGCAGGAATTTTTAATAATTGGGTTGTATCCAATCAGAGTAGACCTACTGAAACTAAGACTTTCTCACTTGGGTCCATTAATTTTAATGGGTTTACTTTGAGTAGGATACAACCCATTGTCCTTTCTCGCTTGCTGCTTCTTACCCTGTGTCCTTGAAAATAAGAACTGCAAGTAGAGTCTGTAATCTATACAGTTCTTTAATGTACACCTAGAGACTTGGGCAGAACTTTGGTTATTTTATTCAACCACATTTCAGGCTACATCATGGACTCTGAAATTCTGCCGTCTGCTATATGGGTTGACTGGTGGCAGTGACCGCTGCTGTTAAAAAAGAAGGTCAGAATAACTTGCTGAGCATGTGGAATTGACAAAACAATACTATTCTTGTTTACGTGGGAGTTCCACTGTGCTCAGTGCTTTAGAATTGGAGCTTCAGAGAACAAAACTTTTGAATAAACGTCAAGTGTCTTTCTGTGTTCAATGCATTGTTACCGGCACACTTTCCAGGAGTAAGCCCCATTGAACAAGTTTGTATACATAAAATTATCTAGAATAACACCATTAAACACAACTTTACTGTTGAGTAAACAGTCAGTCTTGCAGTTGTCTGGATTGGAGCCTTAATTCAGATTTGGAGTTTAGTTCATATAGATGGAAGATTTATAGGCAACTTTACCAGATTAGGGGCGCTGTGGTGGATTGTACAAAATATGAAACTGGCTTCCCAAATCTTTTCTGATACCATCTGTCCCTTTTGCATATTATTATCAATTATTCTGGTATTTGAAACTCATGTGTTGAAACCTTAGTTAATGAAAACATGTTGACTTTTCTTTGTTTTATGTTTGTCTCTCTTACCCGACCCCCCTTGTGTGAAAAATGCAGAAATTACTTGAGACTCATGAGCTGAACAATCTAATTTAGCACAGTGGGCTATCATGAGTCATAATTAGGAAGATCACAGCCAATTTCAACGCATGTTAGGCACACTTTATTGCCACCAGTTGAAACTTTTCCCATTAAAATGTACATGACTACCTAAAAGAGAGGTTTGTTCTCTGTGTGCTTCATACTGGGTTTTCCTTTTATATTTGTACAGCAGTGCTTGCCTTAAGTGGTATTTCTTCATAGTCAAGAATCAATTACTTCCGTGTAATTACTTCCATGTTTCAAAGTACACTCCCACCAGTTGTGTCCCCTCCAAGATGGAAGAACAGAGAGTTCCAGCTTTACTATCAATGTTCAAAACTAATGAATCAGCCTCTTAAGCCATGAGCTGGCTTAGAAATAATTAGTTTTAAAATAATAAGTTTGGGCTTATCTGCCTTTTGGTTCCTGAGCGGAAATTATATTCTCGTCTTTATAATAATCAGGGTTGTGTTGTTGTTTTTAACTAACTTAATCACATCTTTTCTGTTATTTTTTATCAAGGTTCTAGCCTAACTTGTCACACCCAAAATAAAAAAAATCCTTCCAGTAGCACCTTTAAGACCAACTAAGTTAGTTCTTGGTATGAGCTTTCGTGTGCAAGCACACTTCTTCAGATACTTCTTCAGATACTTCTTCAGATACTTTCGTGTGCAAGCACACTTCAGATACTTTCGTGTGCAAGCACACTTCTTCAGATACTTCTTCAGATACTTTCGTGTGCTTGCACACGAAAGCTCATACCAAGAACTAACTTAGTTGGTCTTAAAGGTGCTACTGGAAGGATTTTTTTTATTTTGACTATGGCAGACCAACACGGCTACCTATCTGTAACTTGTCACACCCAGTTCAGCAATAAAGCAAACTAGCATTGTTTGTATTTGTTGTAACCAGTGTGTGGCGGCTTTTGCAATCAATTTGTCAAAAGTCCGTTCCTCAGATTTGTCAGGTTGTCAAAGAAAATTCCTCAAAAATACGTAGGATTTCCGCCCTGTCTTCGCTTGCTTCTGTGCAGGCACAGTCAGAAATTTGCCCTTTGATTCAGAGATACTCAGGACAAGCCCGATTGGCTCTGAGTAATATAATACATAAAGCTTAATGGCATGTTATCTGTACATACTAAAGAGACCTTTCTTTTCTGAGATAAGTGTTTCTTTAAAATATCAGCCAGCTGTTTTTGTGCCCTGAGAAGAGCAAATATAAAAAATTCAGCAGCAGCGTTCTTGTTCTTTTTTGCTCTTAACACACAGTCTTTTAAATAGCTTCTCTGGAGTGGGAGAGTTCAGTAAAAGCTCATGCTAATGAAGTCTCCAGAGGAAATGGGAGTTCTTTGCTAATCTGCTATTAGGATTTATTTAAGGCTGCCTGAAAGATGGATTGTGTCTCTTGCTGATCTGGCCACACTTATGTAAACCGGTGGAATCTTGTTCCCTAAAGTTACAGAAGCAGCCTGGCGCTTTTGTGTGTTTGAATGAACATGTGTATGTTATGTATTCAGTGGTCTGTGTTTGCCTGAGCTTGAGTCTGGAGTCTGGATTCTGAGCCCCTGTGTTCTGATTCATTCACAGAACAGTCACAGATATCCAATCACAGAACAATTCAGGATTTGGACCTCTACCATTGGCCCTTAAACTCTGAGTTATGATTTGCAGTGTGGAAGTCTAGACAGCCAATCATGTTGGAAGTGGGAGTGGCTCAGGCCTTCAGAAATGTATAAGCAGTTGCTTTGCTCCTGTTGTCTAGTTCTGTTAGTTCAATAAAGGTTCTTGCTGCTACCACTGTGTCTTGCCTCGTGGGAACCCGCCTACACTTCAGTGTACTCTGGGAAAGGTACAAAAACCCACATCTTAGAACACATGTTATATTTATATTTCTGCCTGATTAGTTAAGAAACTTTCCGCCCTTAACCTTGGAGTATGAAAGCTCAAAAAGATTTGGAGGCAGAAATGGGTGGGTATGGGTATACATAACTTGAACAAACAGTGATTTCTCTCTGCCTTGCCTTGGCAAAATGTTGTAAATGATTATAATTCTCCCTAAGAAACCTAGAGCATCTCTGATCTTCTCATTTCATTCTTTGTGATCCTACTATCATAGGTTTATTAATCCAAACAAGGTATCAGAACAGGACACTAAGGAATATTTGTGACACGTTATGTTTTGACTGTGAACTGATGACCTCTTTTATTCTCTCTCTCTCTTTAAAAAAAGCTACATTCACAACTAATCTGGAAATAATGACTCATCCAATTTTTATTTTCACTATAAATTAATGGCTTTGTGGATCCTAGCTATAAAAGGTATGAGAAATCACTCTGCATTTGAAACATTTAGAGACTCTGCCATGTTAGGGTCACGAGAAGAGCACTGGGCTGTGGTGCCAAGAATCATGACATAGATGCCCTTTTTATGTTTTAATAGTGGTATTATATTTTCTGCATTAAGTAGCCATTTGAACTTACATATATAGTAAAAGAGAGAGTTCTGAAAAGTAGTGGGGTGGGTGGGGGAGAAGTGCAACTGATTCATACTTTCTCTACCCCCTTTTTCATATCCAAAGTAGCTATGAAACTTCCTGGCCAGAATAGAAGATGTGGGGTGTGGGGTATACTCCATAAATAGTTGAAATGGTGAAATGTTTTGCTCCTACCATATCATTATCTGTATTAGTAAAATGAGGTGCCCATATGCAGGTACTTCAGGATCTTAAATGAGATACAGTATAGGAGAATGGAGAGCTTTTGGTGGAAGGTGTCCTACATCCCCGCAAACTCCAAAAACCAACAACACACTTGTAGAAAAATCTTGTGCACAAGAACTTTCTTTGAATGTTGGGTGATTTCTGCTGGCTGAGGAACAGGGATACCCAAAGAGCAGCCTCAAGGTCAATGCAATGCAATATAAAGTTCAGTGCTGAGGCCTGAGAAGTTTTCTTTATAACTGATTTGTGGTCTTCCTCTCTGCTTGAAGATACTTGGGTGCCTGATTCAGTGTCACTGTTCACACAGACGGAATCTACACACATATAGAAAATGCTGTGAAAATGCTTTAAGAAAACATTTAGAAAAATGCATTGAATTTTGCATAACTCACTTTCGCCATCTGGTGTCTCATTCATATATTGCACTTTACAACACATTTAAAATGTTTTATTTGCAGCTTTGTAGATGAGTCCACAGGCTTAGCTTAGTTGCTCTTGGGTCAGACCCAATAAAAAGAGGCAAAAATAATAGCCAAGAGATCTTCAGCTCCATAACTCCTTTTAGTTTTGGACACTGGGCATGATCCGCCCAAAGTGAAGCATGCTTAAATCCATTGCATTTTAATGAGAGAGATAAATGGGTATTAAACTCTTTCCACTGAAATGGGTGGGACTTAGATGGGTTGAATAGATTATACCACATTTTCCCCAAAACCATTTCCATATCTTTACCATTTTCCTTCCTCCTCTGTACTACCATCTAAAACTACAAGTCAGTGTTCTCTTTGAAACTCCTCCTGTGCTGCTTTTCCTCTCATTTTCTTCATCCTTTTTTCATCATAGTTGTCTTTAGCAGAAGGGCTTATGTAGGCTGATAGATTTAGGAATCTAGCGAGAGCATCCATCTTCCTTAAAACACAGTAGGTGTGGGAAGGCAGCTGTGAGGTGGATGATAAATCTGTCCATTATGTATCTAGATGGCGGTTGATGGATGGTTGTTTGTGAAGCCTTTACTATTAAGTCCTTTAATGAGGAGTTTTATGCAGCTAGCAGGTAGGAGAATCACTTTTAGCCATATACTTGAGTGACTGACTCTTCATGTATAAGTCATTTTTCTTTACCATTATGTATAAAAGTCAAGCATCCTTACATATTAGGCTACAGCAACATGGAGCCCACTTCAGGTGAGATATAATAAGCACTTGAACAAAAACATTTCCCATGGAGAGGAGGCTGGATGTCAGTTTTCAAAAGCTATTGTAGTAAGCAGGGAGCCTGTTGACAGGCAACAACAATAAGGAGGGCAATAACTTTTTTATGGGGCTCTAATAAATAAACCCCTTTTTTTCCTCTTTCTGCCCCACAGCCTGTGCCATCACATGCCCCATTTATTTTTCCCCTTGTTGGCTAGATTGCAAATAGTTTTATATTTGTAAAAAATTTACTACACAACATTAGGTGCTTATAAATAATATAAAACATTTTTTTTTTGTCAAAGTGAAGACATTAACTGGGTCAACCCTTGTGTTTCTTAAGCTTGATTCACTAAAATAACAGCAAGAGAGGATATCTGACACCTATCTTAGCCAAGCACTGCTCCCTTGGGAAAGACACGGTCTGATGACTTCTGCTTCTGAAATGGAAATTGCTGGATTCAGTGCATTTATAAAGATTTGGCCCTACATCAGGGATTTGAGCCCACCCAGGAGAATCCAGACCAGTTTTGTGTTTGGTTTTGTGGGTATATTCTGGAACATGTCAGTGATGCAGTAATACAGTTGGGTTACAGACGCTTCAGGTTACAGACTCTACTAACCCAGAAGTAGTACCTCGGGTTAAGAACTTTGCTTCAGGATGAGAACAGAAATTGTGAGGTGGTGGCGCAGCAGCAGCGGGAGGCCCCATTAGCTAAAGTGGTACCTCAGGTTAAGAACAGTTTCAGGTTAAGAATGGACCTCCGGAACGAATTAAGTTCTTAACCCGAGGTACCACTTTAGTGCATTTGTGGTGGATGTATACTGGACCATCCAGACATAATTTTTCAATTTTCAATTGGATTTTATATGCAATTTGATTGTAGCAAGACCTCTCAGTGGTTTACGAGAAATATTAGAAGTGTCAATGAAAACAGTTTAAAACATCTGAAAATAATTAAAGTGAAGGAGATAAAACACGTCAACATCTATTTGTCTTTGTTCAGGCTTGCATAAACAAAAATGGTTTAAACAGGCACCGGAAAAGAGTACTGATGTCGATCAGCAAAGTACTGTATCTTAAAGATGGATTTCTTGCAACTTCATTAGTTCTGTGATGCTTCCCAAAAGTTGTTGCATTATTGCTGTCTAGTGGAGGGGCACTCTTGCACTACAGTGAAATAAAAGGGACGTATGAAGGGCTCTTCAGTTTGCGGGGGGGGGGGCAACACTGGAGAAGCCTGAATGAACCAGGTGAGTCTTATTAATTTCTGTTAGTTTTAGCCTTTGATCTTCAATGGCAAGAGCTTGGGAAACAATAATGCTTGCAGATACAGAAGATTGCCCCACTCTGGCAGTCTGCAGAAAGTATGAGTATATATGCTGTTCCATATTGCATATATTTGGGGGGGGGGGGAGGTCTCATTTCCTGGCCTAACCCTGGCACAAATGGGAACTCTGAGTTAGCAGGTCCTCTGCTCGCAGCAGACTAAGGTTGTCTTTGGAGTCTGTCTTGGTCTTAGAGAATCTTTCAGCAGAATGGTGTGCTTGGGAAACTGACTGGGACTCAGATCAAGATGGTTTTATTGTAGTTCCACTTTAGGTTAACCTTGCCACACCAAACCTTATGGGGAGTATTGAAGATTGGAGAGTAGGAAGAAAGATACAGGTATGTACTGTGAGAAAACTGCAGAACAGGTTTAGTGTGTGTGTGTGTGTGTTTGTAAATGGTTGTTTATCTGTGGTAACCAACATGGTTGCTTCTGGATGTGGTGGAGTTGAACCCCCATCAGCCTTATCCAACATGGCCAGTGGTCTGGGATAAGAGTTGTAATCCAGCGACATCAAGAGTGTGCCATATTTGCTACCCCTGCTACTAGAAGGATGTTGTTATAGCCCTCAAATCTACCAATTGTCCTTTTATTCTACCCACTGAATCTGCACAATGAGATTATTTGGGGACCTAGTCCAGTGTGAAAGCACGTCAAAGTGCAAGTAGATAAATAGGGACCGAACGGCGGGAAGGTAAATGGCGTTTCCGTGTGCTGCTCTGGTTCGCCAGAAGTGGCTTAGTCATGCTGGCCACATGACCCGGAAGCTGTCTGCGGACAAACGCCGGCTCCCTTGGCCTATAGAGCCAGATGAGCGCGCAACCCCAGAGTCGGTCACGACTGGACCTAATGGTCAGGGGTCCCTTTACCTTTACCTTAGTCCAGTGTTAACTGTCATTTGACAGGCCCTCTGCTTATTTACAGTGGCTCTTGTGTCCTGGGAAGGGCAAGGTCGGCTGCCATCTTTAAGAGGAGTGCTTGTGTTAGAGGTGGTGATACACCACAACGTTTGTTGCCAGTCCCAGTTGTACCACATTATCGCTGAACAGTGACAAACCAAAGGTGATGTGAAACACAATTTGGGAAACGCTGAAGACAATAATTAAACAGAAAGCCAGTAAGGCATGATTTTAAAAATCAAAGATATTAATGAGTTGATGTGTGTGGATGGATTTACTTTGGATGAGCAGCATCCCTCCCACTCAACAATTTTCTAGATGAAAGACTTGTGATTCAGATGAATTAGGCACTCTCGCTACTAACTGTTTGCAGGTTGAAGCTGTAGAGGCAAGGCTACAAGAAAAAAGGTGTTTTTATCATAGCGAGCAAAGCCATTCATTGAATGGTAACTAAGGTTGCCATCTTTAAGAGGAGTGCTTGTGTTAGAGGTGGTGATACACTTATGGATCTGATCTGCAAGCAGAACAATTAAACAAGCAAATAAAATATGTTACCACTACCTGCCCCCCCCCCAATTGACTTAACAAAGTCAGGGATATTCCAATTAAGTGCCATATTTATAATTACATACCGGGTAATTAACCTTTTAATTGACATTCTTGAATCTACCTTTATGTGACTTTTTGAATTCCCTCTTTGTTTTTTGATAGTATTTTAAACAAAAATGCATGTTAAGTAATTGCTACTTTTAACCTTTTCAGGAGGGAAACAGGGAAGGAAGCTCAGCGAATGCTTCATTTTGTGATTAAGTGTCAGTTTTGTGGAAAATAATGCAGATGCACTGTGTTTAAATATCCATATGAAGGGCAAAAACCTCATTCTGTTGTCGTATGCTTCTTTTCTGTGGGCTAGGTCTCCTTCACTTCTTTTGCAATGCAGAGACTTTTTAATAAAGTCGCATTCAGGAAGGTTTTCTGAAGATAACTTTCCTTTGTGCTCTGACATCTTTGGGTAAGGAAAAGGGTTTGACAACAGGCTGCTTATATAATAGAAAAGACATAAAGCAAAAGGTCATGCTTGATGGGGGCTCTGGAAGCATCCTGTGATGGACATCTTGTAGACTTGATTTGTCAGGACCTCGCTACAATTGCTGCTGTGCTCAAATCCTACAAATACAGCTTGTAAGATGGGGGCTAGTATGACAGCTTGTCGGGGCAGGAATGATAGTTTTGTTCTCTCATGGAAATTATTGGAAGTATGCTGCCTATGCACTTAAAGGTTGGGGTTATTGTGCAGATTGAAATGTCTGGGTACTCTGGGGAAGAACCAGTGTCCTAACATCTGAATATCCATATAAGTTTATGCAATAATGGGTAGGGACCCTCCAAATGTTGCTGGACTGCAACCCCCATCAGCCCCAGCCAACTTGTCCAATGGTCAGGGATGATGGGAGTTGTAGTCCTCAGCATCTGGAAGGCCACAGGTTCCCCACTCCTGCTGTAAGCAATAAATCATGGCTTAGCATTGGCAGCATGTACTAGTGGTCTAAAGCACTGAGCCTCTTGGGCTTGCCAATCAGAAGGTCGACGGTTTGAATCCCTGTGACGGGGTGAGCTCCTGTTGCTCGGTCCTGCCAACCTAGCAGTTCGAAAGCAGGTCAGAGTGCAAGTAGACAAATAGGTACTGCTCCGGTGGGAAGGTAAATGGCGTTTCCATGTGCTGCTCTGGTTTCAGTGTTCTGTTGCGCCAGAAGCGGCTTAGTCATGCTGGCCACATTACCCGGAAAAACTGTCTGCGTACAAACACCAGCTCCCTCGGCCTGTAAAGCGAGATGAGCGCCACAACCCCAGAGTCGTCTGCGACTGGACTTAACTGTCATGGGTCCTTTACCTTTTTTTTTTAAACTAGTGTACTGCTTATTTGATCACTCCCACTTCGCTCCACTCTGCCTGGAGCCAAGAAAAAGTGAGCCAAGAATAAACCATGGTTTCCTCATAACTTGAGAGAAACAAAGAAACCAGGCAGGGAGACAAATAAACCAGTTCTAGGCAGTGTTCAAAATTACTCAGGCACATTTTGCTAGTGTCGTGGGTCCAGTTGCAACTACATGGAGATTTCTGGGCACTGGGTTGGTGGCCACAGTTTAAAAACCTCTGCCATAGTCCGTAATTAATACAATCTCCACTTCCACTGTGTGTGTTTCTCTTTCTTGCACATTGAGACAAGTGAATTGTTGTAAGAGCAAGCTACAGTCAAGCAATGTAGTTGAGATCATAGAATTGTAGAATTGCAGCATTGGAAGGGATTTCGAGGCTCATCTAGTCCACCTGGCAAATAGGCATTCTATTGCGTGTAGACCTGCACATGGTGTTAACAATTGTGTGGGTTGTTTGCATCTTCTATTTTACTTGATAATCTTCTAACATACTAATATACTTGTTGATCTCCATGAGCCTGGAAGGAGGGGTACCTCCAACACAAAATGTGTGTGTGTGTGTGTGTGTGTGTGTGTGTGTGTACATACACACGTACATATCTGAGTATACTGTGACCCCCATACAGACTATTCCACGCGCCTTTCAAATGGTAGTGTGACTCCAGTGCACATGCACTTCCTCTTCCATGCTTCATTCCATGTTTTTGTGTAATATGGATAAATGTATGGAAACACATGAGTAGCTCACAGGAGCTATTTGATATCTGACAGAACGTGGCGTATTGAATAAGCAGCCTTCTGTGTTGCATTTGTTAGCGGCACAATGTATTCATAGTGTCAACCTTCTGAAATTCTTTCCAAGCCTTGCTATTGAGTCATTTGCCTCTGTCCCACATTTCTCTATCAAGACTGATTCTTTGTGTGATTCTTCAGCACCCCCCCCCCAAAAAAATCTATTCACGTTTAATTTCCCTATTGAGTGAGATCATGTTCTTAAGTAACAATGGAATGACTATGCATGTTTGTGGGCTTATTTAGAGATTATGTAGATTCATGCTGAATAATGCCATAAACTGGATATTGGTACTATCACTATCTGTTAGTCCATTCAAGTGCTGACGTGGATGATTTGTACTAATGTTTGCACAGTTGATCTGAAATGGTGGGAGAGCCATTACACGCCTTATTTGCTGTGAGTAAACAGCAATCCAAACTCGGTACAGTGGCAGCAATGTTCTTGTCACCCGTTTGGCTAATGTAGGTGTTACTTGAACTTGCTTGTTCTTGGGAATTCATATGATTCTCTACCCGCATTCTGAAATGACAAAAAGAATTGTTATCATGTGCCTTTTTGTCTTAATGAGATGGGGGGGGGGCTGTGATCTAGCAGGTCTCTGTGCAGAGCTCAGTTTACTGAATTATTCCCAAAGAGGTATTATGCTGCTGACAGAAGAGTATTCTTCAAAGAAATGCCAAATGTATTTTAAAAAGCCTGGGTGTTGTTGTTTTTTTTGGGGGGGGGGTCCATTGCAGCAGAAAGAATTGGGAAATTCAGCAAAATGATACTTTGCAGGGGGTACCACCACCAGTAGCAACAGCCTGGAAACAGCTTTGAAACACTATTGAGACATCAAGGAAGATGTTTTAGGAGGGAGAAGGAGGGGAATGACATATATATATATATATATATATATATATATATATATAGTGCCCTATAAGGGCTGGGCTGTGTTTTCTACTCTTGATGATTCAGAAACTTCAACTGGTCCAAAATCCAGTAGTCAGATTACTGGCTGGGATTCCATTTAGATCTCACATAGCCCCCATTTTAAAAGCTGCACTGGTTCCCAGTTTGGTTCCAGACCCAATTCAAGGTGGTCACATTAGGGTTTGAAGACCTAAATGACTAAGGCCCCAAATACCTGAAAGACTACCTACTTCCCTGCAGACCTCTTTGAATGTCAAGATCAGTGGAGATCTCTTGGTTTCACCATCCTCAGAAGCTCATGGAACAGCAACTTGAGAGAGGGCATTTTGTGTGGCAACCCCTAAGTTGTAGAACTCCCTCCCCACAGAGGTGCATCTGGCACCTCTTCACCTTGGCTGTTGATAGATGCCTGCAATGTATCTTTTCGGGACCTCCCCCCCACCCCGCTTATTTCTGTGATCATAAGTTGTTTTAAACTGATTTTCACATTGTTTTTTAATAGTTGTAAGCCACCTTGCAATGGATAGTAATAGTAATAGTAATAATTAATGGTAACAATGATGGGAGATGTGTCCAGAACATCAGGGCAGCCACTGTTTTCCCCTCCTGCTTTAAAGACTTTGGAATGCAAGCATGCCTGAAGGAGCGAAGTGCCCTAAATTCAACTGCCCCAGATTGGTGTTACTAAACATATCACACTTTAGTTTTTGGAGTGCATCAATAATACATTATACAGAAAGTAAACACACAGCTAGGCAGGGCCTCTCTCGCCTTATTTGATGTAGAGCCAAGTATTGTCATCTCTCTTGATCTATTTCTTACCCTTCCTAATGAGCAAGCTGACATTACAAGCTCATAAATATCTCTTTCCCAGAGCACACATTTCTTTTTGTTGCCTGAATCTCTGAGAAAGCAGTACCTTCTTCTTTGCCACCTAGTTACACTTTTTTCTTTGCTTTCTTTCTTGTGTATTATATGTATATAATACCAAGTAGTATTATAGTTCACACTCACTAGTTAAAGCAATGTGGGTGTATTTACCGTATTTTTCGCTCTATAAAACGCACCAGACCATAAGATGCACCTAGTTTTTGGAGGAGGAAAACAAGAAAAAAAATATTCTGAATCTCAGAAGCCAGAACAACAAGAGGGATCGCTGAGCAGAGAAAGCAGCGATCCCTCTTGCTGTTCTGGCTCCTAGGATAGCTGTGCAGCCTGCATTTGCTCCATAAGACGCACACACATTTCCCCTTACTTTTTAGGAAGGAAAAAGTGAGTCTTATAGAGCAAAAAATACAGTATATTGTTCCTTGCAATATCTAACTTGATGGATGGGGCAAGCACTATATTGCCAGATTTCAATTTTAATCTCTACACCCTGGATGCCAGGCATTCTGTCTCTTACAAATTTGCATAGGGCCTGGCAAAGATTATTGCTTGATAGGCTTTCTCCTGTTGGAAGGTAGCATGTTTCTAGGCAGTGATTTTTTTCTGGGGGGGGGGGAATAGATGCAGAGGTACGTATACACTTGAACACTTTGTGAATCTTTGTACTTTTGTCCACTTATGTACTTTTGTCCATTTATGGTGATTTTCTTGAGTCAAAATGAGAGCACCCCTAAACATTTTTTTATAGAAAAAAGCACTGTTTCTAGGTCATAAGAAAGTTATTTCACCAGGGCGGCTGTTTCTAAAAAGCAGCTCTCAAAGGATAGCATATTTCTCACCCATAATTCGATTTATAATTTTAATATCCATTTCAGTAGAAATGCACTTCGAAAAAAGACCTACACATAAATGAAAATTATTCCATCACATGTGTTAAATAATGTGACCTGCAGAACTGATCATTACTATAATAAATGTCACAATTTGTACATTTTAAAATGCAACACACATTAGTTGCTTCAAATTCATCCCCTCTACTTAATACAGTAACAGCACAATCCTACATAGGTCTTCTCAGAAATAAGTCTCATTGAACTCAATGGAACTTTACCCCCAGGCAGGATTCCAGTCAAAGTTCATTTCAATGAACCAGTTATTGGCTACGACTTGTTTAACAACTGCAGGGCAATAAATCTTCTGACATTTATTATTTTTTTGTGCTGTCAGTAGATGAAACAAGCTCAACTTTGTCCTTTGATTTCTTGCAAATGACTCCATATTACAATTACATAGCAGTTGTGTCCATCAGCTCTTCTTGACTTCTGGTGTACTGTGAAGACATCGTTCTTTCTGTGGGTGAAAGTTGATTATATTGTTCTAGCTGATGCTTTTTTCATGATGTGATTTCATTCTCTTTAGGCTGCTTTTTACTGTTCTCCTTTGGAAACTTGTTAATGTTCTCTTTTAGCTGACATGTTTTTAAATTGTATTACAGGCAACAACCGATTCATGCACGCTCAACTGATGTGCAACCACACACACGTGCATCGCAGTGACTCTGAAGTGGCTGGAAAAGGGGGTTGGGGTGGAGCAGGCTTATATATGCTCCATCACTGTGTGCAGTGACCCAAAATGCAGCCCCATCACCAGTCAGGGGATTGCCTGTATTATGTTGTCTTATTTTTGTTAGCCATCCTGAGAGGTCTTTCCAATGGAATCCAGGGTTAATCTCTCAGTGAAAAAGAACAGTACTGATGTGTGTGGAATATAGTTTTCCACCACCACAAATAAATGGTGAAGAAGAGCCTTAATTGGGTTTCCTGAGATTAAAGGAGGTATTCACTTGTTAGTTTTGACAAATGTTTCTTCTCTTTGATCCAAGAAGTTGTGAGGTGCTCTTTCCCCCCCCATTCATCTCGATGTTATTTCTTCAGCAGATAATACAGATGACATAAGCTGCAAATTATATTCAGTAGAATGGGAAAATATACTAACCCTACGCACGCAAAACCACTTACATGGTTGGTTGGTTGGTTGGTTGGTTGGTTGGTTGTCTGTGTGTAGTGCGAATGTAGTGAAGATTCCTCCATAAGTATCAGTGGATGGGGCTAGTTTGCGTAGCCCCACTCAAGTGTTGTGGTTTCATCTGTGTAGATCTTGTCTTGATTGGCTGGTGAACAAATGTTGGCAGTAATCAAGGTTTTGTTCAATTTGACTGTGCCAGAATCACCTGCAGCCTGGCTCATTCAGCCCATACTAATATTGACACCGGAGCCATTGTTTCGGGAATATAGTAAGTGGCAGGCTTTAACAAATGTTGGTGGTTTGTCAGGAGAATCATTGGGCCAGTCACTAGCTCTCAGACCAATCTACCCCACGTGGATGCTGTGACGATAAAGAAAAGCCCATGTATGGGACTCTGAGCTTCTTGGAGAAGAGTAAGCTACAAATACCGTCATTTGACTGAGCTTTCAGTATCAGCAAGCATGGCTACAAGTTGATGGAAGTTCGCTTCTCATGGTGCTCGCTTCGGCAGCACATATACTAAAATTGGAACGATATAGAGAAGATTAGCATGGAAGTTCGCTTCTCATGATGTTGAATGAGAGGGCAAACAACCCAAATGCCATGTTCACTTTTGTAGGCAGTCCTGAACTGTGATGGATACAATAGATAGGTTGCCTGGCTGGGTAGCGTCTATAGAGTTGACCTTGTAGATTTCTATAGTGTATATTCTGATGTGAAGCAGGTGGTGTTTGTTTATATTCAAGATGGGCTTGATAAAGGGATTTTTAAAGTTTAATTGCGCCAGCATTGGAACAGCACATCAGCGCTGGGCATTGGGATTGGAAATGATTTATTACCTTTTGATTCACAGAGGACTAGAGATGCTAAATGTGGTAGTTCATAAATGGAACGGAATGCTGAGCAAGTAACTGTGCAGGTGTGGTTATTTGCAACGGTCTTCCATTTTTGAGACAGAGGCACTCGGGGAAAGTATATTTATGAGGTTTGAGCTTCTACAGGAGACCGAGCCCCACAACTGTGACCTAATTTGCTGACGTATTACTCGGTTGTGTCAGAATGTGCTGAGCGATAAGTATCCTGAAGTCATGGTCCTGAGCGATAAGTATCCTGAATTTGTCACTAAAGGAGAACGAGGAAAGCATGAACTGATGATTTAATGCTCCTTCACGTCAACAAAGAGGCTTGAAGGAGGAGACCTTGGATTTATATCCCCGAAATGAGGGCATATTGGCAGTCCAACAGAAACTTTGATGCACTATTTTTACCAATGGAAACTACAGGCCCAAACATGATAGGTAATTCATTTGCCACCAGGAAATATTATGTTGCAAAAATATTGTCAATTTTCAGATGCAATTTTATCAGCACCAAAGAAGGAAATCTCTTCTTTTCACCTCTCCTGCTTTTCCCCTTCCTTTCTTCTTTGCGCTCATTCCCATGCCTCATCTTCTCTCCTGTTCTGCAGTCCCCTTTGCACACAAGCCCCCCAGGATAACCCATTACTCTATCTATAAGGTAAACAGAATCTGAAGAGCAAGCTTGTTCAGTTAGAGACTATTAAATTCAGTTGGCGGATGCTATACACATATGTTTGCTTGTTAATGAAATATCTGTTCTACACTACTGCATGGAATCTGGAACATCTTGTAGAAGACAACCCATGGCCCCAGGAGTGAAATGCACTGTGTGAAGTTACTATGAAATGTATGAGGGCTCTGCATCCTTTATCTCTGATGAGGCAGCTGAAGAATGGAAGAGGGAGACATTTGAGTACAGTGAGAAGGGAGTAACACTGACATATTCCCCTTCATTTCTCCCATTGCCTCTTCTTACTCCACCACACTGCAAATGCTCCTTTTAATCCTATCCACTTCCACTTGCCTGCTCCCCAATTCTTCCTCCTCTCCAGCTTTCTTCCTTTCTGTCATCAGAGCCCTGAAACTGTCACACACTCGCATCTACCTTCCTACCTCTTCCTTTCCCCTCCAAATGCCACATTTATTCCCCACCCCCAATTCCACCTACCCCATCCCCACTTCCTCCTTTCTCTCTCCTCCCTGCATCACAAGAGGACTAAAACTGTTGCACACAGAGATGTCCTCCCCCTTAGCCCCCCCTAAATAATTTACTACAGACATGAGTCCCTATTTTTTCTTTCTGCCCCCTCCTTCCCCCGCCCCTGCCTCTAGAACCTGGGGAAGCAGCCAATGGGAACAGCACAATGATGGACTAGTGCAAATATTATATATCCACTTATTTCGGAGCCATTGCATTTTACAAAAGACCCCTGTTTGCTGCAAGTGTATGCATGCACACTTCTTCACTCCCTCTCCCTCCTCTTAAGATGTCGTTAAGTCTGATTGGTATCGAGTGTAGAATACAAGGTGATTTAAGAAGTTGCTATGGTAACTTCTCTTTTAAATGGGATGATGAAGTATGTTTGTGCTAGAAAAGCATCAAAACCAGTTTAGGGAATAATAACCAGCAAGCAAACAAGTCCTCCATTTCCCTTCCTGCCACTTTTAAGAAATTGCACTGTCTTTATTTAAAAGCCTTGTGATACATTTGCGACTCCGGTCTCTGAAACAGGTTGAAGGAGAAGTCTGTCCTCCTTGGCTCTTTCTCTCCCCCCCCCCCCCACCCCCAATAATATTTACAGTGGTACCTTTTTTTTTTTATAAGATATTTATTAGGATTTTTTAAAATATTACAATAAAAAATGGAAAAAAAAACAAAATAAAAATGATTAAAAACACTCAGATTTTCCATTGCTTATTTTTCTTTAACTTGTTTCCTGGACCTCCTCATACCTCCCTTTTTTGTATTCCAGTTCAGTTTGTTGGTTCAGCAAATCCTTACCCTCTTTATTTATCCTACTCTTTGGTCTTAAAATAGTAACGTTAGATTTTTACCTCTTAACAACCCCTTTTTCATATTCCCTTAAAGCATTACAGCTAGAAACCACTTAATTTCTATCCAACATCGTTCTAACATTCATTAATTTTACAGTATTTCTGTAGGTAATCTTTGAACTTCTTCCAATCTTCTTCCACCGACTCTTCTCCCTGGTCTCGGATTCTGCCAGTCATTTCTGCCAGTTCCATATAGTCCATCAGCTTCATCTGCCATTCTTCCAGAGTGGGTAGATCTTGTGTCTTCCAATACTTTGCAATGAGTATTCTTGCTGCTGTTGTGGCATACATAAAAAAGGTTCTATCCTTCTTTGGCACCAATTGACCGACTATGCCTAGGAGAAAGGCCTCTGGTTTCTTCAAGAAGGTATATTTAAATACCTTTTTCAGTTCATTATATATCATTTCCCAGAAAGCCTTAATCCTTGGGCACGTCCACCAAAGGTGAAAGAATGTACCTTCAGTTTCTTTACATTTCCAACATTTATTATCGGGCAAATGATAGATTTTTGCAAGCTTGACTGGGGTCATGTACCACCTGTAAATCATTTTCATAATATTCTCTCTTAGGGCATTACATGCCGTAAACTTCATACCTGTGGTCCATAACTGTTCCCAGTCAGCCATCATTATGTTATGACCAACATCTTGTGCCCATTTAATCATAGCAGATTTCACCGTTTCATCCTGAGTATTCCATTTCAACAGCAAATTATACATCTTTGACAAAATCTTAGTTTTGGGTTCTAATAGTTCTGTTTCTAATTTTGATTTTTCCACCTGGAAACCAATTTTCTTGTCCAAATTATATGCCTCCATTATCTGATAATAATGAAGCCAGTCTCGCACTTTGTTTTTTAATTTCTCAAAACTCTGCAATTTCAGTCTATCTCCATCTTGTTCCAAAATTTCCCAATATTTCGGCCATTTGGCCTCCATATTGAGCTTTTTCAGAGCTTTTGCTTCCATCGGTGACAGCCACCTTGGAGTTTTATTTTCCAGTAAGTCCTTGTATCTTATCCAGACATTAAACATTGCTTTCCTGATGATGTGATTTTTAAATGCTTTATGTGCTTTGACCTTATCATACCACAGATATGCATGCCATCCAAATACATTGTTAAAACCTTCTAAATCCAAAATGTCAGTGTTTTCAAGAAGCAACCATTCTTTCAACCAGCAGAAAGCTGCTGATTCATAGTAAAGTTTAAGGTCTGGCAGGGCAAATCCACCTCTTTCCTTTGCATCTGTTAATATTTTAAATTTTATTCTAGGCTTCTTGCCCTGCCAGACAAATTTAGAAATATCTCTCTGCCACCTCTTGAAACAGTCCATTTTGTCCACAATTTGCAATGTTTGAAACAAAAACAACATTCTAGGCAATACATTCATTTTTACCGCAGCAATACGGCCCAGCAGTGAAAGCTTCAAATTTGACCAAATTTCTAAATCTTTTTTCACTTCAGCCCAGCATTTTTCATAGTTGTCTTTAAATAAATTCCCATTTTTTGCTGTCATGTTAATCCCAAATATTTAACTTTCTTAACCACTGTTAAACCTGTCTCATTCTGAAACCTCTCTCTCTCCATTGGTGTTAAGTTTTTCTCTAAAACCTTGGTCTTTAACTTATTCAACTTAAAACCTGCAACTTGACCAAATTCTTGAATCAGTTCTAAAACTCTTTTGGTACTAGATTCTGGCTCCTGTAACGTCAATACTAAGTCATCTGCAAATGCTCTCAGTTTGTACTGTTTGGCTCCGACCTGCATACCTTTAACCAACCGGTCCCTTCTAATCATATTCAGCAGAACCTCCAGGACCGATATAAAAAGCAATGGGGAAATTGGGCAACCTTGTCTTGTCCCTTTTTCTATCCTAAATATTTACAGTGGTACCTTGGGTTACAGACGCTTCAGGTTACAGACGCTTCAGATTACAAACTCCGCTAACCCAGAAATAGTACCTCAGGTTAAGAACTTTGCTTCAGGATGAGAACAGAAATTGTGCTCCGGTGGTGCAGCGGCAGCGGGAAGCCCCATTAGCTTCAGGTTAAGAACAGTTTCAGGTTAAGAACGGCCCTCCAGGACGAATTAAGTTCTTAACCCGAGGTACCACTGTACTGTATTGACACTTGACAGCCTTTTATCTGAGGGCAGAAAACCAGCCTGGCATTACTGTACTGTACTTCATACTCAAAACACTCATGCCTAACATCAGGTTTAGTGGAAGTAGATGCCTTATAAAATGGTAGCAAAGGTGGGACACTGTGTGAGATTGTTGCCTTTTTTTATGAGTAAAGCCAAGACTGTGGCTAACTATAGTAAAGGAAGCTGTTTTATCGCAAGTCAGACCATGGCCCATTAGCCAGCTCTTGTACTGCTCTATTCCACTCTGGTCAGACCTCACCTGTTCTGGGCTTTGCTTACAATGTATGTTCCCAGCCAGTTGCCCCTTGAGGATAAAATATTCTTTAAAGTAAGAAAGAACAGAATGGTAAGGTGGACCTGAGAATGTGCTCAGTAAATGTAAGAACTGAGGGTGCTGTTTTTAAGGGGAAGAGAGAAACTATTTTGACAGTGAGGGTAACACCAGCAAAGAGAATGGCCAAAGTCAGGATTATATCTTGGAATTGATTTTGGCATTTAAATCGCTGCACTGTGATAAAACTGACTCCTAAACTGGCGTCTCTGTCTATGGCGAAGACAGGGACTCAGGATAAATTATTAAAAAGTGAAGATGCAGTTGTTAGAAGCTACAGTGACAGGTGAAGAAATCTTTCCTTTGGCTGAATGTTAATGGAAACCATATGCGTGTAAGGATTTTGCATAATGTATTTTTGAGAGCAAGCAGATTCCATGTGTGACGTAAAGCCTCAGAGTAGAGGGCAATAATCCTCCTTTTGATAATGCATCCCTGTCTAATTTTGGTTTTCAGCTTTTTCTTTTTGCCCTAAAGCAGGTATAGGAGTTCTTCTGTTGTGATTATAGCAGTGAAAGCTTCCACAATGGCTGAGCTGGTGGAAAGAGTCCAATAGCACAGGTGTCCCACCCACCACCCAGGAAAATAATGCTGCTACCAGTGTTTTCAGAGGAGACATGGAACTGATTGTGAAAAATCTCCTTGACCCTTTGGTTAGAAGCCTAATGTTATGAGAGTGGGGAAAAGCAGGATTTCAAGCAAGTCTGGCTTAGTGAGAGGCTAGGGGCCCATGTGGCAGTCCAGTTCTGGTGAACGCAGATCAGTGTTCAAAGAACCAGAGGCAGGTGACTAAGGCAAAGATGGACCTGTGCTTGGGATCCAGGGCGAAGTGAGAGAAGTCTGTTCAGCAACTTCTTCCAAGAGTTATTTCCTTAGACTGGAAATATGGGGAGGGGAGAATGTAGAGACCAGAATCTATCAGTAGATCTCTGGGTGGTTTCCAGCAGGTGACTAAGGGTTTGACTCCCAGTTGCTTTAACAGTAGAAACCACCTCCACCTTCCCTTCAAGTTATGCTGCAGAAACGAAGAAAGCTTGAAGAGGAAACCAAGAATGTATGTTTGCATGGTAGAATAGAGTGCCCAGTTATGTTGCTGGAAGCATATTCATGGGCTATGATGCCTGGTAGCACATGGGCAGGTTGTGCAAGCTTTTGAGCACCAGAACAGAGAGCTGCACTGAGGAAGACTTTTTGTGAATAATATTATCTGGGCCAAGAACCAAGCAGGGGTCTTAGAGTCAAGTTCCACATACTAATTGAACAAATTGGTTCCTTGTCTGCTGGGCTTCTGAATTTCCCACTATGCAATAGAACGGTGAAGATGGCATAGACACGAACTGTCTCCTCCGTCTCCATTTTTTCCGCCGAGCTTTGGTTTTCCTGGTTCTTTCTGCATTTTGTATTTTAACTATACATGAAAAATAAATGAGGACTGTCTCCCAAACGGATCCAAGGATAGCTACTGGTGCAACGAAAGCCGCTCAAGAATATGCTAATTTATGAAAATAGATGAGGTTGCTTTGCTGACAGGCTGTGAGGCAATACTTGATTAAGGAAGTTATAGAAGTTGAGTTTTAGAAGCAGATAATTTGACAGCCTTAGCAATTAGAATATTTTATTCATTCATTCATTCTCCATTTTCAGAAGAGAAGCAAAACCTGTTCTTTGCCAGAATGCTAAGGTTGCCACTACGTCTTTGGCTGTTTTCATACTGCTGTTTGCTGTAGACCCAGTGACTTTCCATTCCCCCCTTTTTTTAGGTGGGGCAAATGGTCCAAAAAGGGGACACATTCTTATGTTCTTGGCAAAAAGGGTGTAGATTTGTCTGTAACTTATTTTTCTCAGTAGATGTCCTTCAAGATGCATGCTGCACAACTCCAGTCTGTATATCAAAGCAGCAGTGTTGTATTACTGAAGGATTTACTGATTATGCAGATCTCCCTTCCCACTTTTCCTTCCTGCTGTTATTAAAGGAAATAAAATGCCATGTAATGAAAACCAACCCATCTAAGCACAGCTGCATATTAGTAATATGAGAAATCAGTTTGGAGCTGATAGAAAAGGTGTTAAAAGGTCACAGGTATCTAGGTGGAAAAAGCAACAGCTTAATATCCAGACACTAAGCAGTTACTGTACCATTTGTTACCACAGATAGAGTTGGGTTGGTTATGCTTCATACTAGCAAGCCACGGTTTAGCTAGTCAAGAAATGGCATCGTGGTTTGTTTCTTCCCAAGAAGCCTTAGTCTTCTGTTTGTGGTTTGTTTGGAAGAAATGAACTTTGAGCCTAGGCTGTGTGCCAAACTTTTGCTTGTTTCCTTCCCTGAGTGGCCCAGTCAGGAACAGGTGCAAGCCACGCACTCATGCACATCAAGCTATTGTTGAAAATAAACTGTAATGTTGTGTGCAAATTGGGTCATTTTTGTTTTATCAGGAAGCTGTGCAGCCAGCATTTTCTGGAAAGAAACGTACAAATAGGCTGGCAGGAAACCTGTAAGCATAATTAAGAGGGCTCTTATCTGCATTGTAGAAAGTGAAGTTATAGGGAAGGAAAACAACACTGACAAGTTAATTTGAAAGAAATATAGGGACAATGCATGTGTAGCGATGGAGGTGCAATTCACTGCAAGTGCAAGGACATGATCTGAAGGGATAGCCAAGGATGAAATAAAGGTTGAGAATGGAGGTGAAAAGCAACAATATCAATTTAGCAGGAAGTGGGCAGGACTGCGCTGGCCCTTTGCATCCAATCATACGGCCCTGCTAAATGCCTAACAGAAACCTTGCACCACTGTAACCTCCTTTTAGAGGTAAGCAGCTGCCTGGATCTGCCTTGACTTGTGCACTGCACTGCTATAGTTTTCACTGGCTCCCCAGAATTATCCAGATGCCAGTATATTTGTGTGCATGTGTTCTAGCTATCTGGAAATTTTTAAACTTCAATTACCAGGTTCTGGATAGACAACAGAGTCAGAATGAGCTTACTTTGAGGATGAGTTGCATTTCAAATCCAATTTTATGCTGAGTCACCCTTGTGCTAGTCAGATTTCTATTCGTAATTTCATTTAATTCATTAAAGCAGGAAAACATTATGGAGATGACGCTTGGAGATTTATATTAGAAGAGTACATAAAGTGTTAACATTATAGCTACCATGCATTAAAAAAAGAAAAAAGATGACATTTAATAGAGAGCTATGGACAGTGGCAACAGAAGCCAATAAGGGCGTGAGGTCCACTCAGGGAAGGGCCCCATGAAGGCATCTCGCCCAAAGACCCTCCAGAGCCTGGAGGTCACACTGACTTCAATCAGCCCATTATAAGATTTTTATTCCAGAGCCTGTGTGTGTGCTGCAGTGCCGATTAGTAAAATGGCTGCCTTGAAGCACTTCTCTGTTTCTTTTTCCACTAAGTAGAGAGAATTCTGCTAGCATCTTAGGACAGGGCTGAGGAACCTCAGACCAGGGCCCAGGAACCTCAGACCAGGACCCAAATGTGTGTGCCCCAGGAAAAGACCTTTTTAATGATGCACCAGCTAACTAGAGTGCACAGCTCTTTTCTTAGAAACCACTAGGGAGGGTAAGTGGGCCTATTTGTGTTTTAGTTATGTATTTTGTGATTACAGTTATATCTCACCTTTGCTCCAAGGAGCAAAAGGCGATGGACGTGGTTTTCCTTCTCCCCATTATATCCTGACAACAACCCCGTGAAGGAAGGTGAGGTTGGGAGACAGTGGCTAGCCCAGTGTTTCTCAGACTTGTAGTCCAACAACAGCTGGAGATCCAACTCCCAACATCTCTGGCCACTGGTCCCGCTAGCTAGGGAAGATGGGAGTTGTAATCCAACAACAGCTGGAGACCCGAGTCTGAAAAACACTGGCCCAGCCTAAGGTCACCCAGTGAGCTTCATGACTGAGTGGGAACTAGAACCCCGGTCTCCCAGGTCTCATGGAATCATGGAAATGTAGAGTTAGAAGAATCTTGGCTAAATGCAGGAATCCCAACTAAAGAATCACTGGCAGATGGCCATTCAGCCTGTGTTCAAATACCTCCAATGAAGGATGGTCCATCACCTTCTGAGGTAGCCTGCTCCAAACAGCTCTTGCCATTGAAAAATTCTTCCTAACATTTATTCTGAATCTCTTTTCTTGCAATTAGAATCCATTGGTCCGGGTCCTACCTGCCACAGCAGCAGGAAACAAGCTTGTTCCATCTTCCTCGTGACAGCTCTGCATATCTTTGAAGGGGTTTCCTTTGTCAATCAGCCTTCCCCAACTTGAAGCCCCCCAGTCATTAAAGGGAACCAGGCTAGGGACACTTGGCAGTTCAATACTAGCCACTATACCAGACTGTCTCTTCTGTTTATAAATAGTAGTTATTTTTCTATATTTATTATGAGCTATGGGATTTTAAATATATTACATTTATAAAACACTCAGATACAGTGGTACCACGGGTTACATATGCTTCAGGTTACAGACTCCGCTAACCCAGAAATATTACCTCGGGTTAAGAACTTTGCTTCAGGATGAGAACAGAAATCGTGCTCCGGCAGCGCGGCAGCAGTGGGAGGCCTCATTAGCTAAAGTGGTGCTTCAGGTTAAGAACAGTTTCAGGTTAAGAACGGACCTCCGGAACGAATTAAGTACTTAACCCAAGGTACCACTGTAAATTGTTCTTCTGCGATTTGATTTTGAATATATGCAAGAACGACCCTTTAAGCTATGCTGAGAACCCACCCCCCAAACAAGAAATCTGAACCGTTGCCTCAATCCAGACCTTAGCACATGTCAGCATTGTCTTATCTTTAAAAGGACAGAATTTACGTCATCTTTGCAGCTGACTGAGAGTGTTTCAAAAGGGACAATCTAAAAACAGCAAGTAGCAATGTGTTTTTTCTTCTCCTTTCAGCACCCTGTGTGGAGTGGAGGCAATTGAGCTTTATAACAATTCCCAAGGAACTGTTTCCTTTCCTGGGTGAACTATTAAGTGTGCATTTGTATCCATCTCTCCCAGCAGCACTCTGCACTTGCGTGTATGAGCCTTGCATTCAGAGGGGATTAATAGTGGAGGAGAGGGAAACAGCGGACCACGTATGTCAGAACTTCCTCGTAACAGAGGGGGTGAGATGGGAACATACATTAAAATATTCCATGGACAAACTCTTCACTCCCATCTACTATGAACCATGTTTGAACCTGAGATAAACTACTGTGATGGTGCCTTGAGAGATCTGTGTTCTTTTTGTTACTTGCTTGAAGTGAATTCTGTGACTCATTTCCCACAATTAAGCTGGCAGTGAGGAAAAGCTGCTGACATAGTCCAAATAAAGAATAAGCAATCTCACTCCCTTTCTTGTATCCCTGCTGAAAAAATTGTGCCACATCTGGGCGAACTGTGCTTGCATTTGGTTTAATGCTTTAGTTAATAATCATCTTGGAATGAATCATTAGTGATAGTTGGAGCAAATGCGGTAATATTGACATGTTTATCTTGATCAGGTTTCAGAAGTTTTATTTTACATATTCCCTTGAGGGATAAACACCAGACAGGCAAGACCTGCTCATTTTTAAGCTCACACTGGGTCTGATACTTGGCAAAAGAGAAATGTCTTTATGATGACTGGAAGCTTCCGGAAAGATGGATAACTTTTTCAGCTGGAAGTGAATTATTGAGTCATATTTTTATGGTTCAGAACATGGCAGTGAAAATCTTAGTTTTTGTTTTTCACTTGAAGGCTTGCTCTGATGTGTACCAAAGGTTTACAGTGCCAAAGGCAATTAGAAAGCAGTAATTTATACAGTGGTACCTTTGGTTAAGAACTTAATTTGTTCCGGAGGTCTGTTCTCAACCTGAAACTGTTCTTAACCTGAGACACCACTTTAGCTAATGGGGCCTCCCGCTGCCACTGTGCTGCTGCCGTGCTGCCGCCGCGTGATTTCTGTTCTCATCCTGAAGCAAAGTTCTTTACCCGAGGTACTATTTCTGGGTTAGCGGAGTCTGTAACCTGAAGCGTCTGTAACCTGAAGCGTCTGTAACTTGAGGTACCACTGTATGTGAATTAATTGGTTGATGGCTTTAAAGCACAATCCTATACATGTCTACTCAGAACTCAGTAGGACTTACTCCTAGGTTAAGTGGGTACAAGGTCAGTAACTCAACTGACATGATTTTAGGTCAGTAACTCAACTGACATGATTTTACAGACCGATTATGCTCAACATAACCCCCCCCCCATAATAGTATGCAACAAAAACCACTGAATACCTATAGGTCTCATACATTTATCTGCCTACAGGATTGCAGCCAAAGTCTGTAGTGTTTTGCACACAAACCTGGGAGTAATCCCTGTTGAACACCGTGGGACTTGCACCTGAGTCAACATGCATAGGGTTGCTCCAGAAGAGTGTGAACTAACCAGAGCTTGAATCAAGTTGCTTTCATGACTCGTGGCTTGTTTTCAGCTGGATGGAGTATTTTGTTGACATAGTTTTGAGTGCATGACCTCCACTGCCCTTATGAAGGCCAGATGACAAGAAAATATAGCTGTGGAGTTCTTGTTGTGACTAGAGCCAGTCCTGTGAAGTAATAGCCATGTGTGTGAAGGAATTCATACAGCACCACCTGCTGCTCCAACTTCAAATCTAGGTGATTCCATATGCAGCTGAGCCCTGTCTTATGTCCTGGTGTGGTCCATGTATCCTAATGTGAGCGAAAGTTTATTCGGTCTGTATGGTTATTTCTCATTTTAAATGAGCCTCAAGCCCGGCTTTTCAACTGGATGCTTTCCCCCCAGTACAATATTATTTCATATCAGGGAATCGATCTTAAAGGGTGGCACTTGTTGTGGACTGGGGTGTTGCAAAGAGGCCCATCAAATGGAAACTCTGGGGAGGGAGGGAGAGCACTAATCTGAATTTATCACCTTATCCTTCCTGGTCCTAACTCCTCTTATTATGGGTCTTCACATCCAATCTCCCTTTAGGGCTGCATTATTCCTGCTTCATGGGGTCAGATCTTCACAACTGCACTTCTGCGCCTGAGCAACCACATCACTGGTTCTGTTATGGGGAAGAGCACTTTGCAAGTTCCCAGGAAAGGAAAGGCTCCAGCCCCAGGAAAGGCTCTAGAAATAATTGGGGGTGTTCTCCCTTGTAGTTCAGGGGTGTTGAACATCTGTGGCTCATCACTGAACCACTGCCCATGCTGGTTGGGGCTGGTAGGAGTAAAGAGCTGCAGGTCCATCCCCCCCATCCCCCCCATCCCCCGTTGTAGTTACATGATAGCAGAGCAGTACTTCTTTCTAACTTCAAAAATGTGCTTCCTGGATTGCAGAGAAAATACATGTTTTTAATGCTAGTACAGTGGTACCTCGGGTTAAGTACTTAATTCGTTCCGGAGGTCCGTTCTTAACCTGAAACTGTTCTTAACCTGAAGCACCACTTTAGCTAATGGGGCCTCCTGCTGCTGCTGCACCGCTGGAGCACAATTTCTGTTCTCATCCTGAAGCAAAGTTCTTAACCTGAAGCACTATTTTTGGGTTAGCGGAGTCTGTAACCTGAAGCGTATGTAACCTTAAGCATATGTAACCCTAGGTACCACTGTATTTAAAAAGCTTTTCATATGGTTGTGCAACCAGATCACATTCCCATAAAACCGTACTATGAATCCCATTTGTATCTATTTTCTTCAGACGAAAGCCTGCAGCTAGCTCCCAGCCTGTGCCGTACATTTGAAACAAAAGTTTCCATTCTTTCTTCTCACCCCCACCCCATATCTTTCAGAATTGTTGGGAAGTTTTCTCTCCAACTTAAAGAAAATCCTCCTCTGAGATAGGACAGTAACACAGAAAGCTGGTCATCTTCTATTTGGCTGATCAAACTCCCCGCAAAATACACAAAACAAAATTGCCTATTCAAAGTTGTGAAAGTCCACGGATGCTTTTCTTTGTACTAGTCATGAATGTGGAGAGTTTTCTGTTATGCCTGCTCAGTACTGGTGGTTGAAGAACAAATGGGAAATGGAGAGAAAGGAAAAAGTGGATTCTGAGGATAGAATTTCAGCATCGGTGTGCTGAACCCCTGACATTTACTAAGGAACAACTGGTTCTGTGCTCCCTTCAGCCAGCTGACATTTGGGTTTTCAAAAGGCGAGCTACCTTCCTCTGTCAAATAGCAGGATTACTTTGTTCTCCGACACTAGACTCTTGAAGCTGACAATCTTCTTTTTACTCTGTGTTTTTCAGTCAATGTTGCTATGAGGAAAGAAGTCAGAGATGACTGATGTGGAGCCTGTGGTCACAGATTTTGCAGCCTCTGGACGGGCCGGTCGCCGAAATGCCTTACCAGACATTCTGGGTTCTTCTGCTGGTGCTGGAACATCAGACCTACCACACAAATTAGCTGAGCTCTCAATGTCTGAAGGTAATGCAGACAAAACGATTGAGAACAAGATGTTACCCCTCATTGATGGTCAAGGGTTGTACTATTTCCTAGATAGTGACTGCCAACTGTACGGGCCAACTGGTACATGCTTGGACTACTGCAATGTGCTCTGCATGGGGCCATCCTTGAAGGTGACTCAGAAACTACAACTAATCCAGAATGCAGCAGCTAGACTGGTGACTGGGAGTGGCCACCGGAACCATATAACACCAGTCCTAAAGGAGCTACACTGGTTCCCAGTACATTCCCAAGCACAATTCAAAGTGTTGGTGCTGACCTTTAAAGCCCTAAATGGCCTCAGCCCTGTGTACGTGAAGGAGCATCTCCACCACTATCATTCAGCCCAGACACTGAGGTCCAGCTCCGAGGGCCTTCTGGCAGTTCCTCGCTGCAAAAAGCAAAGTTACAGGGAACCAGGCAGAGGGCCTCCCATCAGATGTCAAGGAGATAAAGAACTACACAACTTTTAGAAGACATCTGAAGGTGGTCCTGCATTGGGAAGGTTTTAATGTTTGATATTTTATTATGCTTTTATATTTGTTGGAAGCTTCCCAGAGTAGCTGGGACAACCCAGCCAGATGGGCAGGGTATAAATAATAATATATTTATTTATTTATTTATTTTGGGTGCCAGAGGAACTCGGGAACTTCTGAAATGTATATCTTCACAACAAAAAACAGCAACAGGCTACCTTCCATGTAGTGTGTAATATATACATGCTTTTTTCCTGCACAATGAAATTAGCATATCATCTCCATTATCCAAAGCTTTATTGTAGAACCTCCCAGATTCTCTGAATTCCATATGGTCCAATATTAACATAATCCATTTTTAACTCGGAATTCTTTTCACCAAACCTCCTAACCATCAGAATGTTTTGACCAAACTGTTCAGGGTACATCTAACACATTGTTTCTCATATCCACCTCTCTTTAGATGAAGGAGCTGCTGGCGGGGAAATGTCCTCTTCCAACACCACAACGGAAAATCAAGAAACGGAAGGGAAGAGCATGGATTCCTAATATTTGTGAAATGCTTGGTTTGTGGAGATCGCCAACAGATTCCACTCCCAGCTTATGCAAGACTCTGAAATACACAATACTTCAAACAGCTGGCAGACATGAATAAGGAGCTGTTGAAGGTTTTCAGTGGTGTTACCTAATCCATGAAATAACAAGTTATTTGTGTGTTATAGTCCACAGCCAATATCTGCAGAATGCATGTCAAGGTTTTAGATTTGTTTTCAGTCCTGTAACAAAATCAGTGCCAGCATATCCTCTCGGATACAGTGTAAATAATCAAATGCAACAACCACCCAAATACTTGCTGCTGTTAGGTTGATCTCTTGGGGGCTTTTCAGAGGATAAATCCAAAACATTTCTATTTGTGTTTAACGTGAAACATTCCTAGCCCTGATTGAGAGCTGGAGGCGCACTGTACTAATGTAAAAGATGTAGGGTTCACTGTGCTGCAGCAACGGAGCTTGACCAAGGCTTTAAAAAAGAAAGTAGAAAATGAATCCTGGGAGATGGGAGCTTCAGAGTGGAGCAGGAGAGCTCAAACTCCAGAAATAACAATCCATTTCTAAAAGCTGTAAAATGGTAGGGCACTGATGCAGGAAAGGCAGACTTGCCAGTGTGCTTTTTGTTTTAAGAGGTCCCTAAGAATTCTCCTTGCAGCATTTCTGTAGCCCAGCCAAAAGGAGCACTATCTAAAAATGTAAACAAATGAATAACGTGGGAGCGGCCTTATACCAGACCAGATTATTTGCCCATCTGACTCAGTTATTGTCTACATAGACTGGTAGCAGTGTTTATCAGTGTCTCGGGCAGAGATAGGGAGACAATAAATTGTACAACCCCGCATTCACACAATGTTTCAGGAATGGGGAATGTTGGGCAGGCACCATGGGGACAATCTAGTAGGTGCCCATGGCTCTCATGCAAGCACAATTCACACAACAACAGCCATTGGCTGATGGGAGCTGTGTTCCACACAGCCGTCACCATGGCAATGGGCTACTCTGAGTACCACATTTTCCTGGCCAGAGAATACAGAGTGTTCAGAACATGGAAGTATCTCTGAATCGTATGAAAGGTCTCTGGATCCCTTGTAACAATGGCACAAGTGTTGTGCTACTATCTGGAAAGCCCCTCCTTTCTTCATTTCTAAGGTAGCCTTTTCTCTCTTCCCCCAGCCCTATCATTTTTTTAATTTCTCCAGAATCCGAGGCTATATTAAGCCGTTTATTTTTGACATAGTAGGCTGTCTAATCTTTGGAGGAAATGGAATGCCACCTGTCTATAACCCCAGGATACCCTTTTGAAGTTTGGACTCTAGAGATGTCCTGGTATACAGAGGAAAATGAAAAACACTCTTTCCTCACTCCTTCAAAATGTCACAAGGCACTGAGATCACTTAGGATTTTAAAATCCTTTTGAGAGCATTCTGTGCTGCCCTTTCTCAAATCTGACTTATCCAGTGATCTCAACCTTCTGTGTATCCATAAGTTTCTAAAGTGAACTAGTGGCATTTGTAATTGATTTAAACTTTTATTTCATTTCAGCATGAAAAATGGAATTGGTTATCTCTTCATTTGGTCTTTGTTTGTTTTTTGTCACTCGTGTCTTCACAAGACCCAGGGACGCAAACTTTTCACTTGAGTTAGGATGTGGGTTTATTGGCTCATAACTGATCCTGTTAAAATCAACATTCAAAGCATTTTCTTTCAATATATATTTTGCCTGTACCAAAGGATTGATTCACGTTTTATAATAAAGGTTGTATTTAAAATAAATTGCATATGTTATTTGTACAGCAATTCAAGAGCACACTTGTATGAATTCTTGCACCCATAGCAGTATATTTTTGGATGGGGTACCATCCAACTTTGTTATTTGCTCTAGCATCAGAAGTTGTTGTTGTTGGCATCCATCTGTCTTGGGAGACAATGGAAGAATGTAACTTTGGGGTAAAGTCAAACCATTGGAGAGTTACAGCTCCTGCTGTGGCTGTAGAGACCAATACGGGAGAGACATGTTTTATTGCAGGTGGGGCAGATGAAGGCATCCAGTTCCGCTGTTACAGATGTTTCTTCTCTCTGCATTCCTTCCAGCAGTCATTCCTCCTCTGGTCACTGCTGTGGATACACAACCTGACTATCTGTCTCCAGGCACTGCCAAAGATGCCTTGGGTAATGAGTTGCAAAATGTAGTGGGTTGTACAGTTGGGCCAATAATTGCCATCATTACCACATGCCATGCATCAGCATCATACAGAACTATCATGTAATACAGAAATTAGAAATGGGCAAGATTATCCCCATCCTTCCTTGCCAAGGATTGACCCAAGCGGAAGTTTGGCTATCAGCTAGGAAAAAAATGTATACATTCGATACCTAGCAATTGCTTGTTGTTATAGGCCTTGCAAGTGACAAGTCAGCAAAGCAGAATTTTCTCGTTAGGAACACAGAAAATGGCCTCAGGATCAGTCAGATCATTGGTTCATCTACTGTAGCTCAGTATTGTTCAGGGAGGCCTGTGGCATCATTTGACTGCACCCAGGCTGGGTTCTGCTAGCCAGTCTCTTGATAAGAAGATTGCATGCAGCTCCAGCATACCTTGGTCTCTGCTGCAAACAACATTCTGTGATAGGAAAATGGGTTTCTCCACCCGTCTATTTCACACCACAGATGCTGCATTCATCCTCCTATGCTCCACGGCAAGTCTGTAGCAATTTGTACCAAATGTTGTGGCCTGCCTCTGGGCAGGATTCAGCTGAGTTGTGTGCATGGAAAAAGGCCTGCTTGCGCAATGGGACTTTCTCCCCCTCTTCCCTCCTCTGTGCTCCCCAAGTCTATTCTGGAGGGTTGAGGGGTAAACCAGAACAAGTTTAGGGGAAACTCAGGGAATAGAGGAGGGGAAAGTCTCATTGTGCAAGCGAACCTCATTCCATGTGTACATACCCCACTTGGTACTACACTGTGTTCCACCCAGTGCTGGATTGACATATAAGCTAAACAAGCTATAGCTTAGGGCCCCACTCTCTTGGGGGCCCCCCAAAAAAATTAAAGAAAAAAAACTGGATGTACATTTCCAAAATATAAGATAAAGATAAAATAAAATAAAACATACAGCAACAGTGTTTTATGTTGTATAGGCTCCTATTTGTTATGTACAAATGGCTCTAGATACCTATTAGGTCCATAAATTACCATATAGCATATATTCAACACAAGCAACAGTGACAATTTGTTGTTGACAAAAGACAGCTGGACGTATAAAGGGCCCCATTACCTTCAGTAGCTTAGGGCCTCAGCAAACCTAAACCCAGCCCTGGTTCCACCCCACTGAGTCCCACATTTTGGGGAGGGGGGTAATTGAAATGTTTGATAGTGGTAGATACTACAGTATTATAATAATGCTTTCCTACAGGTAAAGGTAAATGCTTTCCTACAATTCACTTAGAAAGGTCACATTTCCTCATCACATGCAAGTCATTCATGTGCTGGCTGTCAGTGATTCTGCATCTATTTTCCAAAGCTAAATATGATGAACTGGAGTGTAGGTATATGTTACCTTAATGTTGCAAAATATGAAAACCATTCTGCAAAGTCTTTTACCCTTTTACTTGTTTCCAAAGTTCTTTACAAGCTGTAAAGTTCCAAGATAAGGTGAATGGGTCACAAAGAACAGGCAAAGTTGTTATTGCTTGCTGCAAGCAGTAGATGGCACTCTGCACCCATTTGAAGTGAAGCATGCTACCATTTAATGTGCTGCAGCCTAAGCTGTTCCAGGCCTTCAGCTCAATAAGGCTTGTGCTAGCTGAACTTTTGAGGAACAGAACCTGTCTTGGACATGGATTTTCCTCTCTGCGCAGTACTTCCAAACACACAGAAACTCCTATGCAAAGTGCATTATTGTTTGGTGATAGTCATAGACTAGCAATGCACTTCACACTATTGAGCTGTGGAGAACACATGCTAAACAGCTAGAATATATTAATACATTTTTATGACACCTCCCACATTGGTCTCAAGGGAGTGTACAAAAGTTTTAAAATAACATAACATTACAACTGCAATGCAGTTTAAAACACAGCTCATAACAGCAGGACTAAAGCAAAAGCAATGTACTGAAATTATAACAATGTAACAGCAAAGGCTGGGGGGATCCAAGTAATGTTTTTAGAGGACACTTAAACATCAAGGGTTGTCTGAGCTGGGAGAGAAGATGATCTCAAGAGAAAGGGAGTCACCACATACCATCTCATGCCAGGACACTCTGAGAAGAAGAGGGTATGAGAAAAACTGGATTGAGGGAGCAAAAAGTGTGGGAAGGCAGTTATTTGGAGAAAAATGTCATAAGGGCAGTGGAAAATTGCTGGCGGTACAAGAAGCTTACTATCCACATTAAATGGCAGTATGGATGAGCCAAATAAAAATCTAGTCTTCTGAGTCCTTGGAATTTCACCGGGTCCATGGAATTTCACCATCAGATAGCTATGTACACAGGATTTGATCATTTCTAAACAGTTTAGGAGACCTTATCACAGCGGAAAGATTAAGGCAGATTCCTGCAACTATTTGTCTCTTGAGAAATTTCCATTATGGCCCTGGTTCTATCAAAAAGGATGCTTTCAAATGGTGGACGTGCTTAGATAGTAAGGAGATACAGAGCCATGCCCCTTTTTGACCATTCAATGGGTGGGGGAGAAATGAAACCAACCCCAAAGTTGGCCACCTAGCCGTAAGGTCATAGGAGTGCTGTGAGCTCCTCCTGGGATTGCATGCTTGCCCCCCAACATTTCTCCGATGAAAATAGGGACGTCCTAAGGAAAAGTGGGACATTCCTGGATCAGATCAGAAACCGTGACAGCTTCTGTAAATCTGAGACTGTTCCTGGAAAATAGGGACACTTGGAGGGTCTGTTGCATGGATGCGCAGGTATTTAGTTTAAATACTTTTACATTGCCTTTCATTAAAAGTACATCTCAAGGCAATTCACAATACAACAGTAAAAATATAGTAAAAGCAACAAATACCACAGCAACGGGTGAGGGACGCAGGAGAGGGATGCGGGTGGCGCTGTGGGTTAAATCACAGAGCCTAGGACTTGCCGATCAGAAGGTTGGCGGTTCGAATCCCCGCAACGGGGTGAGCTCCCGTTGCTCAGTCCCTGCTCCTGCCAACCTAGCAGTTCAAAAGCACGTCAAAGTGCAAGTAGATAAATAGCTACCGCTCTGGCGGGAAGGTAAGTGGCGTTTCCGTGCACTGCTCTGGTTCGCCAGAAGCGGCTTAGTCGTGCTGGCCACATGACCCGGAAGCTGTACGCCGGCTCCCTCGTCCAATAAAGTGATATGAGCGCCGCAACCCCAGAGTTGTCTGCGACTGGACCTAATGGTCAGGGGCCCCTTTACCTTTTACTGCAGCAACAGAATCCCAGTAAATTCAGCATCCTACACCACAGCATCAACTAGCTTAAAATGTATCAAGTAACTCTGGGGCAGCTGTTCCTGCATAGCAAAAGTATCGCTCCAGTTCTCTTGATTTCCTTTGGTGATTGGAAGAAGAGGCCATTGGATTTGTTATCCCTGAATGCCATATTCATATGTGCAAGGTATGACAATGGCAGGAAGCATATGCCCTATACTGCCACAGTGGCTATCTACCTAGCAATTTAGGAAGCTGCTTTATCCTGAGTCAGGCCATTAATCCATCCAGCTCAGTACAGTGACTTGCAGTGGCTTTCTAGGATTGCAGGTGAGAGACAGTTCTACTGGGAGATGCCGGGGATAAAATCTGGGAGCTTCTGCATGCAAAAGAAATGCTCTGCGTCTGAGCTAGGACCATCCCCAAAATTATTGCTACGAACATAGGAAACTGCCTTATGGTCCATCTAACTCAATATTGTCAGCGCTGACTTGCAGCAGTCTTCCAGGGTTTCAGGTAAGGTTCTCACTTAACCCTTCCCTGGAGATACTAAAAGCTGACACCTTTCGAATGCATGTGCTCTATCAATGAAGTACAGAGTTATTGCATGTTTTCTTGGTGACCCATACTTCTGCACGTAAGGGCGGGGGGAAGCAGTCAGTGTTAAGTCACAGATCTTTGGGCCTGT
The DNA here is from genome assembly GCF_964106645.2 of Podarcis pityusensis. NCBI lineage: Eukaryota > Metazoa > Chordata > Lepidosauria > Squamata > Lacertidae > Podarcis > Podarcis pityusensis. The sequence continues at coordinate 55,523,646 of NC_138026.1, forward strand.
CTCTATTCAGAGTCAGAAAAAATATTTTGTGTGCACTCTGTTAAGTGACATTGTTGTAACAATATTCTATACTATATCTCACTTCTTAAATACCCTCCATTTTCCTTGGGGAAACAATGTCGCCTTAGTCAGTGTATATTACCCCACCTATTGATATATTTAATTCCTTTTTGGCATGGGTTGGGGGAGAGGAGGGGTGGGCAGATATGCTAATTCTATCTTTCATACTTTCCCCTTTTTAGTGAACAAGGGGTTAATCCTTGGTTTTCTTTGCAAGACAAATAACAGCCCAGTGTCTTTTTAAAATCTTCACCAGCATATAGAGTTTCAGTGGAAACTAATCTGAATGTCTTATTGTGTGGCTCTCCCTTTTGAGGCCGCCACCTCCCTATGCCAAGTTTTCAAACACAACTTAAAAGACCCTCAGACATTTTTACATTCCCCTCACTCACAGAAGAGCCTCTTCTTCTCCCTCCCCTGATTTCCAATCTGAATAGGATGGCTAGTCCAACCAGCTCTGTTGACCCAGTGGCCTGATCCAATCATCTAACAGACTGGAAACCTTCCTCTCCCCCCCCCCCCCGCTTACTCTGCCTCAAAGGAGCAATGAGGAGGCCTGGGTGGAGCCTCCAATTTAAGTTATTTTCGAGTTTGCATGCCTCTTCTCTCAGTAAAGAAGGGGCTGAGCTGGAGTGAAGGTGCAAGATTCTAACACAGGAATAGTAACACCTGCTCTCACACCAGCAGTTATCCCTCTCATTCAACAGCTAAAATGGTCGAGGCATTCTGTGCTACCTGGAAGCTGATTGACAGCCAGAACTTTGATGAGTACATGAAGGCACTGGGTATGTAGAAGTAACTGCTTAAGCCAGGTCATCCTAGGTAATCTACTCATGCGGTTTGTGACTGTTTCTTCTTTAGCACAGTTATAGAGTTTGGGATTTTGCAGCGTGCTAACCCATTATAGTGATGTAAGTCTTGTGATACTGACCGAAAAATGATTTTAATATTTTAAATAAACATGCATTGCCACAGGGAAGATGAACTAATTTAGACCGGTATGAACTAATCCACAACTGCTTGAATTTAAGTACCGGTAAATGCTGTTTGCAAGTCTAAATATGCTTGTGAAGAAGTAAGTCTGAATGAACTAAGGCTGAGATTCTAAGCATGTATGGTTGGAAGTGCACTTATATTTATTAAATCAAGTGGATTTGCTTCAAAGAAAATATAGTTAGGATTGGGGGGGGGGTAAATGTACATCGATATTGCTAGCATCATTTGAAGGAATGTTACTCCCAAGTAAATATTTTCAGGAATCTTAGCCTAACAATATGATACCCAAGCACACTTATTAAAAAGTTCCATTGGAAATTAATGGACTAAAATGCTCATCGCAGTAAATATTTGAGCATAATAGAATTGGAAACAAAATTCTCTTTCAGTATAGCTGTTGTGGGAACTGTTTTGTGTGTGAATTAAAAAGCAGCTGAGGGACAATGAGGGTGCACTGTCTCAGCTCTGTAATGGACGGCCCATGCTTTGTGTCGCTTTATTTTTTGTGGAAAATAAATGACATCTGTTGCAGTAGCAAAGGCAAAAATAAACCTGGTGCTGATTAGAGCAAAAATGTCATCTGTGTGAGCAAAATGCAGCAGTCAGTAGACAAGGTAATGAATTGCATCACTGATGCTTCTATATCCTCCTTATTGCTTTTCAGTGAGCTAGCTCAAGCGAGTATTGGAAGAGGGGGAAATCTCCATGTGCATAGACAACTATGCAATGAGTTGCAAAGTAGATGACGGAACAGACAAATAAAATTCATGAGATCTTCTCCTTTGCAGGTTGACTCTCATGTACGTCCCACGTAACTGCACCTAGGATTGCAGACTTAACATTCACATCTTTATTACAATCACTTTATCTTGATTCAGTGTAATCTCTTGCACAATTCTGATTTTGTGAGCAGTCTTGAACAGACCAATGGAATGGTGAGATGTAAATACAATAAATAAGCAGAAGGAGATCTAAGTACTTCACTGGGATGGATCTAAGCCAAGGCTGGATGGCTGGATGCCATGAGTGCTGTAGTTGCATTCTGCACTGATTCTACATTGAGCAGGGAACCGGACTAGATGATTGTAAAATTTCTTTGTTTCTAGGGGAAACATGATTTTTTGAATGGGGCGGCAAGACCTCCTCCCCTTTAAACTTCAGAATCCAATATAGAAAATAACCCAGTTTCATTATTTTCATTTTAAATTCTTTTCAAAATCTTAGGAGTTGGCTTTGCTACTCGCCAAGTTGGGAATGTGACCAAACCAACTGTGATCATCTGCCAGGAAGGAGGCAAGGTGGTGATCAGAACCCAGAGTACCTTCAAGAACACAGAAATCAGCTTCAACCTGGGAGAAGAATTTGATGAAACTACCGCAGATGACAGGAACTGCAAAGTAAGTAAGAAACAGCTTGTGCTGCAGGAGAGACTTTTTTTAAAAAAAGCTAATCTTTCAGAATTGACTGGAAGTAAAAGAATACAGATATTTTTTGTCTGTTACTGATGGGAGCACTAAGTAAATTTTAAGCAGGGCTGTTTTTCAGCCAGAACTCACCAGAACTCAGTTCCAGCACTTCTCAGGTAGGCCCCATTGCTATTATAAGAGAACAAGGGAGGTGTTCTTGGCGAGTTCTGACAACCTCCTTTTAAAGAAAAATAGCACTGGTTTTAAGGAAGGCATGAAATAAAGAATGATTGATTTGAACTTATTCAGCACATTGAAACAATGAGGTTATAGGGTTTTATTAAATTTTTGGGCCAGCTAAGTTATGACACAAAGCACACCTACTTGGAAGATCTGTTCAAACCAATGAGATCTGGTTCTAAATAAATGCATTCAGTATAGGGATGTGATCATATACTTGGCTTTCATCTTTTCCAAGGCCTCTGGGAGTGGCATCACCCCCTTAGCAGAGATCTCTGGGCATGGAAGGTAGGCATAGTGTATCTGAAGAACATTCATGACTCCATTATGCATCACCCCATGACTATGTCTCAAATGGTCCAGAATCTGCTGGATAATAATGGGTCCTTGTTCTGTTCCAGAAATGCTTCTGTTCTGATCAGAACCTGTGTTCTTGACTTGAGATCAAACTCCACGTTAGTATTTAGCAATCTGACTTTTAGAGTGAATGATTTCAACTAAACATTGAATCCATTTACTGAATGATGTTAATCACACCCAGAGAAGACCCACTGAAATCAAGAAACTGAAATGTAAGTCCACTGATTTCAGTGAGCCTACACTGAGTATGACTTGGTTGGATTACATCTATTACAATTCACTGAAATGTGTGAATGGTCCCTACACCTGGTCAAATATGAATTCTGGTACAGCTTTATTTGAACCAACTACACATATAAGAATCAAATTATTTTTTATATACAGTATGCATTTTATTACCGAGCTGTTTTTAACTGAATTGTTACCAAGTTTATTGATTTGAAATAAATGCTTCAGACTAATAATTCAGAGATTTATGCTGGGCCCATAACCCCTCCAGCGCTTCCGCTGCGCTGCGTGAATCCTCCCCCCAAAAACGTTGTCGCTTGATCTTGATTTTCAATAATTTACACGTGATTAATTTTTCCATTGATAATAAAGAGATTTGGAAGTCCTTAACTGTGACTAGATGGGCTCAGAATTATTTGGATAAACTTAATGTGTGTTCTTTATACCCACAGTCAGTGGTGACCATGGATGGTGATAAGTTAGTTCATGTACAGAAATGGGATGGCAAAGAGACAAACTTCGTTAGAGAAATCAAAGATGGTAAAATGGTCATGGTAAGTAAATAAAGGTTTATTGAGGCTATATATGCTCATGCTGATAACACTATGAGGTATTATGTCTCAGACTTTCTGATAATCCCCCCCCCCTCTTCTGACCACTTATAAAGAACATGTTTAGCAGAAGTAACATCTGCAGTTCCAATGTTAATAATAAACTAAGCTGATAATAAACATTTAAAAAAACAGTCAAGGTCTAGCCATCTTACTTCTGAGTAGACATGGTTAGGATTGTGCAGTAAGTCCTACTTAATGCAGTGGGGTTTACTCCCAGCTGAGTAAGATTAGGATTGCAACCTCAGCTGGAAGTTAGTTGGGAATGTTCTAACAATTCCTCTTCCTGCCGTCACATATTGGCAGAAAATCCATGACTTTCTTCTTCGGACATCTAATGAGAATTCTCAACATATCATTGAAAGGTCTGTAAAGAGAATTTCTCTTCTATTATTCTTCATTCCTTGGTTTCCCTTGAAATTGCATTTTGTTCCATATCTTCTTTCAAACCTTAATGGTTTTCAAAACCTGCAGTGGTACATTCTAATGTGAACATCTTTGCCCTTGGTAAAATGGTTATTGACTAGAACCACATTGCGCAATATACTGATGAAATAAATCATAATGCAGTGTATTGATAAGGTAATATACTATGCAGGAGGCCCCTCCTCCTTCCCTGTTTGCACAATTTTTGAACATAAGAGCTGGCTGGATCAGGCTGGCCCATCTAGTGCACTATCCTGCTCTCACAGTGGCCAACCAGTTGCCTGTGGGAAGCCTGCAAGCAGGCTAATTTTTGCAACAATGGCTTGTTGAAGAATCACAGGATCCACATGGTGCTTTGTGTTATGTCCAAATGGCACATACCGGTCCTAATCACCCCATCTCTCCTTGAATTTGCAGACTCTTACCTTTGGTGATATTGTTGCTGTTCGTCAGTATGAAAAAGCATAGAAATGTCAATCTCTTGTTGGAGTTTGTATGAAGAACTGTCTTCAGACTATCATCTCTGAAATGAGCAATGCTGACATGGAAGGAAAACCAAGTGCTAGTTTGTTTTTTACCTGTATATCATCAAATTGGCAAACTCTTGCTCTGTAAAATGGCAGCAGTAAAATGTTGCAATAAATTTCTGAAATTCTTGCTTGTCTACTTAAGGATTCCAATAATATTTAACACTTCAAACGAAACTGAGACCAAGAGAATCTTCGGGCTTCATACTAATGGCACAGTTCAGTGAAAATAATTTTGGTGGGATAGCCCTTTTATTCAATAGTTGATCACAGGGAGGGACAAACTACATGTTACTCACCCCACTCCATCTGTCTTTAAAACATATACATATTCTCTTACATGAACATCTATATCTTTTCTGTTACTCATACACATGCCAGGTGTGGGATACCTTTGGCCCTCCAGATGTTGCAGGATTACATCTCCCATTATCCCTGGCCTTTGGCCATACCTGATGGGAACTGTAGTTCAGCAACATCTGGAGGATCAAAGGCTCTCAATCCCTGTGGCATATGCTTAAATCTCACCTGCAAAATACTGGACACACACAATCCATATTATAAAAGAAAAGAGATTAAATTCCAGTTTCTATTACCAATATCCCATCTTATCAAACTTCCCTATGGGATTTTATATGTAGTTATACATCCATATACACAGAGGCTACTGTGTTCTGGCCGATGCACATGGGGAACTTGCAGTCCTCTCCATGATCATGGCTATTTCTAAAATGCTGCTGTGATTTTGAAAGGTGAGGTCATCATGCACCACTGCAAGAAGTAATTTGATGGTGTATGAATTTATTGTTCACAACTTCATAAGCTGCAATGATTCTGGACGTTTATAGAATCCCAAAGCTTGCAGCACACACTCTAAGTGGCAGAATTGTAAAATCCAAAGTGTACTCAAGATTGGGTAAATGCTTTATCATGGTTGTGTATATTTAGAGGTCCTTGTCTCTAAAGATCTAACAAGAATAAGAATGGTCCTCTCCAGCATTCTTGACAGGCACCCAAGAGCTGTAGTTATTTCTGCTTAACTAAGGGAAGATGAAATAGAGAATCCACGAAACATACAAGAAAGGCACCATATCGATCAATTCATAGTTGTAAGGCATGAGAAAAAGCTAAGTTATGTAGTGCAGCATTTACATGTGTGGTGCGTGGGGAACACAGTTGAATACCCTTTGAGAAGGTAAGTTTAGTTCAGGGGAGTGCCTATGCTCTTCAGATGTTGCAGGACTACAGCTCCCATCATTCCTTCCCATTGGCCATGCTGCTGGGGTTGATGGGAGTCAGAGTCCAACAACATCTGCAAGTCCACAGGCTCTGCACGTTGGTTTAATTGATGGTTCCCTCTGCACATTATTAAAAGGTTAGTGTCTGGAGAACACACATTACTTCTGTCAGTACTACAAGGATGCTTTGGGGGAACATTTTTGATTGGATGGGAAGTTATATTCATAAAGCCAATGCTGAGAAGAAATGACCACCCAGTCTAAACAACTCTCTTTGGTATTGGTTCCATCCAGACAGAATCATAAACAGCTTTGGAGACAACTGGACTGAATCTGCCGTGGTGGGGAGTGATGAAAGTGTTGAAGTCAAACCTTTTCTTTGTCTTAGGGTTTTAAAATACTCCAGCATTCATCCAAGAATCTTCTGTGCATGGGTGCTGAGCTTGCACTTGAACTGGTTTGGCTCCTTATTCATTAACACATGAATTTAAATGTATTTATTTATCCAATTTAACAAGCCAAAGTTTATTTATCCAATTTAACAAGCCAAAGATACTACACTGAGTGTAGTGCCCATTTTATATTTTCTTTGCCACCAATTTGAAATATGTGCAGACTATTTCTTATTACAGCAGCACATGAGAACCAAAGCAGCTTACACTGCTGACAACTCATTCCATCCTTTTATTTCATCGTATACTTGAACTCAGAGCCATCCTATAAAGCGAAAGCTGTTGTGCCGGTAATGAGGCATGCATTCTTAACCAGTTGAAATAACAATTGCATGGTTTTCACATTTCAAAAACTTGTTACAGGCCATTGGTGCTATAGCTGGATTACAGCGTTCCCTTATCATCAACGAGGAAGGAAAAGGTCCTTTATTATTTTACTTAACACAAGAAACGTTAGCACCCCATGGGATGCAACAGGAAGTAAAAAGCTCACATTTAAATCAGATAAGTGGTAGCATTGCTTTCAGTTACAGTGGTGAACATAATCATCTTTCACAAGGCTGATCAGAGATATAGCAACATTTGACACTATTTCTCCCAAAGAACGCTGTAAGTGTTGAACGCATATCTCTCCAATGAAATCATTGTTGCCTACAGCTGCCTTTACAAACACTAGTTTTTCCTCACTGCTGTCATCAGCATCGCTGGAAGAGCAACAAGTACCACTTTCCTCTCTCTTTTGTTATAGCAGTGGCTTTCTTACATGTGCACAGTATGAGCGTATGAATGAGAGGCTACCTTACATTACTTGCTACAAGCTTTGTCCTCAGTTCTGTAACAAAGTTCCTGGTGGTGAAGAACATGCATTTGGCAGGCAGGCCCACCTATGAGACAAGCTGAGGTGACTGCCTCAGACAGCAGGATCCACAGGGATCACAGATCCCGATGTAGAACTTTATTCCCCCTCCTTCACCCCTTCTTTCCTGGTGAGGAGGGAGGCGCCATTTGGTGGTTCGCCTCAGGTGCCAAAATGTCTTGGGCCAACCCTAACATTTGGACAAAAGTCTTGAAGGTGGACAGGTGGGAGAGACCTTTTTAGCCAAAGGGCTGCATTCCCTCATGGGTAACCTTCCAGGAACTGCATGCCAGAGGCGGACAGGGCCAGAGGCAAAAGTTAGTGGGTTAACAGATATGACTCTTAATTGTGTACAGTAGGAGTCAGAGGTTTCTACACACCGAGACACACACATACACGCACGCACGCATGCACACACACACCACATCCTCCATCTAGGCAAACAAGGGGGGTTATCACATTTCCAGATCACATTCCATCCATGCAAAAGCACTCAATGAGATTCAGATATTGGGGACCATTGCCATGGGATGTGTGGCTGGGGAGGAGTCCTAAGAGCTATGTAGAGAGGCCCGGAGGGCCAAATCTGGATCTCGGGTCTGAGGTTCCCCACTCCTGCCACGATGGAACATAAGGGGCAGTGCCAGATTTATGCATAGGCTAAGTAGGCTGAAGCCTAGGGCCTCTAAATCTAGGGGGCCTCACCAGCCTGCCTGCTCCCCTGTGCTGCAGTCTCCCCTCTCCCAAAATTGTAAACCCAAGACTTCATGCAAGGGCAGGGCAACTCAGACCCAGCAACTATTAGACTCAGGGCTAGCCAGTGAGGCCCAATTTGAAACAGTGGGATGAAACTTGATTTTTTTTTTTGTAGGGTCCCAGTTCACAACCAAAGTCTGCAAAATTTTATAGATATAAATAAAATCCATCTACAGCGGTACCTTAGGTTAAGTACTTAATTCGTTCCGGAGGTCCGTACATAACCTGAAACTGTTCTTAACCTGAAGCACCACTTTAGCTAATGGGGCCTCCCGCTGCGCCACTGGAGCACGATTTCTGTTCTCATCCTGAAGCAAAGCTCTTAACCTGAAGCACTATTTCTGGGTTAGTGGAGGCTGTAACCTGAAGCGTATGTAACCTGAAGCGTATGTAACCCGAGGTACCACTGTATATTGCCCTGGTGCAGGGGGCCCCCTTAGGAGCGGCCCGTGGGGTCCAATTTGGCCCAATTGCTCTAACTGCCTTAAGGCCAGCCCTGATGAGACTGTGCAGGGGTTGGACTGACAAGCCCTGCACCTTCTAGGTCCCTGGTGTCACCATTCAGAGTACAGACTCAAGGACTTGTTATGGAAATAAAGGGGGGCACTTATTGGAAATAAGTTTTGTCACCTCTTCCCCCCAAACCCCAAGACAATGAGCCCAGCCACCTTTTATTCACAGTCGCATAAGCACTACACTACAGCATGGCCATAAACTTGTATGTTCAACTGCTGAAATATACACCCAATATGTAGCAATGGAAATTTATGTTACTGCTTTATGAATGAACACTGTGTTTTATGAATGGACTCTGTATTTTGTGAATTACCTAAGAGCCACCAATAGGGAGCTCTAGAATCTGACAGCTAACCTATTGGGTACTACCAAACAGCGACACCTACTGCTGAAAGCAGGTAACCAGCAGGGAATGCTTCAGCTCAGCCTTTGCACTGTTGACTGAACACCCCCTGCTGTGCAGATAATGGAGAAAGCTCATAAACTGTATCCCTTCTGGCATCCTGGCCAACTCTATTACGCTGGTGTAAACCCTGGTGCACCAGAAGCACAGAATAGTAGCAAATAAAATCCGCTCATACATCAGCAACTGATAAGACTTGTCAACCAGTTCTTCCAAAGTCTTCCTAAATTATAAAGCTCCAAAATACAGGCCAAAAGAGAGCAGGTCTGGGAAGAGCGAGGCATACAGTGGGCACCACACCAGTGAAAAGGCCCTGCTCCGTGTAACTCCTGCTCTGTCATTTGCCCTCTTCTTGCCCACTTGCCCTCCTTCTTGCCATGGAATGCTCTCTATTGGAGTCTCCAGGTCCAGTACAAGACCATAAGAAGGGAGAGCAGAGACCTTGAAGTTCCCAACAGCTGTTAAGCAAGCAAGCAAGCACACAGGGCACCTTTGTCACAGTCAGGATGCCTAAGTCCTGGCCTGACCCAATCCTGTTTTTGTACAATCTTGTTTGTTCTCAGTAACCAAAAACATATTATCAACATATACAAGGAGAAAAGTTGTTTTCCTTCATTTGCAAGGAATCGTACAAAACAAAGTGGCACAAATAAAGAAAAGTTCCAAGGTGGCAACAGAAAGCAAACTAAAAATGCTTTTGCAGTTTATCAAAACTATCCAGCAATATCAAGTTATAGGAAAACTGGTGCTATTAACAGTAATCCTTCTAGTTGGTTAACTGGTTCGGCAACTTCCATGCACATGACATGTGATGCTAATTATTTCCCCCAAGAGTTAAATGAAAACTAATCAGAGGCAGCTACAGGAGAGCTATGGGATTCAGGTGAGGGTCAGATACCTTGTCAATCCCAGCCGGTATATAAGAGGATGATCTGGCCTGCCCAACTTTTGTCCTTGCCTTGCTCTTGGGTTGGGACAACTGGCTAAAATGTTTTAAATGGTTTTAATTTTGTTTTTGTTTTCGTTGGGTTGGGGTTGGAGTTATTTTAATTTGGGTATAACTGTGAGCTGTTTATTTATTATTATTATTATTATTATTATTATTATTTTATAATAATAATATTGATTTATTGGTTTATTTGTTGTCTGTATAAGACATTGTTTTTTTAATGTTTGATGTTTTATTATGTTTTTATATTTGCTGTAAGCCACCCGGAGTGGTTGGGGAAGCCCAGCCAGATGGGCGGGATATTATTATTATGCTGTAATGCAGGGGGTGTGATAGGACAAGGGTCTGGTGAGCATTGTGACCAGCACAGTGCAATGGGTAAGCTTTGGAGATGCATCTGGGGACACTTGAGAGTGTGTCTGCTTTTTTTATATACATTTTTTAAATTTTATTTTGGGGTTGTGTATTTTCACCTCCCCTGCAGGGATATAGCAGCTGTCTACTTGCATAGCTATAGTGTACTTCTACAATCCAGTATAATTGGTGCTCACTAAGGTTGCTCTTAATTATAAGTAGAAATCACTCAATCCTACTGGCATGCAGCATGTCTTTCTTCATGTACTTAGTAATTAAAACTGAGTTATGACCCAGATGTTCAAGACCACACTTTTATTATACACTCTTTGAGGCTTTAGGGAAACTACAGTCTCTCTGCTTCAGGCCCACAACTGTAATATAGGGATAATAGTGAGCTACCTTTCAGGGTTGTTGTAAAGATTACTGAGATAATGTGAACTGCTGTCAAAATTCTATAGAGCTACATAGAATACTAGGTAAAAAGGTAAGTTAAAGGACCTGTGGACAGTTAAACCCAGTCAAAGGTGACTATGGGGTTGCAGTGCTCATCTCGCTTCAGGCCGAGGGAGCTGGTGTTTGTTCACAGACAGCTTCCGGGGTCATGTGGCCAGCATGACTGAACCACTTTGGGCGCAATGGAACACCGTGACAGAAACCAGAGGCAATGGTAATGCTGTTTACCTTTCTGCGGCAGTGGTACCCATTTATCTACTTGCACCAGTGTGCTTTCAAACTGCTAGGCTGCATGGATCCAAACTGCCAAACTTTTGATCAGCAAGCCCAAGAGGCTCAGTGGTTTAGACCACAGCGCCACCCGCTCCACTAAGCACCCAGGCACTGCAGTAAATAATGAGGAAGTGTTCATGCCTGCAGAAAGACCTGTAGATAGAATTAAAAATATTTCCAGGCTGCTCTCCTATCCAGCACTATATTTGGCAGTGGGTCCTACACAGGGAGCTGCTGCTGCTAATGTACTGGGAATGTCCAATGTATGGATGGAATCAATGCTGGAGTGTCCATGACAATAGCATTTAACAATAGCATTAAGCAGGAAGTTCTGTCAGCACTAGTTTTCAGAAACTGCAGCCCCAGTACAGATGTAGAATCATGATGTGTGTGAATCTATGCAAGACTGTAACTTATTTGTGTAACCTCATAATACTCTTCTTCAGAGCTTGCAATGTTTTGTGACTGCAGTATGGTAATACACATTGTGTTTGTAATCCATTAATACAGCTCACATCACTGCTGTCTGGCTTGTGAGTTCAAAACAGATGACTGCCTTTCCCAGACCTCCCATTCCCAGGGATGTGAGAACAAGGTTGTTGACTTCATCTCCATGGAAAAAGCCATCATTCGAGTGGCGTTAATTTCCATGGCAACTGATTTATGGTGGTACCAAGCAAAAGAAAAAAGACGGATTAGGTTAAAGGTGGGGAGGAAAGAAAAAAATGGTTGGAAAGGATTCTGTTATATATACTATGTTTAAATGATAAATATTTGACAACGCAGTCTCTTTTGTTGTGTGATAGTCTTCACACACATTACAAACATACTGTACTTCAATTCTCCCTTCCCTTCTTTTAACCACACACTTCATGTTATGCATAACAACTTTACTGACTTGCAACTTCATATGTAATCGATAACTGTGAATATCGAAGGACAGGAACATGTTGCTACTTGCCACATCTTTTGGGATGTTTCGGGGAGGTGCAGAAAAATTAGGCTGACTAGCTGCTTGAAGATGCAAAACTCATGTAAAACACAAACAAGGGAAACTATGTATTTCGCGTGGAAAGTTTACGCAACATATGAGCCCCTGGAGACCAATTAATCAGCAGGCAAAACGAAAGGAGAAGTGTTCCTCCCAAGTTAGCACGAAGGTTATGCTTCCTCAATCGAGGCAGGCAAAAAGTGAAGAAGTGGAACATTGCCTTCCATGGAAATACGGGCAAGAGGCGGGGGTCGGGCAGCTACACCTGTTGGGCACCTGCCGCCGGTGGAGCCCTTCTAGGAGCGGGGAAAGAGAGAGGTGGCTTTTGCCGACGCTTTGCATTTCCGCGACGCCGCTTCAGGATGCCTTTCCCCGCTTCCTGATTTACGAGGCGTCGGCTGGCTCCCTTCCAAGCTCCTCTGAGCAGGCCGCGCCGTCTCGAGAAGCAACCGCCTTTCCTGGAAAGGGCTAGAGAAAAAGAAACCAGAAAAAGAGGCAAGCTTCAGCTTCTCCGCGCGCCTCGCCAAAAGGGAAAAGCCAGCTTGGGAAGGGGAGTCGAGTGTTGCGCGGCCGCAAAGCCCTCGCCTTCCTCCTTCCGCGGGGTTGCAGGAGAGGCCCAGCCGAGCATGGGTGGGCGGCGCGGCTTTCGCGGCCTGGCCCTGTGGGGACTTCTGCTGTGCGGCTCGCTGCGGGACCTGGCCAGTGCCGCCCCGGCCTGCGCAGCGCCCTCGGACGCGGGTGAGTCGGGCTGAAGCCCAGCGCGGCCTTGAGTCAAGCTGGGAGCTGCCAGCCGTGTCGTAGGAGCGGCGACCAAACAAGGCGCCTCCCTCCTTCCCGCCATAACAGAAAGTAGGTCGAGGGGCCGCTCCAGTTGGAGGCGAGACAGGGCTGGCCGGCTGGCGCTGGGAAGGCTGGCACGAAAGCGCCGAGGGAGGAGCGCCTTCTTCCCCTGGGCTCAGCGGCAACTCAGCGCCGCAAGGCTTCGCCCTCGCCATTTGCACCCACCTCGGGCAAAGGGTGCACGCTTGCATCGAGGACTCCTCGTAGCAGCGCGTTTTATTGTGCCTCGAGACAGCATTGCGCAGAAGGCGTTAGCAAATTAATACTGATGGTTGTGGTTATGGTTTATTGCAATAATAATAATAATAATGAAGGCAGGTGGTGATAACAGTGGGCGCTGCTGACAGGTGAGTAGGCAGAGGATTTCAGCCATCCATCCAGTGCTGCAGGAGCCTGCTGCAAGTTGCTGCCATATGGAAACTGGCAACAGCAAGGAAGTACTGTTAGACAACCCGGATGGAGCTGGTAGAGAAAATATTCCTGTAACTTAGGGTGAAAGAGTGTCAGTTAAAGCGTTGGCTGCATGAGGGAGATCCCATTGCCGATTTCATTATTGCACAGGTATTGCATACGGAACTATGTACATAACCAAGGGGCTGAGTCACATCAAAAGTCTTGCCTAGTTCAGCATTGTGGCTCTTAAAAGTGGCCAGTCAGATGCCCTTGTGGCATTCATAAGCGAGGGCACCCAAGAAGAGCCTGCTGGATCAGGCCCAGTCGCCCACCTAGTCCAGCATCCTGTTCTTACATGCACCTTAAGTGGTGCTGAATCCAAAGTGGACACAATCTTGCCCAAAATTGGTGCTGATGACGGATCTGCTTCTGTACTAATAGCAAAGATGGCGGGACAGACTCACAGGGGTGCTGCCTCTGGGGCTTCTGCTGTCTGGGGCAATAGCTGCTCCCTGTCCCATGGCCTGGCTCTGTGTGTTGCCATAGAGACAAATGAGTGGGCATTCCTCCCTCGCCTGGCTGGATGTCATGTTGTCCTATGGGTGAGAAAATAACAGGCCAGGGGAGCTGCTCTGGATTCAGTGACTGAAGTTGTGATAGGAGCGACAGAGTGGCTTGGCTTGCCCTGTATGCTGAATCCAAAGCTATGGCTTTGGGGGACCCACTAGAAAACTAAGATCTTCTGGAATATCAATGTTGCAAGCCCTTCCACCCTGTGCTCAGGTTGTATATACTTGTAAATAAAACCATATATCCTAAAGACACTACAGTCTCCACTTTTGTTCCAAGGAAACTGAACCTTCAGTAAGCAATGGAACCCTGGAGTCTCCGTTTCTCGGAGATTGGGGTGCACACAACAATACTTTGCAGTGAGTTTGGGAGCAGAGCTTGAATTTGGGAAAATGGGAAAGAGGAAGAGAGGTAATTGATATGCTCAAGCCACTGCCCTGGCAGCTTAAGGGAAGTATCATGAAGGAGGGATTAGAGTCAGGAGAATGCTTTCCCGTCTCTAGAACTTCATACCCCACAATATTTTTTCTCAGTACAGGGACTTAGACTCAATGACCTTTATGTCCCTTGCATCCCAATAATTTGATGGTTCTATTATTCCTTGTCCTCAAGTAGCTTTTACCATCTGGGACTGTTGTTACAAATAGAACATAACACATGCCAAGCAAATAACTACCTGAAGTACAAAGTAAGTAAATGGATATCTTTTAATTAAATCAGTCTCCATTGTTGAAAGTATGCAAGCTTTTGAGTCTATTGAACTAATCAAGAATTCTGAACTTTTCTCATTATTACATTCCCTTTTGTGATGTCATTCCCAAAGAGCTGAGCAGTGTGCAACTGTTTCCTCTTTTTCCAACAGGTTGCATAATTTCTTATCCTTCTCTATTCTGAAAACAAATAAATCCCAATGTGTAGCAATAAGAGAGCTGGTTGTGTTCTATGCTGTATTGACGTCACCTTGGCTTGGATCCAAATCTGCAATAGCAAAACTCTGCTTGTAATGAGACTTTCCCAACGTTCGTCCTCCTAAAAAGTCTCCCCTGATGATTGGCAAAACCTCAATAAAATGGTGTTTGACGTGGTGCATAGGAGAGAGTAATTGGTTGAAATTGGAAAGCCCTTTCCAAGTAGAAGTGCCTTCTGCTAACAAGCACCATTGGATCCTTTTCTTTTTCTTTTTGTCTCAAAGCACAGTCTAATCCTTAAACTGTGAGCAAAGGCAGTCCCTCATTTTCTGTGTGATTTACTTTCCCCATTATTTCTAGAAGTGGCATGTTTGCGTGTTCTTCTGACTCATGTTCTCAGATC
Organism: Podarcis pityusensis; assembly: GCF_964106645.2. Taxonomy (NCBI): domain Eukaryota; kingdom Metazoa; phylum Chordata; class Lepidosauria; order Squamata; family Lacertidae; genus Podarcis; species Podarcis pityusensis. Next base: position 55,538,858 of record NC_138026.1, read on the forward strand.
CATACCACTGAGACAGTGTTGATAAAATTTCTTAAGATTGGCCTGAAAAACCCAATTGCCCTGAAAAAAGAGTGATAACACTCAAAATGTATTGGACATCAATCTGGTTTGATTAACTGTTCCATTGCTCCTTTTGATATTTGTCTCTTCAGCTTTTTGTGATTACGCAATGACTTCTGAGGAAGAAATTTAGTTCTCAGAGATTTGCTGCTGTTGCTTCTTCTTCGTCTTCTTCTTTTTAAAAAAGCTCATAAACTTAGGACTCTAATCCAGTGTTGTTGTCAGTTTTGTCCCAGACAGTGTTTAACTCCATGTAAATCACTTCACCATCTGTATGCCATTTTCAGAACTAAAATTTGTTTCGTTACATTTAAGAGACTTGCCTATTTAAAAAGTGGGTACCAACCGAAAGTATTGCTTAGTGTTAGAATAAACATTTATTAAATTCCATATTTTTTCAGATCTATGTTTTGGTTAGTCCACTACCTATGCACAAGTGTTTGTGGTATGTTTCAATTTGTCTACTGTCTTGACCTTTGCCTGATCAGAGTGGCTTTCTGGGGAGGAAATTGTTGTCAACAATTGCCATTCCTGGTCAGTTATTTCATAGCCATTGATGGAGAAAATAAACCTTAGTTGCTGTCACCTTTTAAATCTTCTTTTTAAAAAACACAGTTCTGTAGCTGCACAGCTGTGCTTCATGAAGTGCCACAGATTACTTTCCATTTTATATCTCCCCCTGCCCTGGAAGTTATGGGATGCAAAAACCCCCCCAAAACACTGCCAACTATGAAGTAGCCTTCCATTGTAATCACTGCCATGTGGCAAGGAGTTCCTTGATTAATTTAAGAGGAAGAAAACACTATAGTACAGTGTGTAAAAGCACCAAGAGCACATCCATTTATAAAAACAAAGCAGCAAAACAGTGCCTCAGCAGTGTAAAGCTGACTGGTGGAGATTTGCCCCAAGTCTGGAGAAACAACATAAGTAAACCTAGGATAGCTTTCAGAATTGTTGTGATACAATAGTTCATATCTTTCATTCAGAAAGTTCTGTAAATCCAGACAAGAGTTAAAAGAAAAAAGCCTAAAGTTTATAGTGAAAGCTTAAAATTCTGCAGGAGTTGATGATTCAGACCTTGTCCTCACCAGGGAAAAACTTTCTGGTCAAATGAATAAATAATTTCTAGGTGCTGACCAAGGTGATGAACCCTTAATGGGAACATGGAGTCTTAATGGGAGTTTCAGGATTTTTCAGTAGCAGTATTTTTTTACATTTTGCTAAGAAAATGTACATCTAATTCTCAGTTTTTTCTTCTCTTTTGTCTGGAAACAGGCCAGTTCTGGCACATCTCCGATTTACACTTGGACCCCACCTACCACATTACAAGTAATCGCACTCAGGTTTGTGCCTCTTCCAAAGGAGTGAATGCCTCAAACCCTGGCCCATTTGGAGATTTCATGTGTGATTCACCATATCGGCTTATTTTATCAGCTTTTCAGCACATGAAGGATTCTGGTCAACAGGCATCCTTCATGATATGGACAGGGTAAGTAAGAAAGACACTAGTATTTCTGATGTAAAGCTACTGAAATGTATTTGGCCATTTCATAGCCTTATTTTAACTTAGGGGATTAACTTTAAGGGCCAAGTTACACATTTTATTTGACTTCTGAAGCCTTGATTGACTTGTCCCTGGGCTCAGCATGCAGGCAAGTGGAATGGAGGGGGGGGGGGGAGCCCAGATAGATCCTGTTTTTTGGGACCCGGGATTACAGTCTGGCTGACAGGAAATGTTGTATGCTACATCCTGGGGTTTTTTCTCTCTTCATATTGGCAGATTCTCCAGTACGCACAAATGGGAGGGATAGTAATATTGCTTCCCGTAGGTTAGACAGATTGCAGGTTGCAAGGACTGAAGATTGCGTGCATTGAAGCCCAAAATGTCCTTTGAAGGGCCTGCAGTTTCTTTTAACTCTGGTTAGTCATAAAGCAATTTATGTAACACATGAAAACATTTCATGCTTAATTAATTTCTTTGAAACTGTTAGAGTATGTTAATTATAACTTTAATCACTCTCAATATGCAGTACTGAAGTACTTTTAGAGTACTACAGAGAAACTAATGTTTGATTTCAAAAATAATTACACAACTACCAAGTTGAGTTTTTTCTTTTTCTTTGCTTTTCTTAAAGAGACAGCCCTCCACATGTTCCTGTAAAAGAACTCTCCACAAAAATTGTCATTGACATTATTGGTAACATGACTTCTACCATAAGAAGTTTCTTTCCAGATCTCCAAGTTTTCCCTGCATTGGGAAATCACGACAATTGGCCACAGGTAAGACAAATTCTTCAAGAGAGTGAATAATTTGGCAACCTGATCCTATGTTTCTATACTCCTTGGAGGTTGTGGGTGCAAGTATAATTTAACTGGGCACTATCTGCCTTTGATTAGTAGTCAGCGTTATAAAAGATGGCTTAACAATACAACAGTGCACATTTGCTTTGAAGAAAGTGCTGCTGAGTTCAGTGAGACATACTCTCAAGTAAGTGTAAGTAGGATTGCAGCCTAATGTTTGTACATTTCTTAGGTTAGGAAAATCCTGTTGCCCCAGAATGAACTGCCCATAGAAACACAGTGTGTTTCAGTGCTAAAGTACAGAGGAGCAAGCAGTTGGATAAAGTGTGTTGTAACGATATGGAGTTAACTGCTTATGGTTGAATTCTTACCTGTTTCAAATACATTTGTCACTATTTGAGGATTCAGATGTTTAGGGTTTTTGTTCTTAAAAGCATCTTATGCACCTATATGAGAATGTGACCTGATCTACCTGTAGTGCAAAATGAGGTGGGGTAACTCTGAGACAATAAAATCAACAATGCTATTTCAGAATGTAGGTGGGGGTATAGAATGATACTCTCCTTTCATCCAATGTAGAGTTTGGGGTACATTCTTGGTACATATCCAAACTGAAAAGCTAAGATTTGGACAAATAATGATTAGTAAAGCATATTCTTAAGGGGATGTCTGTATTTTTAAGGATCAGTTGCCTGCATCTGTCAGTGAAGTTTACAATGCTGTAGCGGATTTCTGGAAACCTTGGCTTACGGATGAAGCAGTCAGCACCTTGAGAACAGGTAGGATGGATAGTAAAACAGCACACATTTGCTAGGTCCGCTGTCTTTATTTGGCCGTGCTGGATATGGGTGAAATTGACATAGTAAAATTTCTAATATTGGGTTCTTATTGCAAGTGAAAATGTTTCATATTTCAGGGCACTTTCTGTCCCTGAATCGCCAAGGCCTAATCATTCTACTGATTTACTAAACATTAAAGTTATATGTGACAACACCCACGATGTTGTATATTTTGTACTGTATATCCTTGATAGTTTGCATAGGCGTTTCTCAGAGTTTAAAGTGTTTCTAAGTGTTTAAAGTCAATGTTAAGGATGTTGTTTACAGTAACAGAATGGTGTGATACAAGATATAACCCTCCTCTTTGTTGTTGTTGTTGTTTAGTCATTTAGTCGTGTCCGACTCTTCATGACCCCATGGACCAGAGCACGCCAGGCACTCCTGTCTTCCAGCGCCTCCCGCAGTTTGGTCAGGCTCATGCTGGTAGCTTCAAGAACACTATCCAACCATCTCGTCCTCTGTCGTCCCCTTCTGCTTGTGCCCTCCATCTTTCCCAACATCAGGGTCTTTTCCAGGGAGTCTTCTCTTCTCATGAGGGGGCCAAAGTACTGGAGCCTCAGCTTCAGGATGTCAATATTTATTCTTGCCATCTCATTTTTGACCACATCCAACTTACCCAGGTTCATAGTTCTTACATTCCAGGTTCCTATGCAATATTTTTCATTACAGCATTGGACTTTCCTTTCGCTTTCAGGCATATCCGCAACTGAGCGTCCTTTCGGCTTTGGCCCAGCCGCTTCATCAGCTCTGAAACTACTTGTACTTGTCCTCCGCTCTTCCTCAGTAGCATGTTGGACGCCTTCCGACCTGAGGGGCTCATCTTCCAGCGTCATAACTTTTATATGCCTGTTGCCTTTGTCCATGGAGTTTTCTTGGCAGGCATACTGGAGTGGCTTGCCGGTTCCTGCTCCAGGTGGATCACATTTGGTCAAAACTCTCCACTATGACCTGTCCATCTTGGGTGGCCCTGCACGGCATAGCTCATAGCTTCTCTGAGTTATTCAAACCCCTTCGCCACAGCAAGGCAGTGATCCATGAAGGGGGGATTTTAGGTTAGTTAGCCTAATTGTTGTTGTTGTTGTTTAGTTGTGTCCGACTCTTCGTGACCCCATGGACCAGAGCACGCCAGGCACTCCTACCTTCCACTGCCTCCCGCAGTTTGGTCAAACTCATGCTGGTAGCTTCGAGAACACTATCCAACCATCTCGTCCTCTGTCGTCCCCTTCTGCTTGTGCCCTCCATCTTTCCCAACATCAGGGTCTTTTCCAGGGAGTCTTCTCTTCTCATGAGGGGGCCAAAGTACTGGAGCCTCAGCTTCAGGATCTGTCCTTCCAGTGAGCACTCAGAGCTGATTTCCTTAAGAATGGAGAGGTTTGATCTTCTTGCAGTCCATGGGACTCTCAAGAGCCTCCTCCAACACCATAATTCAAAAGCATCAATTCTTTGGCGATCAGCCTTCTTGATGGTCCAGCTCTCACTTCCATACATCACTACTGGGAAAACCATGGCTTTAACTATACGGACCTTTGTTGGCAAGGTGATGTCTCTGCTTTTTAAGATGCTGTCTAGGTTTGCCATCGCCTTTCTCCCAAGGAGCAGGCGTCTTTTAATTTCGTGACTGCTGTCACCGTCTGCAGTGATCATGGAGCCCCAAAAAGTAAAATCTCTCACTGCCTCCATTTCTTCCCCTTCTATTTGCCAGGAGGTGATGGGACCAGTGGCCATGATCTTCGTTTTTTTGATGTTGAGCTTCAGACCATATTTTGCGCTCTCCTCTTTTACCCTCATTAAAAGGTTCTTTAATTCCTCCTCACTTTCTGCCATCAAGGTTGTGTCATCTGCATATCTGAGGTTGTTGATATTTCTTCCGGCGATCTTAATTCCGGCTTGGGATTCATCCAGCCCAGCCTTTCGCATGATGAATTCTGCATATAAGTTAAATAACCAGGGAGACAATATACAGGCTTGCCGTACTCCTTTCCTAATTTTGAACCAATCAGTTGTTCCATATCCAGTTCTAACTGTAGCTTCTTGTCCCACATAGAGATTTCTCAGGAGACAGATGAGGTGATCAGGCACTCCCATTTCTTTAAGAACTTGCCATAGTTTGCTGTGGTCGACACAGTCAAAGGCTTTTGCATAGTCAATGAAGCAGAAGTAGATGTCTCTCTGGAACTCTATAGCTTTCTCCATAATCCAGCGCATGTTTGCAATTTGGTCTCTGGTTCCTCTGCCCCTTCGAAATCCAGCTTGCACTTTGGGAGTTCTTGGTCCACATACTGCTTAAGCCTGCCTTGTAGAATTTTAAGCATAACCTTGCTAGCGTGTGAAATGAGTGCAATTGTGCGGTAGTTGGAGCATTCTTTGGCACTGTCCTTCTTTGGGATTGGGATGTGGACTGATCTTCTCCAATCCTCTGGCCACTGCTGAGTTTTCCAAATTTGCTGGCATACTGAGTGTAGCACCTTGACAGCATCATCGTTTAAAATTTTAAATAGTTCAGCTGGAATATCATCACTTCCACTGGCCTTGTTATTAGCAGTGCTTTCTAAGGCCCATTTGACTTCACTCTCCAGGATGTCTGGCTCAAGGTCAGCAACCACACTACCTGGGGTATACGAGACATCCATTTCTTTCTGGTATAATTCCTCTGTGTATTCTTGCCACCTCTTCTTGATGTCTTCTGCTTCTGCTAGGTCCTTTCCACTTTTGTCTTTTATTATGGTAATCTTTGTACGAAATGTTCCTTTCATATCTCCAATTTTCTTGAACAGATCTCTGGTTTTTCCCATTCTATTGTTTTCCTCTATACAAATGATCAAACAATAGTTTATTACATAAATATTCAAGCAGTGATCATATAATTGTAGAGCTGAAATGGACCACAAGGCTCATCTAGTCCAGTGCCTTGCAATGCATTGTAACGAAGCCAAATAATTGAGGTCATCGTTTATTTTTCCCGTGGTTAACAGTTTGCAAATAGTTAGCATGATATCTATAGTTAAACTGTTCTATTTTTGCTCTGAGATAAGCAGGAGCTACAACCTGCTTATATAATCGGCAAGCAAATAAATTTCCAAATGTATTGTAGCCTCTTAAGCATTTGAAAAGGAAAAAGGGTTTTTCCCTTGAATTTGATCCTTATTTTGCACATTAAAATTCAGGAAGTAAAATGGAGACCTGTAAATCAAATTTTAGGTTACATATTTTTTTTCCAGCAAATGTACAGAATATTAGAAATATGCAGAATTCTTAAATGTTAAAGATGTTAGAATTCCTGCTCCATGATTGCAGTCGTGGGATTTTAATCTATCACATGATGGTGTATGTTTTGACTCCACAAAGTGGGAAGTGACGGAGACAGGATGTTTGTGTTACTGTGTTGTGTGAAGTGGGACTATGGTCCTTTGTTCTTTTTCTCTTTGCTGTCTGATGCTAGAGAGAGAGGGAGCCATGTTGCAGTGTTCTGTGTGTGTTTATATATAAATAAATTAGATTAGCCAAAATGCTGAGTTGCTGAGGTCTGTTATGCAAGCTGCGAAGACTGCGGATCCCTAAGTGTGCCGATGTCTGTTGGCATCGGTCGCTGTGATGTTCGGGCTGAAGAAAGCTTTTGAAGCTCCCAAACGATCGGCCAGGAGGGAGAGAACATGCCAGTCAGGCATGTGTCTCTGCCAGAGCCCTACTCGAGTGTAGAATGAGCTCATGACAAAAGATGCAGAAGTTATATTCCATTACTCCTGTTTACCCTTTATTAATTATCCCATTGGAATTATATCCATGGAACATCTTGAAGAATGGTATTACCCAGCAGGAATATGTATGTTAGATTTAGGCCCATAGAAAGGATATTGCATTTAATTTGCAAGCCAATTCTTAGATAATTCTGTCCTATTCTATTCTACCTGACTGGAGAAGACAACCAAAAATCGGTGGAACTTATCCATAGTAAATTAAATACATACATCTTCTCTCCACCCTCCCCTAGGTGGTTTTTATACACAAACAATTCAGTCCAACATGACTGCACAACCTCTTAGGATAATTAGTTTAAATACCATCTTATACTACCCTCCCAACACTATGACTCTGAATATGACTGATCCAGCAAACCAGTTTGCATGGCTGGAACGTGTATTAGAGACGGCACATCAAAACAAGGAAAAGGTAAGGATTTTTTAATAAAAAAAGTAATATGAATGAGAAAAGGGTAACTATTTGTTTAAAGAAAGTTTGCAGTTGGTGGGACCTTTGAGCAAGGTAGGTATGTCCCCTGAACTTCCACTGCTCTGAGTAGAAAGCATACTAAACTTGTATCAGTTAATCCAGGGGAACTCCTAACTTTGGTAATAAGGGAGCACCCCAAAGGCCACCCATACACAATGCTACAGTATGGGGACACTCTTACTCAGTCTGGTATGCTGCCAAAAGTATTCAGAGTGCCAAATACCAGGTCCCACCAAATAGTTTGGTACTGCCAAATGCCAAGAGTTGGAGTTGCTTTAATCAGTAAATGTGAATGGGTTGAAAGCATGTGAGCTTTTCTGTGTGTGCTTGAGCCTGGAGCAGGTATAGTCCTGAAGTTTGGAGTGTCGTCTAATTCTTCATGGTGCTTATGTCTATACTGGGATCATTAGTTCAAGGCTTCTAACTCCTAAATACATCAGTTGTTGTGGCCAAAAAACGAAGTGACTAATTAAGATAAGTCCTACCTGAAATACTACAAATGCTGTTTGAATGCAAGACTTCTTGTAACAAAGGTTTGTGCAGTTAATAGGAAATAAGTTGTAACTCATGCCTCTAGTCAATGGCATTGTAGAACTGGTTTATTTGACCTGTAATCTATATCCTCCAAGCTTGTAAGCCTTTATGCCTGTTTCAAACACTCTATGACTTCATTCTTAGTAGGGGGGAAAGTGTTTACCTTTCAGAAAGCAACGAATGGAAAAGTGAGATTATAAGCAATTTCTTTCACGTCAACATTATAGTATACACCTAACGTATTTGATGTAATATTAAAGTGCCTTTTCTGATATTTATATTCTTATCTCCTAGGTTTATGTAATAGGACATGTGCCAGTAGGTTATCTGCCTTACTCTCGAAATACCACTGCCATAAGAGAACACTACAATGAGAGGTTGATAGAAATATTTCGCCGGTATAGCAGCGTGATTGCTGGGCAGTTTTTTGGACACACTCACCGAGACAGCATCATGGTTCTTCTAGATGAAAAGGGTAATGATGTTTGCAGATGACAGCTTTCTTGGCTGGTGACACAGATTACACAGTAATGGGAGATCTTTTTTATGGTGCTTTGGGGATAGGCAAAGGCCATATTCTCTAATGGGATAAATCAGAGTTAACCCATATGATGCCATTCATATGTTGTCAGGTTGCAACTCCCATCAGCCCCAGCTAGTGTGGTCAGGGAGGATGGGCGCTGCAGTTCAGTAACATGGAAGGCACCACAAAACCTGGCTCTGCAGTTGCCAGCTTGAATCCTCCTCCTCCTTCATACCCTTGCTTCATGATTTTGGTACATTCTTACCCTTCCTAAATCTATCGGTTCTGTTTAAAACTATCACAAATAATCAACGTCGCAGAAACTAATTCCACTTTGAAGAAATAGATGGTTAAAAACAAAGGGGCAAAACCAACCACATTGAGTAAATGCATCCCAACAACTTTAAAATTCACACTGGTATTATTACAATCAGTACTTTTCTAAGTACCGAATCGTGTTTTGCAAATGGTTTGGCTTGTGCTTTATTTTCAAATAGGAGCCATAACAGCTCTTTTGTTAGGTTCGCACTTCATCATAAGACAATAGCAGATCCTATACAAAAATCTTTCCTTCCTGTTTCTTCAGAGACAGTCGCAAATTACACTGGCCAGTTCCTACCCACTGTAGAATGTGTCAAAAGGAAATGTTCTCAAGCTTGTTAGATACACTCAGCTTTTCTGTGTGTTTCCTGCATCTTTACTAGGTCTCTGTCTGTACTGGGCTCCCTGCTGCTTCAGAGTTAATTAAGACAGGAACAGAGAGTGAAGATAGAAGGAGAGAGGAGTCTTCTAACCCATAATAATCTGTAAAATGTAGCCAACATCCAACTTTCAAGATTATATGCAGTATTATATATTCTTCTCTAAAGTTGTTTCAGATTGAACAAAGAAACTTGCAGCAGCAGGAAGCATTAAAATCTAAGAAACACCACCTAAATATTGTATCCCTTTAAACATCATGGCCTAAACAAACTATAAGCATATTGGCTTAGTGTTGCATTTGCTGGTTCGGACATCATGCTAAACCAAGGCACGTTGTGGTTTAAATGAACAAATCACAGAAGTGTTATTTGCAAAGGCAGTTGTTATCTCAGTAAGGCACTATATTGAGTTTCCAATAGTGATATAATCATTTGGTCAATTGATTAAAAAGCAGGTGCTTAACCAACTGGATGTTCTTTAATTTGATGTCAGTCCCAATACAGTGGTACCTCAGGTTACATACGCTTCAGGTTACAGACTCCACTAACCCAGAAATAGTACCTCGGATTAAGAACTTTGCTTCAGGATGAGAACAGAAATTGCACAGCAGCTGCGGCGGCGCAGCGGCAGCAGGAGGCCCCATTAGCTAAAGTGGTGCTTCAGGTTAAGAACAGTTTCAGGTTAAGAACAGACCTCCAGAACAAATTAAGTACTTAACCCGAGGTACCACTGTAGTAGCATCCCAAAATGACATAAAAAATAAGCAAGTTCAGTGTCTGTATTGTAGAAGATCCACATCTGAGACATGCTGGCATTCATTCCAATTGATGACAGTCTGCTTCAGTTGCCTATGGCTTAGAAGGGAAAGCAAAATCGTTTCACCCAGAAAAGCAGAGCATGTACTGATTTTTTATATACATAGTGATAACCTATCCTCTTCATTTAATCTGGTATCTGTAGATATAAACCAGTATGCTTGTGTAACCTGAACAACAGCAGATTTTTGAAGCATCCAAAATCCTTTTGCTTGTTGATAATTGGTGAGCAATTAAATCTTTAGTCCTGGAATCTGGAACTGGAGCGCCTCTGGTTGTTCAACTACAAATCCCATTATCCCTGGGCACTAACCGTGCTGGTTGGGACTGATACAAGTTGGACTCCAACAGCATCCCTTCTTTAGCTGATTAATTCAGTTAATTGATATGCAGCCAAATCCTACCCATGTTTACTTGGAAATAAGCCTGACTAGTTCCCATGAAACATACTGCCAAGTAAGTATGTGACAGGTTCCAAAAGCTTTGAACTAGTCTAGTTAATAATGTCTGGAAATTTCCACATGTTAAGTAGAAATACAAGTAATTTAATGATGTGAATGCTTATGCAATTTGACTTTTTTAAAAAAAGCGGTCCGTGTATTCTTTATGGACAAACTCAGTGTAAATAATTTTTTTAAAACCCTAAGTAGTCAAATTGAATTGTGTTTTTCTTTTTGGACAACTGCAGTACAAATTTGTGTATGTTTACTTAGAAGTAAGTCCCACATGTGACTGACTCTCTAGTAAACGTGTTTAGGTTTTCAGCCTAAATTCATCTGAAGAAGTCTTGCTTTTACAAAGCTTTCTTAAGCATGGCTTTTGTAGAGATACCTTGACTGCCTTTCAGAGGATTACCCAGAATCAGATCAAGACAAGGGTCATAAAAGTTGCTTAGGTGCACACAAGGGGCTTTCAGTGGCTTTTTAAGTCTTTTTTACTCTGAACAGTAGACACCCCTCCCAATTTCAAAACTGTGTTCATTGTTATTTAAATCTATCCATTGCCCAAAAATGTGAAATCTCCAAAATAAGCTTTACTTCAGGGAGTTGGCATAACTTTAATGATTGGCAAGCATTGATGGCTGCATCAGAAATTGTGGCGAGGGGTTCCCATGTGTGGTTATTGCATAAAGATTTTTAATAATGTGCCGGTGGAAGAGCAGGACACAAAGTACATGTCCTAATGTAGTGAGCATATGTGTAAGTTTAAACATTGCCACTTATTAAAACCTTTCTCCATTTCCCCAAACCTTTTGTTTTGTAATCGTTCAGAAAAGCCAGTAAACTCCTTGTTTGTGGCACCTGCTGTGACGCCAGTGAAGGACGTATTTCAGGTAGACTCAAACAATCCTGGAGTGAGATTATATCAGTATGACCCTCTTTCTTATAATCTACTGGTAAGTAAAAAAACAAAAATAAATCAGGTCTCCTGGAAAGTAAAAATTTAATGTGATGGGTTTTGTGATTAGTTTTTCAGCTAACACTAACTTCTGTGGTTAGTGGTAAAGCCATTTGTGCTTCCTAAATAGTCATTTTCCATGTTTCCATAATTGTGTATCAATGTTTAACGTATATGAACGGAATTGAAACCAGTAGCTAGAAATGTATGAAGAAGTATGGGGAAACGTCTGTACATTTTGTATCCTTACCTGTCTCCCAAGTTTCACATGCTTTAGAATTCCCTTGTTCCTCCCTTCTTCCCCAGTGATTGCACAGTTATTTATTTATTACACTTTTTTCTCCAAAGAGCTCAGTTGCTCCTCTCCCCACTCTCCATTGTTAACTTCACAACAACTTTGTTGAGGTAGGCTGAGGGATTGTGGTTGCTTAAAGGTCACTCAATGAGCTTTTTTGCCAAGTAGGGATATAAACCCATATCTCTCTAGCCCTAGTCTGGCACCCTAACCTCTACACCACACTTGTTAGAAATAAGCTACTGTTCTCTTTGCTAATCCTACAAATGGTCTTCTCTTTCATTCAGTGGTGCAGTTTAGACTCTGGACTTAATGGTCTTATGCCCCCTGCATCCCTCTTTAGATGGCAGTGCAAATTACTCCACTTACATTAAAACTTGGTAATCCATCTCTGCTGTATTTGTGGGTCCTCCTGCTCATTCTGCTGCGTGTGGCCCTGGACTCCTGCCCTGAAGGCTCCACTGCTTTTTTCTTTATTCTGCCTTGGTTTCTCAAACTGTTTTCATTTGCAGGAAAGGAAGAGCAGCAATCAATATGAGGCAGCTCTGCAAAGAGGAGGAGGAGGGGTTGGGATTGGGGAGAACATGCCTTGTTCAAATGTTACTTGTAGTAATTCATTGAGGGAGGTGTAAATCACAGTTCTGCTGGAAGCATTATCCAAAGCGGTGTACATTAATGAACCCTATTATCGCTAAAAACAATGGGATAAAACAAGCCACAGACCAGGATGGGGATGCAAGCTGTAATTAAAGCAGCCAATAAATCTGCAGGGCTTGCTTGTTAGCAGGCATTTACCAGTTGCTGAAAGACCCATAATGCAAGGACCACCAGACAAGCATTTCCATAGTTTGGAATGTGTCTCCAGAGAGACCGGGAGAATTTGGTTCCACACCTTCACTTTTAAAAAGGAGGACACAGAGCAGGCCTGCCCCAGTGAATCTGAGAACATGGGAATATATGTATGGGAGGAAGAGACCCTCCCTAAGGTGTGCAGACCTAGAGCATTTGGAGCTTTAAAGGTCAGCAACTAGGCCTGGAAACAAAACATGCCTTTGAGCTAGAACTAGAACAGTAAATGACATATTCCCATCTGGTGTCACACATTTTTCACTGGCTGTTGCTGCAGAATCCTCTTCAAAGGCAGGCCCAGGTCGACCACATTGCAGTGACCCAAACAGATGATTGCTGAAGCATAGATAACTGAGGCCCACTTTCTGTTTGAGAGAAGGGGTTGGAGTCAGCTCCTCAGCCTAAGCTGGAGAAAGTAGCAGTCCTGATCACTGACACCATGTAAGAACCTAATACTAAAGCGAGATTCATGGGCATACCAGACTCTCAGCCAGCCTCTGCCAACCTAGTGCCCTCCCATCAGTATCGGCCAGAATGGGCTGGCTGGGGCTGATGGAAATAGTACCCCAGACCAAGAAGGTGCCAGTTTGACAAAGACTGCTCTAAGCATTGTCCTTCATGGGGTGTCTTAACTTCATATGGGAATGCCACATTCCCTTCCTGTTCTGGGCTGTCGCAAGGTCATGATGCTTGTTCTGTCTGGATTCAGTTTCAGTTTGTTAGCCATCTTCCAGCACATAAATACAACAGGGCAGTTGTTCAGGAAATCCATTGTTGTTCCTGGATTTGCTGGGAAAGGAAAGCTCATGCTGGATGCTGAGTGACGCAGCACTCCATGCTGTCAAAGAGCTCTCTCAGCAGTTGCCTGTAGATGTTAAAAGTCTTGGGGCCAAGATACAACCCTTTGGTATCTCTGGTTCTGTTGGGTTTATCAGCTGCCTGTCAGGTGGGAGTGAAGCCTCCTGCAGAGCAGTGTCCTTAACTCCCAGCAGTCTCAAGTAGCACAGAGATATCTGATTATATAGTATCAAATGCCACTGAAAGGTTTAGGAGACTGAACAAAGGTATAACTCTTTCTATTCCAGACACAGGTAATAGACTGGAGCAGCTAAGGTGCTTTCAGTGACAAACCCTTTTCTGAACTTCTATAATACGGGTCTAGAAAATATTTATCATTCAAGAGGTTTTGTTGGTCTGGTACTTTCTGGTCGAGGAAGGCAAATTTATACTGTACTATATATGTTCAGATCAACTATCTCAAATGAATATATATTTTTTTAATCACGAGAAGGTGGATTGCAGCATCTCTTAAGCTTATTGGCACCATCCTCATCTCTACTAGTATGTGAGAAGCCAGCACCATGAACTATTGGGTTCTGAGACCTTTATCAATCATGCACATTTGCATAGTTTCACTTCTTTTGCCCAGATTATTCTACCATAATGGAGAGAGAAAAAGAGTCCTGAAATCCTACTACACCTACTAAAAATCTACTTGGCCAACAGGCATTGGCCTTGCACACATTCAAATATAATTTTGCACTAATGTGGTGCAAAAAAGTTGAAGGTTTTGTTCGCAAGAAGCTATTTTGTGCTCAATTCCACACTCATGGGACACAGAGAGTAATGGGTTATGTTGGTGTGAATTTTCCTTGAGCTGGATATATTGTTTGTCTTATCTGCAGGCCATGCCCAAGAGTGTTGTTTTTGTCTCTTTTCTTCCCATCCGTTCCCTTCCCCCAGTATTAGCATATGTCAGAAACTGAGCTATATGAGTCCACGTCTTGTGGTGGGACATGACCTTTCTCTTCAGTTGTGAATAATAGGCAGTGACGGCTTCTTAATCAATACATCACTCTAGAAGTTTAATGAAGCAGTGGATACAATTGTGCACTTTTTGTTTCCGTTTAATTCCAGGATCTTTGGCAGTTCTACTTGAACCTCACAGAAGCCAATGTGAAAAATGAATCAGTCTGGAAACTTGAGTATGTTATGACCAAAGCTTATGGAATCAAGGACTTAACGCCAGAAAGCTTGTATGAAATGGCAAATCAACTTAGTGTACCTCACAGCAAATTGTTCCAAAAATATTACAGCCACTACTTTGTGAGTTACGATGATCCAAGCTTGTTCTGTGGCGAGCACTGTAGGATCACCCAACTCTGTGCAATTCAATATTTAGACCTCACCTCTTACACTGATTGTATCGAACATAAAGGCAAATTACATGGGTAAAAAGTAGCGCTCACGCTAAAGAATTGTGTCCTCTAGGGCCTGGTTCTGATGTAGCAACTTTAACCGTTGTTTCTTCAGCTGAGAACTAGTGTGGTGTCTACCCACTCCAACCCACTTCTCTCTTCCTTAGTTTTCCATTACAAATGAACTGCTCTTGGTTTTATATCCTGGTTACCAAGCCATGATTAAACCACAGATTCTCAGTTGAAATGTAGCAGGAAATGGTGGTTTCAACTAAACAGAATGGAAACACTGAAGCTAACATGCATTGGGGGGAAATGCACAGGCACAACATTCGTTTTTGGTGCAATAAACCATGGTTTATATAAGCAGAGGTCATTACTGCTGTATTGAGCCTAAATAAAGTCCAAATAATATTTTGCCAAATTAATTTTGCCTGCAAATTACCGTATTTTTCGCCCTATAGGACACACTTTTTCCCCTCCAAAAATGAAGGGGAAATCTGGGTGCGTCCTATGGGGCGAATGCAGGCTTTGGCTGAAGCTTGGAGAGCGAGAGGGGTCGGTGCGCACCAACCCCTCTCGCTCTCCAGGCTTCAGGAAGACACCCGCAGCCTAGGCAGCCCTGCGGGAGTTCCCGCAGGGCTGTCTAGGCTGCAAATAGCAGCCTGCTTCCCAGAGCGCTGGGCGCGCTGAAAGCAGAGCGCCCGGCGCTTCAGGAACACATACGCAGCCTGATTCCCGGAGCGCCGGGCGCGCTGAAAGCAGAGCGCCCGGCGCTTCGGGAACACATCCGCAGCCTGCTTCCCGGAGCGCCGGGCGCGCTGAAAGCAGAGCGCCCGGCGCTTCGGGAACACATCCGCAGCCTAGGCAGCCCTGCGGGACTTCCCAGGCTGCAGATAGCAGCCTGCTTCCCGGAGCGCCGGGTGCGCTGAAAGCAGAGCACCCGGCGCTTCAGGAACACATCCGCAGCCTAGGCAGCCCTGCGGGAGTTCCCCGCAGGGCTCCCCACGCTGCGGATAGCAGCCTGCCGCCCGGCGTGAGGGGCACCCTGAAGCAGAGCGCCCCTCGCGCCGGACAGACATCGGCCAGCCCCACAAGCTCGGGGGACAGCAGAGAGGCGCAGCGCCGCCATCCCGCTGTTCCTCGACCTGGTTCGGTTTCCCCAACCTGGTTTTGGGGGGGAAATAAAGGGGGGGGAATTATTTATTTCCCCCCCAAAAAACTAGGTGCGTCCTATGGGACGGAGCGTCCTATGGGATGAAAAATACGGTAATCAAATGGAATGTTGTAGAAAGAAACCAGGTATTTCATCAACTGGAAGGGGTGGGATGGGGTGCTTCCCTGTACTTTTAAAGCTTAGCTGTTTCTTCAATCAACTCCTGCAGTGTATGCAAACACACAAAATATCTCATTCAAGTGACTGTAAGCGTATATAGCTGCATCTTGCAAGCCTTTTAGAGAATTTTTCTTGAATGTATGATTCATTTTAAAATATTTTTAGAGATATTTATATGGAAATTGTACAATTTGTATGGTAAAATTGTCATACATTGAATCATGGAAAGTATCTGTATATATACAAAGTTATGGCTTTGTTTCTTTGTAAGTTTTAAGAACTTGTGATTTTGCTCAAGGGCAGGCAAGAATTCATATGGCCATAAAATAATTATTTTTCTGACACAACTGTGTCTATCATCCGTATCCATGGGTAATGGTGTTGAAAGTAAAACAATGAAAGGAGGGAGCAGTCTAGTTTCTTACCACAAATAAAAGATGAAAATAAGAAGAACACAGGCTGCACAATTTGCTTCATATCTCAGGTTCAACAAATGCTAGAGTTGAACTTAGTTTCATACATGTGATTTTTCACATTTTCTTTCAAATGAAGATTTTGGGTTATATATTTGCTTTTCTTGCTGATTTATATGAATGGCTTTGTCTAGCTGTTTGTATAGGCTTGGACCCTAAGTTGCTTCTCAGTTCATGTAATAGGCTTCGATCCTAAGTTCATGTACAGGCTTGGATCCGAAGTTGCTCCTCAGTTCATGTAAAGGGCAGATTTTTGACCATTTCCTCTTTGTCTGTAGCCCTTCACTCATGCCATATCCAAGAATCCCACAACCCCCAGGAGCAAAAGTTCAGGGGCTGCAGTTGGATGGGGTGAGGCCTGAAATCCCTGTTTTGTGAATGTGAACTCTGTTCCACTTATGGAAAGAAAGTTAGGATCCAAGTCATGGTGTTTAAGAAAGATTTGGTTTTATGAATCTTTTAGGTGTGGGTTCCCCTTCACCCTGGAATAAATAATATGGCTTGATCCTAAGCATAATTTACTTCTATTGCACACAGGCTTGCAGAAATTAATTGGTGGTGTACTAGCTCAGGGACTTTCACAATCTTATTTTTCATTGTGTTAAAATAAAACTTGCTCATTCCAAGTAGATCTGCTAAAAATGTGTATGTGTAAATGTTTGGGTGTTTATAAAAGAAGATCTATAAGAGAAGCTCCAGTGGAGAAGATGGGGACAAGTTACATATTTTTGTTAGCAGATCAGTAATTTCACTTTTGAGTTATTTGGGAACTTTCTGGTGGATGCCATCTGTCAGTTTTTGTTTTGTCAATAAAGTCTAGTACTTATCACCACTATTTGTCTCAGTTCCTCAGGCTCCTGTGAAAAGTTGGTTAAAGCACATGGTCTACCTTATATCTTCCCCTGTGAAGACAGGTGGAAAACATTTATTCAGTTTCTTTGCAATCTCTGTTAGCACATCTTTGACTCCCTTGTCATCCAAAAGCCCAACTGCCTCTCTAGTCCTGTTCCTGCTACTAATGTATTTAAATATTTTTTGGATCTTGGTCTTCATGTTTTTAGCAATGTGTTCCTCAAATTCTTTTGTTTAGCATCCCTTTTTGCCTGCTTGCATTTCACTGGAAATTACTGAACTATATAGATCAGTGATGACAACTCAGGATAAAGCAGCAGTTCCTTTGGGCCTATTTGTACTATGGAGAAATCAGCTTCCTACATCCCTGGGAACACATGCCTGAGTGTCATTTCTGTACTGCAAGGCACATTAGAAATGAGTAACTAGTGCTGGATGTCCCAGCATTAGTGAAATGGCAACAGAATAGGAATCTGTTCCATTTATTTTTATTCAAAAGTAAAATTACAAACCACTTAAAAAAAACAACTTAACACTGAGAAGGAGTGGATGCCGTAATGCCTGAGTAGTTACATCACTAACATAGTTGTAGCATGGGCACAGATTTAATTTGCCACCAGGGCTTCTTAGGAACTCTGTGCTAATCCTTCAAATGGCCATGCAAGAATGCAGTGAATTAGAAGAATCTTTAAGCAGGCTGTTGTATTCACTCTATGCTCTTAAGATTCAAATCACTTCCACAGCAGAATGCTCTCATTCATTGGAAACTGATGCAGATTTCCTATGTGGAAAGATATCTGCATTTTTCATCAAACATAAATACAGCCTACACAGTTCCTGGAGAATAGCCTAGAAAGCAGAGAGAATCGAAAGATGCCCTTTAGCTACCTATACTATTGCTGCAATCAAGAAAATGAAACTTCTAAAGATCATAAATGTGTATATATGAGTGAACAGCTTAAAATAGGCTAAATTTACTCATTCCTGTGCTTGATTTGTACCTGCTCAAGATTATGTTTCTTATTTTTCTTCTACCAGTGATCCATCTAGGCACTGAACAGACCCATGCACGTGTAACTTCAGCAAAGCGATGGCTTCATGTGCCTTTAAATTATTCTGTGATCCAAGCTATATTTATTTTAAGGCATTATATATAGTTTTTCAGACATAACAATCTCCCAGAGTGGGTTGAAAAATGCAACAGAATCAGTAAAGATTCCTAAGACAGAAGAAGATCATGGCAGATGAGAAAAAAAAACACCCCATCACTCAAAAACCAGAGATTCTGAAAAGGCTGTGTGAATAATAATAATTTTGGATGGAATTCAAGATCATGAGAATGTTAGTAGTCCACCAGCTCAAGCATTTCTGCTTGCCAGATGGAACAATATCTTCCCTCTTTCTCCTGCTGACTGTTCTGGGTATTCTCCCAGCCCTTGGGGAATTTATGTTACACTTGCAAGAGTCGCTGCATTCTAGAGCAATGGATTAGTTGAATCTGGCCCAAAATGTTTTTACTTAATGTGGAAAGCTCCAGGGATGTAGCACCACAACAGAAAGTGAAACTGAAACTCCACCTTCATGCTCGTGCAATGGATTATTGCACATTAAACAATATTCTCTAGTGCAAAAGTAGGACATGTTGTTGGACTACAACTGCCCTCAGCCCCAACCATTGACCCTGCTGTCTGGGCCGGTTGGGAACTGAAATTCAACAACATCAAGAGGACCATATGTTCCCCATCTCTGTTCCTAGTGATACTTGGAACACCAGCATCCCAATCCCGTGATTACCAGACAAAGGAGATCTGTCATGTACATATATACCTCTTCCATTTAAAAAGACCTCCAGTTCCTTCAGTGGAAGAAAAATGCTCCTCATATAAGCAAAGACACATGTGCCCCCTCCCACCCCCTCCAGTCCAATGAGGTATGACTCTGTTCTGGGCTGGACTGGTGCAAATGGGGCCAGGGTGGCAGATAGCAAATCTATATATACCATATCGGCCTGAATATAAGTCTCACTTTTTTTCCACATTCCGACCAGGAAAAGTTAAAGTGCGGCTTAAATTCGCAACCTTACAAAAATTGACTTTTACAATATTGCTGCTGAAACAGATATACAGTAAAATGGAACAGGTGTTCGTGCCTGCGGAATTTTAAGGGAGTGGCTTATATTCGGGTATTGTCTTTTCTTCTTTCCCCCCTTAGAATTTTAAAGGTGTAGCTTATATTCGAGTGCAACTTTTAGTCAGGCCAGTACGGTACATAGTACAAAAATGAATTAACTAAAATTTGTTAGTGAATGGCTGACTTTAAAATATGCATAATGGTGATATGCTCTTAAGTAGTATCTGTTCTCAGATATTCCAAAGGCCACAATAAATGTGGCACTGTTGTCTTCCATGCACAACTTCATCTTTGAATATGAGAAAATACCAAAGCTGTATAAAAAGCCACAACATTTCCTTAGAACTTTAAGATGATGATGATGATGATTATGCAGAGAAGCTACTTCACCACATACACATGTGGCACAATTTTTAGCTAAGAGCTTTAAAAGTATCCAAAATCACACTGGCAGAAATCAATGTGATTAATGGATCCTTCTACTGTGGAACAAAAGCTACACAGGGTTGTCACTAGATAGTTGCTATGGTTTCTTGAGGCCTCCTGGCAGCAATTTGCTAGCTTAGCAGGGAGGAAAAGTGACACAATAGAAGAGAAAAGTGTTCCATTGACTGTTCACAGTCATTGCAAACATGTCCCTCTACATACGTCCTTGAAGGTACGGTTTCAATTTTTAAAAGAAGAAGAAAACATTATTAATGACAAATATATTTTGAAGTAGGTCACACAAGCAAAATGTTTTTGTTGAAAAGCAATCGCAAAGATTCCATCTGGTAAATAATAGACTAACCATAAGGCCTGGCTGCTCTGGCTAGTGCTGTCCACGAATTTATGATGTAATGAACCAAGATTTAAGTGATTGCTAGATGCCTCAACTTAACAACAATTAACATTTAAAATTGGTTTAGAATTATGTGCGAAGGCTTTTAAATAAATAACTTTCATTATAACACATAATAGATTATTCAGTTGATACATAGGGCAGCACTTCCAATCCTTAATCAGTCCAGCCTGTCCAGAAAGTTCCATGGTTGATGGTTTTCGAAGTTGCTGAACAATCCAGAAGAATCGGCAAGGCAGAAAATTTGACCATAAGAGAAATTTGAACCAAATACCAATAAGGGCTGTGGGAAGTTCCTATCTGGTGGTATTCAAGCAAACACTTGATGAGTCATTTCCTGGGGATGACTTGGTGCTGGATTGTTTGCATCAAGTAGAGGCTGGTCAGGATAGCCTACAAGAGTCCTTCAACTCTATGATTCCCCCTGTCTCTCTTCCAGCATAGGCCATCTGTCAGAGTGACCAAAGCAGTTTCAAAGCCAAACCCAGGCATGAAATCTAACTGAAATGGAACTAGGAACTCCACCTCATCCAAATAATGGAGGCTCTGTGGTAGGCATGAAGCCAGAGTTAGTTAGGTGTGTCATTTTTCATTATTCCTATTAAGAAATAATTACTGTTGCTAACAATCAATTTTGGCTTGGCTTCACTGGTGAGGGAAAGGGAAGAAGCCACACTAAACACAGCACATTTGCAAGTTTCAAAACATAAGCACAGAAAAGCATTCAACTTAGATTCACAACCCAGTGATTTGAAGACTGATGTGGATTATTAGGAGAATTAGTTGTCATTTTATGCCATTAGCTATTTACTTATAGCTTCATAACCTTCACTGTGATGTTCATGTACACTGAGGAAAACTGTAACAAAATCAGTACCTTCACAAATACTCCTCCACCCACCATAAAGACCAAAACAACTTGATCCCACGGAGCTATGAGCCATGTTACAAGAACACAAGGAAACTGTATGTGTATGTTTATTGTACTTAAAGGTTTGTAGTGATGTACATTGATCTCCAATTCAAGCACTGACCAAATTTGACAGTATTGAACAGAAGGCTGGTCAGGACCTCCTAGTAGATATCTAAGATACTATTGCACTAGATTAGCCAGAGATTTTACAGTAACAACACATACTCTCTTGTGCCTCCTAGCATTAGAGATGTGCTTGTCTCTAACAGTGGAGGCATAACATAGCCATTTTGGCTAGTAGCCATTGATAACTTACCTTCCACGAATTTGTCTAATCCTCTTTTAAAGCCATTCAAGTTGGTGCCTCCTATGAGAACAAAAATCATAATTTAACTAAGCACTGTGTGAAGAAGCCCTTTTGTCTGTATATTTATCTACTGCCATTAATATGCAAAATGAGCCATGCGTTTCAAAGCTATTTGGGATTTGTGGGTCACACTTCAGAAATTATAGAGAAGGAAGAAATGTGAATCATAGTGTTCTGCTCTTTTTTCTGAAACAGAAAATTGGGAAGGTGGGAGGTGGGTGAGACTAGAGCTAGTTCAAAGGTTAGAAAGAAGAATCTCTCTCTCTGTGAAACATTCATGTTTCATTATCCAATGTGTCTATATGAGAAAGAGAGAGCCATAGTTCATTGGGTCATATACTGTACAATATTCCCTTTTAAAATATATTTGGCACTACATTTCAAGGCTTTTTCCCATCCTGGCAGAAATCACTCCTCAAACAATACAACCCTTTGTTAGGTAGGAGCTTAGTAACAATTGGATTGTGTAGAATAGGCTTTCAGGCTCCTTTTCATTGAATCCGTGTCCATCCATTCTCAACACGTTTGGCACTGCCTTTAATGAGCCTGCCTGAACTGTAGTAACCCCTCTGGCAATTTGTAAGGAAGAGAAATTAGATGGATCGCTCTCCTCTGTGTGTTGGGGATGAAGCACTCAGCTTTCATTACAGGATTTTCATTTATAGGTAGTGAATCTCACCCAGAAGTTCCAGCACTCTCTATGGGTGTATGGAGTATTTTACCATTCCAAAGGGTCAAATAAATGATCTCGTGTGACTACAGCTGGCCTCCCACTCCACACTCTGCGCAGCCAAATTCAACCTTGGCCATTTTCACTATCTTGCAAGTAATTTGGTAACCTTCGAATTTCTAGCATTTAATGATAATTGTTTCATGTTAATGAAGTTAATTTACCCAGCATGGTGAAACCGTATGTTAGGGATATATTGATAGTTGCTAAAACACTATGGAACAAGCACTAGAAAAAAACCTCTTAACCAGGACCAGCCTATGCATGAGGAAAGGTGAGGCAACAACTTTAGCTGACAGGATCCACAGGGGCCACAGATTCCGATTCCCCCACCTTGCTCCTGATTTAGTTCTTCACTCACTCCTTCCTCATCAGTGGGGAGGGAGGTGCCATTTTGTGGTTTGCCTCAGGTGCCAAAATGTATTGGGACAGCCCTACTTTTAATCTAGCTGCCACTGTTTCAAAATGGATAATTTACCAGACAGAATTGATAAGAAAGAAGGACTACTCTTCCAACCCATTCATGCTGCAGATAAATGGATGGATTTTATAGCTTATCAGAATGTGCCCTGACATCAGAAAGAGTTACTGTTTTGCTTCTGAAACCTTTCTTATATTTGATTTGCTTCATTTTGTTGCATTGATATCCCACCCTATTCTCCAAGGGACTCAAGGTGGCATGCATGGCACACCGCTCTTCATTTGATCCCCACAACAACCCTGTGAAGTAGGTTAGGCTGAGAGGCAGTGAGTGACTAGCCTAAGGTCATCCAGTGAGCTTCATGGCCAAGTGGGGATTTGAATCCTGGTCTCCCAGATCCTAGTCCAACACTCAAACCATTACGTCACACTGATGTGCATGTTTCTTCACATGACCTTATTCTCCTTCTTCTGAAAGGGGCCATGCCTTTCTTAAAATAAAACCCAAACTTAGATTGAAAGCACATGGCCAACTGGGCCAAAGCAAGTGCGAACAAGGGAGCAGATTGTGCAGATTAGACCTTGTGAATTTAATAATGCTCTCAGTTGTCACTTGCAGGCACAAAACCTTTGGCTAGGTATACATTAGTGGTTTAAAATACAGCTGACGATGTTCCTCCATATCCCCATCCCCCGTGTTTCAAGTTGCTTACTTATATTGCTGTATGCACCGGGGTGGTGGCGATGAGGATGCCTTTGCTTAATGCGCAGTTCAATGAAACCATCTTCTGTGCATGTGCAACAGCTGTCTCCACCTTGACTGCAGCTTCCATTTCCTAATGATGGAAGCTGGTTTGAGGCAAACAGCACCAAACAGGAATATTTCTCAAAAAGTGACAGGATACCGATGGGTCGTCTACACCCCTTCAAACACTAGTGATGGGTGTACACCAGACCTGGGGTAAATGGCAATGTGTACACAGCCTTTGCTTTCTCTTATTGGAATCAGGGCTTTTTTTCAGCCGGAACTCAGCAGAACTCAGTACTGGCCCCTCTCAGGTGGGCACCATTGCCATTATAAGAGAACAAGGGAGGCATTCATGGTGAGTTCTGGCACCTTTTTTTTCTAGAAAAATAGCACTGACAGGAGTATATGGTTTGTGCAAATGTTTCCATGATCCAAAGACATGCTAAAACAAGCTTTGGAAACATTTGAGATATTCATTTCTGCCATTGCTTTCTGCTTTCCGCTCCTATTCAGTAATCGGCAAAAGCTCGCAGAGTGGGGCAGCTGCCTCAATCAGCAAATTCTGAGGGGGGAAAAGTGGATGTATGTTATTCTGAGCTTTTTGAAGAAAGACTGGAATAAGTAAAGCAAGTGAGTAGAACTGGCTATTATAGCCATGTTCTTAAAGCCAATGGCCAATGCTGTGCCAGTTCTTGTGCACGCTATTTGTGGAATGGCACCACCAGCTAATTTCCTTCTGCGCTTGCTCTTTGGATCCAACGCACAGTGCTCTGCTTTTTGAAAAAGCAGTACAGTGGTACCTCAGGTTACATATGCTTCAGGTTACATACGCTTCAGGTTACAGATTCCGCTAACCCAGAAATAGTTCTTCAGGTTAAGAACTTTGCTTCAGGATGAGAACAGAAATCGGGTGGCAGCGGCACAACCGCAGCAGCAGGAGGCCCCATTAGCTAAAGTGGTGCTTCAGGTTAAGAACAATTTCAGGTTAAGAATGGACCTCCGGAACAAATTAAGTACTTAACCCGAGGTACCACTGTATTTTCTGAGGGCTTCAGCAGCCAAATCCCTAAAAACGACGTATCACGGAAGTGTTTCACTCAGCTATCTTCGTCTGTCTCCCACCTGAAGATCCAGCTTGCATATCACAAGGAGCAGAAAAACTTGTCGCCTCCTGTTACCACATGGCATAGTCGCCAGCCTTTAACTGAAAGAGCTGGCAACTGTCTCTCTACTGAATGCAAGATTTCCTTTTCTTTCATGCTCGGCTGGTGCTTTGTTAGGCTGTGAATGCTTTTTCTTTAGCCCTCTTTTGTAAGGACAGATTTAGCTTCAGTGTGAGAGTGTTGTAAACCGACTGCTCTGCCATGTGTGGACAAAACATGACCAGTTTGGCTGCAGCCAGTCATCGTGGATCTTCTCCATTACATCACCATCAGACGATGGCTTGGCCTAACAACGCAAAACAGACTTCAGCTTGTGGGAGGTGGGTTTTTTGTTTTGTTTTTTAAGTTAAGAAGAAAGCCGGGGGGGGGGGGGACACTGGTTCCCCAGACTTCTTTTTTGGTGAGGGGAAGAATAGTTGAATATCGTCTGCATGGTAATAAAGAAAACCAAGTTGGAAACATCATATTCTAGATTTACACAAGGCGGCTTCAGAGTGGGGAACAGGACAGAGAAATGTTGGGAAGCAATGTCTTCAAAATTCCACAATATAATTTATTGGAAGAGAATCCATGGGATAAATAAGGGATATTGGTTTCATTACTCTCTTAATAAACTTTTCTGTAGGAATACCATGAGCAAGCAACAGAAAATAAAAAGTGATCAAAGGGATCATTTGTAAACTAGTACATTGGTGTTAACCAAATATACAAGTAACACTCGTTTCTAGTCCTGCTATAGCTCCAAATCGAATAAGGCTTCCCCCTGAAAACATTTTGATGCCATATCTTCACATAAATATGACACATTTTTTTCTCCACATTTCCTGAGCAATGGTAGGTTCTGTGTTCTTTGAAAGAGAGATCATGAGACTCTTACAGATTTTTGTTGTTTTGGTTTTTAATTTTTTACAATTTGTGTATTTAGGAATGAACAGAGGAGTGAGGGGAACGAAACAGCCAATACACACAAACCTTTCTTAAGCCAGGGGTGGACAACACATTGCCCTCTAGACCTTGTGGACTACAAGTCCCATCATCCCTTACTATTGGCCATGCTCACTGGACCTGATAGGAGTTATCTGAATAATAATAATAATTCCCTGTTCATCTTCCCAAAGGAGCCCAGTGGAATAAGTAGAATCACTAGAATCCAACAAGTCCTGCATAAATCCAACACTCATAAACTATTATTGCGAAGTACCTTTGGTTTCTTTCTTTAAATCTGAGACAGTTCTTCAATTTAACCATAGCAGTGATTCCTCAGTTTTTTCTATCCATTCTTTAATAGGCAGAGTACAAGCTGATTTCCACATTTTTGCAAAAAGAATCCTGACTGCAGGCAGCATGCAGGGAGACCATTTCATGGTGTTCTATTAGGTCACTAACACAGGTTTGTGCTAAGTCAGTCTGCTGTGACTGTGGGTCAGTGGTGGATCTTGGGGTCTCAAATTTCAGCAGTGCCCTGTTTGGCACAAAAATTCAGCGACCCTCTGCCTCTCGTCTTCCATTGTAAATCATAGTTTATATATATATATATATATATATATATATATATATATATAAAACCACATACCCATATTTAAGATAATATCTACTTTGGCACTGGGAGACCACTATTATATACTCTCTGAGTATATAATACAGTGGTACCTCGAGTTAAGTACTTAATTCATTCCGGAGGTCCGTTCTTAACCTGAAACTGTTCTTAACCTGAAGCACCACTTTAGCTAATGGGGACTCCTGCTGCCGCCGCGCCGCCGGAGCCCGATTTCTGTTCTCATCCTGAAGCAAAGTTCTTAACCCGAGGTACTATTTCTGGCTTAGCGGAGTCTGTAATCTGAAGCGTATGTAATCTGAAGCGTATGTAACCCGAGGTGCCACTGTATTGGCAAGGCAAGCAACCTGGTGCAGGATCAGCTGAAGCTTCTGGACCGTGTTCAAGGGGCGTCTCACATAGTGCACATTACAGTAGTCAACTCAAGCGAGGACTGTGGCAAACACCAGCTCTGAGGGAGTGTGGCTTTCCCTCATCCCAATCTAGAACAGCCAATCCCATCTTCCTTACATCAAACAGCCCACCCATCACCACCACCCATTCATTATAGTGTAGAGATGCAAGTTCACAGCCAATACCATTGCCATTAAGAAAAACAGATGATGGAAAAAGCACTATCATCAGCAGACAGATAACAACAGTCCCCGTGCCCCCAATTTCACTCAAGAGATTTCATATAGATTCTTGAAATTGCTGGGGAAGTTCTTGAAGAGCTGAGATGCCTGCACATTTCACCCCTTGTAACTTTATTTCAGGTCAAATCTGATGTAATGACAGTTGATAGCAGGAACCACTTAAAAGCAGAAATGAGCAAGTGACCTCTAAAAGTACTCTGTGACACAAACAGAATATCCTCTCTCTCTCTGCCTCTAATAGGTTATTGGAGGTCTAGTAACTGTTAACTGGCCTTTAATGACAGACAGACTCCATTGATATGCAGGGGAAGGCTATATAGTAGCTGATAGAGAACATGTGCAATGGATCCAGCATTTACAGCAGATAGGGCATCATCTGAGCAGTTAAATGAGCACCATCTGGTGGAAAGGCAAGATACAAATTTAACAAATATACAAGAGACTTATGCATCCCATTGATTCCAACAGATAACAGTCAAACATTTGCTTAACTCTTCAATTAGGATCAATGGGATTTTCAAATTTACCTTGATTGGACTGGGCCCATAAGGATACTTTATAGCAGTGCTCCCCCCCCCCCAATGTTTAGGTGTACTCTCATTTTCCTACTCATATTGAAATACTGCCCCTCAATGAGGCCAAAGTTAGATTCACAAAATGTTGAGGGGTATACGTACCCCTGTGTCCCCCCAGGAAAAAAGCACTGCTTTAGAGTATGCCCCATTAAATAAGTTGGGACTTGCTTCTGAATGAGAGGTTTGCACTTGTCATGTATACATGATAAGGCCAATAAAATGATTCCAGCTCCAAAATCTATTTTAACAGCTCTTTCCAGATGAAAAATCATTGTGCAACTCTTTAGTGCCCTCCTCTGGTCCATTTTAGAAGTGCTACATTCTGGTGAGGAATCTTAATTTTCCGGAAAGAAGCATCTACTCCCCTCAAAAGAAATATTGTGAGCTATGTGTTATGCAAAAAGTAGCCTTTCCTATATCCAAATATAAGCATATCAACTTTTCTAAGATTAAAATGTGATGGCAGTGAGATTGCAGCACCCAAGGGGAGAACATTTATTTCAGTGACACACCAGTTCTTAATACTTTCCAGAGTGTCTTAGGTATATACTGTGAAATCCAAACTTTGGTCAGCTCCCGGCAGGGCCAGGGTCATAGCCCCAGTCCTGCCATTCACGTCAGCCAGGGTGGAGGAGACAAAAGTGATTGGGCCAAGATTGTGTCATGTGATGGTAGTGGGGTCCACTTGGTCTGCATCTAGGCCAGTTTTAGAACTTATATAGAGGAGGAAAGGAAGCCATGTGGTCCTGTTTGTGGTACTGTCTGGTTACAAGTCCAAACCTTAGGCTCCAAGTGCTCTGACACAGTTTCAGTCAAGTATCAGATGTGTGAATCTTGAATGTTTTGTGCGCTCGTGGCAATAGAAGTGAAGTTATTGTTCCTCAAGTTCTGTCATTTTATTCTCTCCAACCAACCTATCAAATAACACACATGCTTATTAATTTTTTAATTACATTAAGATGGGTAATTAATTCACCATACTTATAATTGTTTATTATCTGTTTCAGATCACAGATCAACCCAGAATATGAATGATGTAATGAGAGTTTCCTGGAAGGTCATCCTAGAGGAAACAGGATAGGTCACATATATAACTCTGATGTTAAGATAGAGAAATCTGGTATCAGAACCTCCCTCCTCCGCAATCCTGCCCCAACCAACATCAGAGCTCCAGGTTGGAGGAGATCAAAGGGGAATGATTTGGGAAGCAGCTTGGATCTAAGATTCCAAATCCTCCTGGTTTCCAGGTAGCTATTTAGTTATACTCTTGTGCATGACTAACTCTCTCCCTCCCCATTCCTTCCCACTGCTTTCAATGGGAGAGAGGTTTTTTTTAAGCAGAAAAATGTATATAGAAATGTAGGGTATTCCCCTCTCTCTCACTTCTGCCTTGCAAATTCAAGCTCAGAGTTGGATATGACAGTGGAATCATCTCCACATTCCCAACTTAGTCACTGTTACTGAACATAAAGTAATACAATTCCTACTTTTCAAAATATGGAAATATACTGATCAAACTTTATTTTAAGAATACTTTATAAATTATACATGGTTTGTGTTCCTGCAGTTTCCTTCATAAAAAAAGTTTCTAATTCACCACATTACAAACTTGACAGAGCCATCATAGCCATATGCTAAAATATATTCATTATGTTTGCCAAACTACGGCGATTGTGCGTGCACAGAAATAAGCACATGTGCTCAGCCGAAATAAATGGGACTAGTGTAAATGGTTGACTATGCAGATTGCAGGCAACTGCTTAGGTTATTTAGCTATAAAAATAGTATTTTTTAAGATAATAAATGATTGGAATATCTTTAAATATGATTCTATTCTTGATGTATGATGAACTGCTACATACTTTGAAATGAAGTATGTATCATGAACCATTCACAAACTGTGTAAACTCCATAATTTGTGAACACTTCAGACATTCATTGTAAAATAGAATTTTACAAAATCACAATTTGTTACAAGAATACTCAGTTCAAAGTGCCTAGCATTAAACCAAGGCCACTTTCCATAAAGAGTAGCACAGGGCCAAAGTTCAATTCTTTCTCTTCATGATCAAATCAGAAATGCAAGTGATAGATTTTTAGTATAAACAGTAAATGTTTGTAAACCAAACACTTATGAGTCAAACAGTAATTAAGGCTCAAATCACTTTAGTGTACAGCAATGCAGAGTGAACGCATTACAACCATCTTTTTTTGACACAACACAGTCTGGAATGTTTCCTTAAACTTCATTACAGGCCTCTAAGGAGGCTTGCATTACGTTGCGCATCTAAAGCCATCTGGTCGAATGAATTGCGATTTATCAGGTCTCTCACTTTTTCTCTAAGGTCATAAGATGCTTTGGCTATTCTCCTAGACTCGTCGATAGCTGCGTCCTTGTGCCTTAGAATCTGATTGCTTTTCTGAGCTTTCCTTCTTAAAGCTTCTTGCATTTCCCGTAGGTGACATTTTTCGTCATAATCAAGCTTCTGTTTGCGAAAATGGTGGTTCCGTTCTTTCATACAGTTCAGCTCTCTCACGCGCTGCGATCTGTCTCGGATATTTTTGGACATGATTTCTCTGGCCTGCTGGATCTTCATCTCAGCTATCTGCAGCAACATCTCCTTGCGCCTCCTCTTCTCTTCCTCCGTCTCTTTGGCTCTTACCTTGGCTATCAAGCCCTGCTCTTCTTCCTTTAAAGTCTTCTCCTTCAGTTCCCTGTTCCTTTCTTCAAGCAGCTGCTCCAGGATTTCCTGGGACCTCTGAAGCTTTTGTTCGATACACAGCCTCTTGTACAGCTCGTCGGCTTTGACCCGATCTTCCACCTGGTCCTTAGCACTCATGTGCTTGGTCTGCTTGTAGTCATTCATATCTATTTTCCTCCTCTTCCTTTCCATATCCTTTATCAGCCTCTTCTCCAGGGCCTGCAGCATCCTTTCCTTGTACAAAGCGGAGTTCTGCTCTTTGGTACGCCTATCGCTTAACCTTTTGTCCCAGAGCTGCTTTTCCTGGCACCGTTTCCGATACTCGGCCTGAAGCCGAGCACTCTCCAGCTTCTCCCTCCGCCTGCAATCCTGCTCTTTGGCCAGCTTCTTCCACTTCTTGTCACGAAGCATCACATCCCTCTCTCGGGCTGCCAACAGCTGCTGCTCCTCTAGCCTGAGCTTGGCTTTCCGTTGATCGCGGTCCCTCTGCCACTGGTCCAGGCTGTCGACCAACTGGTACTGCCTCTCCTTCTCTGCCCGGGCTTTGTGCTGCTTTTCCTTCCTCCTCATCTTATCCCAGGCGTCGGAAACCTGCAGCTGGCGGTCCTTCATCTCTTCCTCCTCCTGGTGCCTGGCGAGCATGAGGGCCGCGATCTTCTTGTCCCTTTCGGGGATCAGGTCCTCGTACCTTTTGTCCGTCAGGTCCTGCAGGCTGACCTGCGGGTCTCCCTTGCGGGGCTTGCGACGGGGCTTGCGGCCCAGGAGATGCTGGTGCAGGTGGGCGCTGGGGTCGCGGGGCAGGTAGGCCTGAGGCTCCTCGTCCTCATACGGCCTTGCCAAACAGTGCATGAGGTCTGCCAGGCTGTGGCTGCTGTCACAGGGCTCCTGCCAGTCTCTCCGGGGGAGCTCCTTCTTCTCCAGGCGAGGGGAGGCCTTGCTGTCGAACTGGGCGAAAGAGAAGGAAGAGGGGCAGATGGAGGGAGGCTTGCTGGCGTCGGTGGGGAGATCCGTGCCGTACTCCAAGGGCCGAGGTACCGGGCTGGCCCATTGGTCGTCGCGGAGCAGCTCCTCCACGCGGGTGCACCTGCCCACCGGGGAGCGCGCGGGGAGATCGGGGTGCCCCGGGAAGTCCCCGCCGTAGAGCGTGGTGCACGAGGTGGTGCACGGCGTGGCGCAGCCTTCGCCCGCCGGCGCCAGGTGTTGCTGCTGCCAAGCGGACAGGCGCAGAGGGGACGCGCAAGAGGCAGACGCGGCGGGCCGCTTGCCGCGCGGCGCCGTCGAGCAGCCCTTGCCCTTGCGCGGCGCCGGGGGCAGCAGCAGGCCTCCCTCGTCGCGGTACGCTTGCGCCAGGAGGTGTCGCCGCAGGCCGCCCTCGCCGCCGGCCACCTCGGGCTCCGAGCTGTAGGCGTCCGGGAAGGGCCGCGGCGGGGAGAAGCGGCCGGGGCTGCTGCGTCGCCGCGCCATCCTGCGCGGGGTCTCGGCGCCCGACAAGCTGCAGCACGACGTGGCGGGCGCCTTCTTGCGGCCCTTGCTGGCGCTGGGCGCGCCTCGGTCGCTCGGGGAGACGCGCCACCCGGGCTCCGCCCCGAGGTACTGGCCCGACCCGCGCCGCGGCCGACGCCGCTGCTGGTGCCGCCTCATGGCCGATGTGGCCTCGGTCCCTGGCGCACGCCGCCCCCGGCTGCGCAGCAGCACAGTCGGCGCCCGCGCGCGTCACAATGCCCGGCCAAGGAGGGCCTGGGCCGCAGCTGCCTCGGCCCGCCGGCGTCCTCCGCGCAACCCCGCCCGCCCGCGCGGGGACCCTGGCGCCGGCTTGTTCCGCACCCGGCTTCGCTGTCGCCCCCAGCGCCATCTTCCTCTCTTCCTTGGCGCTATCTTAAGACGCGCGCTTGTTCTCGCTGAAACCAATGGGGTGAATGAAGTCATTCCACCCCAAGTTTGCATTCAACCCACTGTTCGGTCCTGGTGGGCACCAAACACGTGAAGGGCACCTTGGCTAGCCCTGGTGCCCCTAGGTGCCAATGCACGTGTAGTTTACCGAGCTACACTTCCCAGGATTTTTCAGGGGAAGCCCTCTGCCTTCAGGCACATGTGGTCTGACACGTTATCATACAGCTTTTTAACATGAGCTTTTGTAGGCTAGAGTGAGAAAACTCATCACACAGTAAAGCAGTTTGGATAATCTGGGATGCTTTCCTGAGTAAACCCAAGTGGCATTAGAGAGAGACTTAAATTTTGTACAGCGACTTAATGGGATACATAATGCTATGCTAAATATAGCTATAATGCTAAATATATGAATTTTTCAGTGACCTACATATCAGCTAACACCATATTCCTATGCAAGTCCCATTAAGTTCAAGGTGCCTTCTAAGTAAGAGTGCATTGGATTGCAGCCAGGATTACTGAAATCACAGGATTACAGTGTTTTAGGCTGCAATCCTCATGAAAGTAAGCCTTATTGAATGCAGTTGGGTTAACTCTCAGACATAGCAAATGTGCATTTTTAAATACTGTTGGCAGCCTTTTGCAGACAAAGTATCAAGTGTGGTATAGTAATGGATAAAGTCTTGGACTTGGATCAGGAAAGAAAATCTGGTGTATGGCAACCCAAAAACTCCTTTTTTTAAAGCTGAACAACTTTGGGCAAATCTTTAAAATGTCACAATGTAGTAGCTGAACAGTCATCTCAGTTTATCTGGAAAGCGTTGGTGAAGTTTCCAAAGATAAGGCTAAGTCTGGATGAGCTTGTGCAACCAGCCCCTGCAGTTCACATTGCATTGCAGCGTACTTGTATGCAAGGTGCTTTCACCTTGGCTTACCTTGCTTTCACCTTGACTGTGTTCTGTGCTGTTATAAGCCACACTGATTTTTGAGATATGTGTTACTGCATCACCAGTCCATTTGCACCTGCTCTGGAGTAGCAGCACCAAACGGCACTGATTCAGCCTCACCATACTCTGAAGGAGGCTTCTAAGCACTTTCAGATGAAGGTATCTGTGGGAGAAGGATGTTGGAGGCCAGGCT
Source organism: Podarcis pityusensis (assembly GCF_964106645.2). Taxonomy (NCBI): domain Eukaryota; kingdom Metazoa; phylum Chordata; class Lepidosauria; order Squamata; family Lacertidae; genus Podarcis; species Podarcis pityusensis. Next base: position 55,572,066 of record NC_138026.1, read on the forward strand.
TGCATGCGTGATCCTGCTGCCCTCTTCACTGACTGTGAATGCTTGAAGAGGACTTTATTTACAACTGAATTACAGCACCTGCTTTTTATGCAGTAAGTTAAAACATGCAAACTGCTGCTTTTTTATTTTTAATGTATTGCTGGGTCTCATTTTGACCTTTAATTAAAAATTATAAGTGCTGACAAGCTATTTTGAGAAGATATAATTCCTCATACAGTGATACCTTGGGTTACAGACGCTTCAGGTTACAGACGCTTCAGGTTACAGTCTCCGCTAACCCAGAAATAGTACCTCGGGTTAATAACTTTGCTTCAGGGTGAGAACAGAAATCACGCGGCGGCAGTGCGGTGGCAGCGGGAGGCCCCATTAGCTAAAGTACCTCAGGTTAAGAACACTTCCAGGTTAAGAACCATAGCTGTCAACTTACAGATTTGAAAATAAGGGACCAGCAGCCTCGAAAACAAGGGATCAGCAGCCAAAATAAGGGATTTTAGTTAACCAGCAGCAAAACAAAGCCTCAAGCGGTGGTTCCCACAGCGCAGCAAACTGGCAAAGAGGGTGCAGCAAGGAAAACCACTGTTACCTCTCCGCTGGGAAGCGCTGAGCAAAGGCAAATCCCCAGGCAACGCGGCCGATTTGATCGGCACAAGGCATGCAAGCTACACCCCCCCCCGTCGTTCTCAGACTCCTTATCGGGTGAGCAACGCAGCCAAGCAACACAACTGGAGCCTCCCTCCTCCCTGGCCGGCAGGGAGGGAGGGAGAGGAGCTGCTTCCTTTGAAACCCGGGAAATTTACGGGATATCATCAATCCGGGACAGCAGCGGGAAACGGCGCTGGGATAAGGGAGCTTCCCGCCAAATAAGGGACGGTTGACAGCTATGTTAAGAATGGATCTCCAGAACGAATTAAGTTCTTAACCCGAGGTACCACTGTACCATCAAATCTAGTTAACTGGACTAGGGTGTAAGCTCATTAAGATCGCTTGAAAGGGCTTTCTGTCTTCTTGAGAAGATGATGGATATACCAAGTATAAATATACCAAGGAGGAATCAGGCTGTTTCCAAAACGAATAAACATCCTATAGGAGGTTGGTTTGGATTTAAGGGGTTAATTTGTTTCCGGTTATCAAGCCTTGCCTCTCAAGTAATCAAATTGGAAGGTATTATAATTGAATTAGCAAAGTTTGGTGCAGATCCTATGGCAGAGCTTTCCCAACTTTTCCTGTTGGTGACTCACTTTTTAGACATGCATCATTTCGCAACACAGTAATTCAGTTTTACAGTGGTACCTCTGGTTACGTACTTTATTCATTCCGGAGGTCCGTTCTTAACCTGAAACTGTTCTTAACCTGAAGCACCTCTTTAGTTAATGGGGCCTCCCGCTGCTGCTGCTGCCACGGCGCTGCTGCACGATTTCTGTTCTCATCCTGAAGCAAAGTTCTTAACCCGAGGTACTATTTCTGGGTTAGTGGAGTCTGTAACCTGAAGCGTATGTAACCTGAAGCGTATGTAACCCGAGGTACCACTGTACTAGCAAACTGGAGGTTAAACTAGCCCCTATCCAGCCCCGGGAGGAGTGTGGGGAGCATTTCTGTGACACACCTACACAATGCAGCTGACACAGTAATGTGTTGTGACTCAAGTTTGGAAAGCTCTGTCCTATGGTTTGGTGCCATAGGATCGATACAACTGTATTTTCTTCAATGTTTTGAAATATTTGTGGATTTAAATGTAAATCACAGCTTATTCCAGGCTATAACTAGCTGGTTTATTGCACTGGCATTTAGGTCAGGAAGGATCTCACAGAGGGCTTAAAAAGGTTGACCTAACAAGATTCTGCCAAGTCTTTAAATGTTAGGGACTGTCTAATTATGGGCTAACCAGATGTGTTTATTCCTACGTTGATTTCTGTATTTCCGCTCCTTTTGGGAATTGCTTTGTATGCACATAACCACTCATCTGCTTAAGCCTCCTCCCCTTCTAAGAACAACTTACTGTTTTAGTAAACATTTAACCATGATTCATAAAACCTTGTAGTCTCCATTATTTTAAGCCACCCTGTATTTACGAGCCAACAAACACCATTCTAGCTAAAGAGAAGGAAGGTTAAGGTGAGCAGGGGAAAGCAGACTTTTGACCTGGTGGCTGTGGACAGCTCATTGTAAGGGAAGGCAAAGTAGAGAAGAACACATTATTTTGGCCAGATCTCCCTTCCCTTCATGGTCCTGGGTGCAGCTGGGCTGCCATGACACCACAGTATGTGAGAAAGTTTAAACAATTGATCTTTATGCCTCTGAAGAAATGGGGGTTAGGTTAGATGCATAATCTTATTCCAAATGATTATAAGAGCAACAGAAGAAAATGAATGAAAGACCTAAGAGCGAGAAAGTCCAGAGACTTCTGATTGTTGCATAATTTTCTTGTGCAGCTATGGGTGGATAAGATAGTAAATTGCCATGATGTACGTGCAATTGTTTGGTAAGCAATTGGTGGATACTTGTAGGGATGATCGCGGAGTGGGGAGTGGGGTCTGGAGGGAGCACACTCCCCACCCGCAGGCAGCCACAGTCTGCCTGCACACGTGACCTTGGGGTGCGGAGCACACACACCCCTCACAGACAAAGCCACAGCTGTCTGAACATCGTTCCCTCTGTCTAACCTTTTGCGGTCTCAGTAGTCTGTGGTGCCCTGTCTGTAACCTTTGTCTCTGAGACCTTTTGTCTCCATCATGCACTGTGCAAGGGGAAAATGACGCGGTGGAAACAGGTGCCAAAATAACTTTGTACCACCCCACGATCTCGGGACCGGAAGATGTGTAAAGGTCACAGCCCAAAATGTATCTGGTTTGCATATTTGTCTCAATAAATATTTGCCTGGTTTGCATATTTGTCTCAATAAATATTTGCCTGGTTTGCATATTTGTGTCAATAAAAGGAGGCGCCACAGGGCTGGCCAGCAGCTTGCATGCAGCTCACCTGTGCGCAGCTCACCTGCATTATCAACTCCTGCCTCATGTCCATCACTTCAGATACTGATAAATCTTTCGCCACGCCATCTGTCACACATTTTACCATGTTTTGTGCACCTTCATACTGATGTGTGGCAGCCATTTTTCTGTGGGACTATCTCATGTTGCAGTGGGTAGGCGGATCAATTGAATGGGCTATTTTCATATAACCCATACTCTCTCTCTCTCTCTCTCTCTCTCTCTCTCTCTGTGTGTGTGTGTGTGTGAATTTCAACTTTCCATTTGGTAGGGTAATACATTTGATGGGCACATTTGCTAGGACAAATGGAAATTATTCCCCTTACTAAAAAAAGACAGAAAAGAAAATGTGTCTACATGGTGCCAGTACGTTATCCTGGCTGCTTCAAATATTTGTTTCAGTAACAACTGGAAATTCAGCAAGCTGCAGAAAGAGCCATATGCCGGAGGAAGACATTTACCAGGAACATAATTGTAATTGAATTTAAAGTTTAATTTTCTGCCTTAGTAACATATCATAGGATTAGCCATTTTGACCAGACATTTCCTAGCAAAATTTCTCTGTGATACCTGAGGACCTGTCTAACTGTGTGACTGCTATAAAGATTCCACTATTGCATTCAGATCTCTGTGTCTTTTTTTATCACTGCATTTCAGGCAAAGTGACAGTGAATCGATGTGCTACGGATTTGCCAATAGAAAATAAATGATAGGCAAAAATTTGGCACCTATTTTATAAGGGGAAAGATTAGGAGAACTGCAAAACTTATTGGTTGGTTGCCTTTGGGCACTTCCAGACTCTCACTATTCTCATGTGGGCTTTAGTCGCATCCCAACTAGTTCATGCTGGGCAATTAAAGCTGTCCTGGAGCCCTTACAAAACAAACCTGCTTCCCCAAAATGATCATTTCGGGATAAGGAAAGTGATGAATAAATGCACTGGAAAGTGGGAGATAAAACTTGCTTGGTGTAACATCGTTTAATATCCCCCAAACAAATCAGGATGAATTTGTTTTAAATAGCCAGTGTTGCCTAAACTCCATAAACCAATAAAGTTGAATGATCATTTTAACAGGTTGCCTGGAAACAACCTTTGTTACTTCTGTGAATAGGGTGCCTGCATTCCTAAAAACAGTTTCATAAAGGCATGGATGGAGAAACTGTGGCCTTCCAGATATTGCTAGATTAAAGTGCTTATCACCCCTGAGCATGGGCCATGGCGACTGGGGATGATGGGGGTTGCAATCTGACAATGCCTGGAGGACCACAGGTTCCCTGTTCCTGCATTAAGGGAACTTCCACGTGTCAGTGACTCCATTGCCAGGTTATGCTTCATGCTGTATTGGGAACCATGGTTTGATTTAAGTCCCCCTTCTCCCTCCACCCCTTTCCTTATTTTTCTCCAGTGTCCTTTACCAATTTATTCATTTTGCCCTGAAGTCTAGTTTTCATGCAGTTATAACCACTCCCTCTTTTCTGTTTTGCTTGCACGATTCTGTAATGAATATTCAAATACAAAATGGAGGGGGGGGGGGAAGGAATTTGTGTGTAAGAAATATTCCACAGAGAGTCCAGTAGAGAGCACTAAGGGGCCATTGGAAGAGCACCAATCTGGGAATTACACTGAGGGAAATAACTTAATTCTCCTAATTTCTCTGGAAACCTAAATCTAAATATGGCAGTATTTTTAATGGTATAATATGCTTTGTAATAACCTTTATCACATCTATGCTGTTACTTACAACTGCCAATTTTGTTGTTCTTCTTCTGGAGGAATTTCATTCTGACACAAATTCTTCCCACATGTTACATCATTAGGCATGTCTGAATGGACACAGTTTAGGAGAAGACACTTCTTTTGAGGTGCTCCAGTGACAGCAATAGGGCACTAGTTATGCAGGCTTCACAAAGCATGTGCTAGTTCCACAGTTTTCCTCATCAACCATTTGACTTCATGGCATCATCACTGCGAAGGCAGATAATGGTTTTCAAGGTGAAGAATCGTGAAGGGAACTGGCGCTAAAACTTCATTGATGGTTCCCATTTTTCTGTTTCAAAAGTACTGACCTTTCTGCCTCAGGACTAAAGCAACTAGGAAGGAAGGAAGGAAGGAAGGAAGGAAGGAAGGAAGGAAGGAAGGAGGAAGTCAAAAAGAGAATCAGCAATATACAGCTCCTACTATCTAAATGTCACTTTGCTAAGTGGAATCTATTTTACATAATAATCATTTGTTGGTGTTTTGTGATTTTCTGGCCACAACTTACATGCTTTTTCTGTTGAGTTAAAAATCAGAAGTCTTTTTAAAATAATAAAAAAAACATAGATTCAGGTAGGTAGCTGTGTTGGTCTGACACAGTCGAAATATATATAAAAAAGTCAAAATATATAAAAAAATAAAAAATTGTCCAGTAGTACCTTAGAGACCAACTAAGTTTGTTCTTGGTATAAGCTTTAGTGTGCATGCCAAGAACAAACTTAGTTGGTCTCTAAGGTGCTACTGGACAATTTTTCTTATTTTTTTATAATAAAAACATATTAAAGCAGTCCACAAAAGAGTATGCCACAATAAATCTATTAGTCTTTAAGGAACCACAAGACACTTGTTTTTGCTGCAAGAGATTAACATGCCTACCCCTGTGGAAATGGTTACATTTTGATAATGAAAGATCAGTGTTAGCCTATATAACTGTAGACTGTTAGAACTGTATGTACTACTTAGGACAGATCCCCACCATACATTTCAAGTACCTCTAATACACATTGAAAGCATGTGGCTTCCCCCAAAGAATCCTGGGAGCTATAGTTTTCCCCTCATGGAGACCCTTTCTCAGCATACTTAAAACTACAGTTCTTAGAATTCCAAAGTCACATGCTTCAAATGTGTGTTGCATGAGCTTTAAATGTATGGTGTTGATACATGCAAACCCCCCAAACAATCAGATTTGCCCATAGAAACACAGAAATATAAAAGTGGTATGTTACCGCCAGATTTGTTTTCAATCGCTTTGCAAGTGTTCCCCAATACGTAATTCGCTTTTTTCACAGTAGCTATACACCGGGTCAAAATTTTCATTGAGCTATCCTCCACAACTTTAAGATTCTTTCCCTGGTCATTCATTGTCAGCTCAGACGTCAGCAGTGTATATGTGAAGTTGATATTCTTTTGCTCCGATGTGCATAAGTTTACACTTGCTTCCACTGAACTGCATTACAATTTACTGCTCATTTGGAGATAACCTTTTTGAGCTCTTTGCTATCCCTTCTTGTTATAACTACCCTAAACAATTGGGTTCCATCAGCAAACTTGGACACCTCACTGCTTACCCCAATTCTAGATCATTTATGAACAAGTTACAAAGCACCAGTCCCAATGCAGATCCATAGGGTACACTACTATTTACATTCCTCCATAGCTAGAGCTGTCCATTTATTGGTACTCTCTGATTCTGAAGAACATAAGAAGAGCCCTGATGGATCGAACCAAAGGCTTATCCAGTCCAGAATCCTGTTCTTTTGGTAGCCAAACAGATGCCTATGGAAGTCCAGAAGTAGGGCATGAGCACAATAGATCTGCTTCATTATTTAGTTTTGTTATTGTTAAGATGACCTCTCTCTATGACATGATAGCCAAGTTCAAGAGTCCTTGGCAAGTGAATTTGCCAAATGTCTTCTGAAAAGTCAGGTAAACAATGTCTCCTGTATCACTACCTATCCATAAGGTTGTTGACACTCCCAAAGAACTCTGAAAGGAAAGGAAACAGGACTTATTTTTGCAGAAACCATATTGATTCTTCGTCAGCAATATTTGTACTTCCATATACTTGATAGTTATATCTTGAATACAGTGGTACCACAGGTTACATACGCTTCAGGTTACAGACTCCGCTAACCCAGAAATAGTACCTCGGGTTAAGAACTTTGCTTCAGGATAAGAACAGAAATCATGTGGTGGCGTGGTGGCGTGGTGGCAGCAGAAGGCCCCATTAGCTAAAGTGGTGCTTCAGGTTAAGAACAGTTTCAGGTTAAGAACAGACCTCCGGAACCAATTAAGTACTTAACCCGAGGTATCACTGTAATACTTTACACCAATTTACCCAGAACAGACATTAAGCTAACTGGTCTTTAATTTCCTGGATCCTCACCCCCACCCGCCTTAAAACAAACCTGGACGCTCAAGTAAGTCCAACTGGACCATCAGTGAAGGCAGAAAAATATCTAATTATGTTATTGCACTGAGGATGATTGGACAAGACACAGATACTCAAGCCACCCCCTTCAGTACAGTATAGCAGTTCTTCTAAATCCAGCTTGGCAGACAGTATGTTTAATGATTGGTACATGATTGACAAGGCGGCATGTTAACACGGGCTAGGACTAATTCTCTGGTCTGATGCCTCCTTCTCTGAATGCTAATGATGTCTGTCCCAGTGAAATGAATGAAAAGTACATCAATCCCTCGTGGCTTTGTGCAGATGCTCAGTTGTGACAGCTGAATTTGCCCAGGAGAAAACTCACAGCTATAGGGCCATCTGGTTATATAGCATAAACTTTAATCTGTCCAGCCAAATGTTTGGCACATCAGCAGCTGATAGAAAAGGATTTATTGTTTTCATGCTAGATAGCGCCAAAACCTCACAGGGAAGAAACAGCTATAGTTATGTTATGGGAAATGTGTAGGCTAGGTATAATGAAATTAAGCATCATTTCTGGACTTGGTCAAATAGACATGATTATACCTAGCAAGAAAAGCTGAGAAGTAGTCACCATATAATGAGAATACAAAATAACTGTGCATTTCTAGTTATTCTGGATAAACTAAGCATTTGCTCTGTTTCAGGCTCCTTAATCATCCTATTATATCCAGCTCCTGTTATAAAACCCATGACATCCCATATTGTATCAATAAATCATAACCTTTGTTTCAATTTTTTAAGGTAGCATTCTCACAAAATATTATTTCTGAGCTGCGTAGTCTATCTTTGAGTTTGACTTTTAATATTGATGATGGATTCACACTCCTCAGTGCTTATGAAAGGTAGCTGTTACATCTACTAAGGCAAGGAGATGCAACACGCCATCAAGGACTGAGGCATCTGAGTGGCTAGGAACATTCAGGAAGGACCAGAACACGGAAGGCATCCATACCATACATCTAAAGACCTTTTGGTGCCACTTTTGCAGTCATGGCTGGCCCAAAGAATCCTGGGAACTAGGCACAGTTAGCTATGGAAAGCTCCTGTCTGTGTGCTTCCCACAGATCTCAAGTTGGCCCCTGTGGGAAACAGGATAGTGGGAGTCCTTTGATTGACCTGACTCATCTGAGCTCCTCTTATGTCCCTGTGACATATTTTGTTTGGCGTAATGTAAACTCGTAATTTAACAAAGTTGCTCTTCCAGCAACGGACGATTCTGTTTCCAGAACCAGGCAGCCAACTAGGTAATTGCTGTAATTCTCCCTCAATCTCAGTAATAAAGTTATCATTCTATTCAGTATCCATTTTGGCCTGGTTTCTGCCAAGGCATGACCTCACACAAGCTGTAGCAAAAAGAGTTGACGGGAGTTGAAGAGGTTTAAAGTAGGAGGTATATCTTGCCTTGCAAATCTGTCATCTTAGTGCCTTTTTAGGGGTGTTTCCAAAGAGGCATGAAATTGTGCTTAGAAAGGTGGGATCCCTTCATCTGTGAATATGGCTTATAAGGTGTCATATCTTCATTAGGCTGTTTTGCTTGCTGTGGAAATAATGCACACAGTGGAAGTGTGTGTGTGTGTATATATATATATATATATATATATATATATATATATACTGACTGTGCTATGCTACTCAGTTTCAGTTTTCCTTCCAATATTTCTTTCATGCCCACATTTTATTTCCTTTTGTTTGATAAATGTAAGCACAGTTTTATTGATCTCCTTTTATCATTCTTGCTTTATGGTGCAAGAACTAGAGTGTCGTCTAAATCAGTTTGATATTGCAACTGTCATCAAACATGTAATGATTTCCCCTCCAACCCTCCCATCTTGAAGTAATATCAAGGGAAGATTTATACATCCATCAGTGCAATATTATTTGCCCAGTGGCAAAGGCAAATTTTACGTAACGGAGAGAGCAGCAAAACCAAAGAATTCAGTAGCTTCATATGCTGACTTACAAGGCTATTTAATTTTTATAGAGTCCTGTTTATTCTTCTTCCTTTTCTTATTTGATCCTGATGACCTTTTTCATTTCACTCCTCCAGCACCAAACACATGCACGCAAGACAGAGAGATTTCCTTCTTACTGCAGTTTGCAATCATTACTGAAGGGTGAAATTTCAGTTTATGTTCAGTGTGGGAGCATTTCAGTCTTATGTTTCTAATGCTCCCTAATATTTTATGAAAAAAGTCTTAACGGCAATAACAAAGCAGGACGGTCTTCCTGTTGTACAGCAGTTTATGTTACATAAAGCTGATATTAAATACAAAGCATGAGTGTAACTTTATAGTATCCCAGTTTGCAATATACTTGCTATCTCCAGCTCATCATTTATCATTCCATTTCCAGTAGCCAGGCTGTGGGTGCTGTTGGTTATACATACACACCATACATCTAAAAGTGCAGGACTTCCCCCAAAGAATCCTGGGACCTGTTGTTTGTTAAAGGTGATGGGAATCAAAGTTTGGTGAGATAAATTACTGCTCCCAGGATTCTTTGGAGGAAGTCACATGCTTTAAACAAACTGTAAGTGTAGGGTGTTGGCTGAGGGTGCTGCTGCTGCTGCTGCTGCTTCCTCACTCACTCACAGAGGAAGCTGAAGAGATGTGCTTTTGAGAAAACTAGTTCTGCTCCTTCAATGCTGGAAACAGGGTACAGAGCAGATGTGTGGTTTGGGGGAAATGGCTTCACAGGCCAAATTGGACCTCCTGGTATGCCCACAGCTATAGATGCCTCACCCCTAGTGCAGATTCTGCGCTAGATGGACCAATAGTTTCACTCAATATAGGAAGGTTCCTATATGTCCGCATTTTATTTACACACACACACACACACACTGAGGGGGGGAAAGTATTTGATCCCCTGCTAAATTTGCCTGTTTGCCCTCTGACGAAGAAATGACCAGTCCATAATTTTAATGGTAGGTTTATTGTAGCTGTGAGAGACAGAATAACAACAATATATATGGTGTGTGTGTGTATTTTTCCATGTATAAGACGCCCCCTATTTTGGGGGACTCAGATTTAAGAAAATGGGGGAGATCTATCCATGTATAAGACACTCCCAAATTTTGGACATTATTTTTTAGGGGGGAAAACCAAGTCTTATACATGGAAAAATATGGTAATTCTTTTCTACAACAACATTAACCTCATCCCCAAGTACATGTGCTTAATATCAAGACACCAGAATCAAACTCTGTTATGGTTTAAGTGCGGCTAAAATTCAAAACCGCACATGTATAGAGTATTATTCTTAAAATTCATTGTTGGCAAACTGTGTTTTCTTTGTGTTTCGCTCTAAGAATCAAGAATGCAGCAGCAGTTGTAAACTATGAAATGGTTGTGGGATTATGGGGAGAGAAGAGAAATATTAACTGGGTGCTTCACAACCTAAGTAAAACACATGACCACCTAAAAAGAAGCATTAAGGCCAAAGTCTAAAATTACCTTGCTCTATCACTGATCAAGGCAGTAAGTCGTTTTCAAGGGAATACTTAAATTGTGTTGGTTTAAGCAAACTGACTGATGTTTTCACGTTTTAAAATACGGGGCTTATCTAGGCTGCCACCTTGCGGAACACATTAATCTCTTTTACATGTGGCTTTAATGTGTGTCTCATTTGTAAGATCTGCACAGGGCACAGCTGGTTAGAAGTGTAGTCCCTAATGAGTGTAGCCATGGCTCAGTGGGAGAGCATCTGCACTGCATGCAGAGTCCCCAGTTAAATCCCTGGTGCAGCCAGGTAAGGCTGGGAAATATGCTTGCCTGAAATTCTAGAATGCTGCAGTCAGTCAAGGCAGACAAAACTGATTAGGTGTGATTCCTGTGTACATTACCAGGGTGTTTGTGTATTGGACAAGATTACCCTTGGCGGCCAAGTTCTAATCCATTATGTGCAGAAACAGGAAGAAATAACAATGTGTGTACTTGCGACTCTGAGTACTCAGCTGATGCACAAGTGACGAGCTCTGACAATGCCTGTAGACAACACATTTATTGAGAAGTTATCCTTATTTTACTTGGACAAAGCTTATTTGGAGGTTAGACTATACCTCAGCTTTATTGAGGATTCACTCTGATTTGTTTGAGGGGAGGTTACAGTATAGGACCGTGAGCATTCATCTTGATTTGCTTGCACAGTGTTTATACGTATGTTCGTTTGTTCCACACACTTCAATGCATTTTCAATGTATTTCCCAGTCAGTTTCCTAACAGCAAAAGTAATTGTTGCACTAGGGCAGCAGAGAGCTGGACCATAAAGAAGGCTGATCGCCGAAGAATTGATGCTTTTGAATTATGGTGCTGGAGGAGACTCTTGAGAGTCCCATGGACTGCAAGAAGATCAAACCTATCCATTCTTAAGGAAATCAGCCCTGAGTGCTCACTGGAAGGACAGATCCTGAAGCTGAGACTCCAATACTTTGGCCGCCTCATTAGAAGAGAAGACTCCCTGGAAAAGACCCTGATGTTGGGAAAGATGGAGGGCACAAGGAGAAGGGGATGACAGAGGATGAGATGGTTGGATAGTGTTCTCGAAGCTACCAGCATGAGTTTGACCAAACTGTGGGAGGCAGTGGAAGACAGGAGTGCCTGGCGTGCTCTGGTCCATGGGGTCATGAAGAGTCAAACACGACTAAACGACTAAACAACAGGGCAGCAGGGTGCTTTAATTCACTCCTGTTGTGCAAACCTATACATCCTGATTTGTTCTCAAATTCCTCCTGCAAAATACTGAGTCTGGTGATGCCTTTAAGGATATTGTGAATTTTATTAAGCTGCTGCATGCTACCCCAATCTCTGAGCAGCACAAGATTCCAGGGGTACCAGACACTGACCCAGAATTCCAGCAGAAACCAGCCTTGGCTCACTCTCTCTGCCTTGCAGCCTGCAGCTTTTGCATCCAGCTCAGACCACTCAACTCTGGCCTTTTGTCTTTCTAACTAACAGACAACTGAGGGATGGAGGCTCACCCATTTGCCCACAGAGCCACCCCCTTTGTTCCCTTAAAGACTTATATTTAGTGGGCCATTACGAGGCTGGCCTGGCTATTCCAGCAGTGGAATCCATGGTGGATCCCGGAATTAAAAGTGTGGTTCGGGCACACAGTGCCTCCCCCAAACTCATAACAATACATTTTGTGGGTTTTATTTTCATCTTGCAGTAATTATTATTTTATGGTGAGCTGCTTACTTACATTAAAAAGTGCAAATACTTTCCCCCTTCTTTTTCCTAGAAAATGATTAGGTGATCAAGGGGGAAAGAGTAAGAAATCACCAGTCCTGGGACCACTGCATTTTCAGTTGTGATTCCTGAGACAGCTTCTGAACTGACTTACAAGAACAAAGTCATGTAGGGAACAGCACTGCAGAAACAGTGGGTGGCTTGGTTTTATTCTCCTGTATAGTATTTAATTTTATTTCTGGCTTGCATGCGTGATGACATATTGCTTCTTCCCACCTTTTAATGCTCCGAACACGGGAAAGAATAATCAGTACTTTTAATTGCTGAATTTAAAAACATTCAGATAACAAATGCCCCCTACTTATATAACATTTTGCAACTTCAAAGTGGTACGCAGATCTTAACTCATTAATCTCAAAATATCAGTGTGAGGAAGTTAATTAAATATTACTGTGCATATTTTAGAGATAGGGAAATGGATTTCAGGAGACCGGTAAAAGCCTCCAGCAAGGTCACAAAGCTATAATTCACAAAACTGCTTCAACTGGAGTCCTTAAATTTGAGGTGTTGGGCAGCGAAAGCGCTCGTTCAGCTTCAACAGAGCTGAAAGAGGTTTGTATTACAATCGGCAGAGACTAGTCCATTAGGGCAAATGAGGCACTACCCAACCAGTCTTAGTCTGCCCTCAATCAGCCTCTACCTGCCCACTTTCTTATTTATTACCTCCAGTCCAGGGAGTGGCCTTGGATTCTTCCTCCTTAGTCTCACTGTTGCCCATGTAGGGAGGAGGGAAGGGACAAAACCAGAATTAGTTGGCTCTCCCTGTCATGGGCTCTGGTGCCACCTACTGTTGGCCTCCCACCCCACCAGTCCCAATGGCACTAGCCACCACTGATTGTACCAGCCAAAGCAATGGGCTTTGCTTAGCAAATTGGGCCAAGGAAAAGGCAACAATCTCCTTGCAATCAAAGAACTGTCACTGAATTTCTCGAAATACTTCTTGTTCTTTTAAAAAAGACACCAAGAATTGTGCTTGTTGCGGAGATCTGGGCTTCCAGAGTTTCGTGGGACACAATTTAACTGGCCACAGGGACGCAGGTGGCGCTGTGGGTTAAACCACAGAGCCTAGGACTTGCTGATCGGAAGGTCGGTGGTTCGAATCCCCGCGATGGGGTGAGCTCCCGTTGTTCGGTCCCAGCTCCTGTCAACCTAGCAGTTCGAAAGCACCTCAAAGTGCAAGTAGATAAATAGGGACCGCTCTCCGGCGGGGAGCGGGAAGGTAACGGCGTTTCCGTGTGCTGCTCTGGTCCGCCAGAAGCTGCTTAGTCACGCTGGCCACATGACCCGGAAGCTGTCTGCGGACAAGCGCTGGCACCCGGCCTCTTGAGCGAGATGAGCACGCAACCCCAGAGTCGGTCACGACTGGACCTGATGGTCAGGGGGTACCTTTACCTTTACCTTTAGGGGTAGTGAAAAAGATAACTGTAGGCCAGGTAGCACACAGAAGGTGACCCATGTGAGGTCATAACCTGAGGTCCCCTGAGACCATGCATTCCTGAATACACAAGAGAACACAATTTCCTTTCAATGGCAAAAGATGTGTCTAAGCATATGAAAACATGCTGACAATGTTCGAATTTCCTGTCTTGCATTGCAAGAAGATGGCTTTACTGAAACTAATGTCAAATTGAAGAAAAGCATGTGAGTAGGGGATTATCCTAGATATTTCCAGAAATTGTTCACAAAATGGAATGCTAAATCTAATACTGCAGAAAACTAGAATTGGATCAAAGGGAGGAGGGATTTAGGCTATGCTTGCAACAACAGATGAAAATGTGAACAATATTGTTCAAGCTAAAAGAACAGTTCAGGGTAACTCATTGCTAACAAAGGTAGAAACTGAATTTAGTCTCTCTCTCTCTCTCTCTCTCTCTCTCTCTCTCTCTGGTGTTCTTTAGATCCTTCAGAACTACAAGTATCATTTGGGATACATTGTCATTCTAATACTTTTTTTGAGGTACCTTCTGTGTGCTAAGCATGGATAAATCCCTTGGTTGTGACTGAGGAAGCAAACTAGTTAATTCCAAACTATGAGTGCAATTATATGTACAGTGGTACCTCGGGTTACATACGCTTCAGGTTACAGACTCCGCTAACTCAGAAATATTACCTCGGGTTAAGAACTTTGCTTCAGGATGAGAACAGAAATCGTGCTTCGGCGGCGCGGCAGCAGCAGGAGGCCCCATTAGCTAAAGTGGTGCTTCAAGTTAAGAACAGTTTCAGGTTAAGAACGGACCTCTGGAACAAATTAAGTACTTAACCCGAGGTACCACTGTACTAGATATGACAACAGAGGAGATTAGGATTTGTCCTAAATCCTAGACTAGGGGTCAGCAAACTTTTTCAGCGGGGAGCCAGTCCACTGTCCCTCAGACCTTGTGGGGGGCCAGACTATATATTTTTTTTGGGGGGGGGGGGAGAACGAATTCCTATGCCCCACAAATAACCCAGAGATGTATTTTAAATAAAAGGACACATTCTACTCATGTAAAAACATGCTGATTCCCGGACCGTCCGCAGGCCAGATTTAGAAGGCAATTGGGTTGGATCCATTGGGCCTTAGTTTGCCTACCCATGTCCTAGGCCACCACCAGTGTAACATTACACCAGCCAACAAAAGATGTGGTAAGTCATAACTCTTTGGCACACAGGGACACAGGAAGCTGCCTCATACGGAGTCAGACCATTGACCCAGCTAGCTCAGTATTGTCTCCACTGACAGGCAGCACGTCTTTGGGGTTTCAGACTGGGGTCTCAGTCCTCCTGGAGATGCTGGGGATTGAAGCTGTGAATTTCTGCATGCAAAGCAGATGCCCTACCACTGAGCCTCAGCCCTCCCCTACTCTATGGAGAACCACCACCTGGTGTTCTGCAGACCCCCCACTAAGCCAGGAACCGCTTTGCAAAGCCAGGCTTGCCCCTATATACCATGGGTAGGCAAACTAAGGCCTGGGGGCCGGATCCGGCCAAATCGCCTTCTAAATCTGGCCTGCGGACGGTTCAAGAATCAGCGTGTTTTTACATGAGTAGAATGTGTTCTTTTATTTAAAATGCATCTCTGGGTTATTTGTGGGGCATAGGAATTCATTCATTCCCCCCCCATATAGTCCAGCCCCCCCACAAGGTATAAGGGACAGTGGACCAGCCCCCTGCTGAAAAAGTTTGCTGACCCCTGCATTGCACAACCCCCAATATGTCTAGACCTGTCAGCATAACTGAGCATCCTCTCAAACAATATTTTAGAACGGCGGCTATTTTTCCATGTGTTTACTGGTGATGCATCGCAATGAATAATAGAGAAGCCAACAGGCATAGGGGCACCTCTGGCGCACTTTCCTCACCAGCAGCGCAAAACATAAATCAAATATTGATAGAGATTTAGTTTTCAGTTTCACTTTCCACAACTGCAAAGTTCAATAGTTTCTCATTGTGCCTTTCAGCAAGATGTCAATACTGTATTACTAGAGGGGGGGAGGGAATTCCCAATTAACCTCTCTGAAAGCGTCTTCTACCCTAGAGCAGCCTCCAGCCCCATAGCAAACAGTAGATGGTGCTGAGCCCCAACTTCCACCAGCTGCAGCTAAAGGTTGACTGCGGTGGGACTTGTAGTCCAAAACAGCTGCCTGAGAGCATTCATTTCCAAGCTAACTGCAACGAATGAACATTTCCTTCTTTGTTTAACACACACTGTGTTTTTATTCCCGCTTTCCTTGTGTAATATTTGGACTGTAATATTTGCTGTTATTCAGTGGAAGCTTCACCAACTTTGTTAATATGGAATTAGGCCCATGGATTTTAGGTTGTTGTTGTTGTTGTTTAGTCGTTTAGTCGTGTCCGACTCTTCGTGACCCCATGGACCAGAGCACGCCAGGCACTTCCAGGCACTTCTGGGATTCATCCAGCCCAGCCTTTCGCATGATGAATTCTGCATATAAGTTAAATAAGCAGGGAGACAATATACAGCCTTGCCGTACTCCTTTCCCAATTTTGAACCAATCAGTTGTTCCATATCCAGTTCTAACTGTAGCTTCTTGTCCCACATAGAGATTTCTCAGGAGACAGATGAGGTGATCAGGCACTCCCATTTCTTTAAGAACTTGCCATAGTTTGCTGTGGTCGACACAGTCAAAGGCTTTTGCATAGTCAATGAAGCAGAAGTAGATGTCTTTCTGGAACTCTCTAGCTTTCTCCATAATCCAGTGCATGTTTGCAATTTGGTCTCTGGTTCCTCTGCCCCTTTGAAATCCAGCTTGCACTTCTGGGAGTTCTCGGTCCATATATTGCTTGAGCCTGCCTTGTAGAATTTTAAGCATAACCTTGCTAGCGTGTGAAATGAGTGCAATTGTGCGGTAGTTGGAGCAGTCTTTGGCACTGTCCTTCTTTGGCATAGGGATGTAGACTGATCTTCTCCAATCCTCTGGCCACTGCTGAGTTTTCCAAACTTGCTGGCATATTGAGTGTAGCACCTTCACAGCATCATCGTTTAAAATTTTAAATAGTTCAGCTGGAATACCATCACTTCCACTGGCCTTGTTATTAGCAATGCATTCTAAGGCCCATTTGATTTCACTCTCCAGCATGTCTGGCTCAAGGTCAGCAACCACACTACCTGGGGTATACGAGACATCCATTTCTTTCTGGTATAGTTCCTCTGTGTATTCTTGCCACCTTTTCTTGATGTCTTCTGCTTCTGTTAGGTCCTTTCCACTTTTGTCTTTTATTATGGTAATCTTTGTACGAAATGTTCCTTTCATATCTCCAATTTTCTTGAACAGATCTCTGGTTTTTCCCCATTCTATTGTTTTCGTCTATTTCTTTGCATTGCTCGTTTAAGGCCTTCTTGTCTCTCCTTGCTATTCTTCGGAAATCTGCATTCAATTTCCTGTATCTTTCATTATCTCCTTCGCATTTTGCTTGCCTTCTCTCCCCCGCTATTTGTAAGACCTCGTTGGACAGCCACTTTGCTTTCTTGCATTTACTTTTCGTTGGGATGGTTTTAGTTGCTGCCTCCTGTATAATGTTACGAGCATCCATCCATAGTTCTTCAGGCACTCTGTCCACCAAATCTAAATCCTTAAACCTGTTCCTCACTTCCACTGTGTATTCATAAGGGATTTGACTTAGATTGTATCTTACAGGCCCAGTGGTTTTTCCTACTTTCTTCAGTTTAAGCTTGAATTTTGCTATAAGAAGCTGATGATCTGAGCCACAGTCAGCTCCAGGTCTTGTTTTTGCTGACTGTATAGAGCTTTTCCATCTTTGGCTGCAGAGAATATAATCAATCTGATTTCGATGCTGCCCATCTGGTGATGTCCATGTGTAGAGTCGTCTCTTGTGTTGTTGGAAAAGAGTGTTTGTGATGACCAGCTTGTTCTCTTGGCAGAACTCTATTAGCCTTTGCCCTGCTTCGTTTTGAACTCCAAGGCCAAACTTGCCAGTTATTCCTTTTATCTCTTGACTCCCTACTTTAGCATTCCAATCCCCTATAATGAGAAGAACATCCTTCTTTGGCGTCATTTCTATAAGATGTTGTAAGTCTTCATAGAAATGGTCAATTTCAGTTTCTTCAGCACCGGTGGTTGGTGCGTAAACTTGGATTACTGTGATGTTAAAAGGTCTGCCTTGGATTCGTATTGAGATCATTCTATCATTTTTGAGATTGCATCCCAGTACAGCTTTCGCCACTCTTTTGTTGACTATGAGGGCCACTCCATTTCTTTTACGGGATTCTTGCCCACAGTAATAGATATGATGGTCATCCGAACTGAATTCGCCCATTCCCGTCCATTTTAGTTCACTGATGCCCAGGATGTCAATATTTATTCTTGCCATCTCATTTTTGACCACATCCAACTTACCCAGGTTCATAGTTCTTACATTCCAGGTTCCTATGCAATATTTTTCTTTACAGCATTGGACTTTCCTTTCGCTTTCAGGCATATCCGCAACTGAGCGTCCTTTCGGCTTTGGCCCAGCCGCTTCATCAGCTCTGAAACTACTTGTACTTGTCCTCCGCTCTTCCTCAGTAGCATGTTGGACGCCTTCCGACCTGAGGGGCTCATCTTCCAGCGTCATAACTTTTATATGCCTGTTGCCTTTGTCCATGGAGTTTTCTTGGCAGGCATACTGGAGTGGCTTGCCGGTTCCTGCTCCAGGTGGATCACATTTGGTCAAAACTCTCCACTATGACCTGTCCATCTTGGGTGGCCCTGCACGGCATAGCTCATAGCTTCTCTGAGTTATTCAAACCCCTTCGCCACAGCAAGGCAGTGATCCATGAAGGGGGGATTTTAGGTTAGTTAGCCTAATTGTTGTTGTTGTCGTTTAGTTGTGTCCGACTCTTCGTGACCCCATGGACCAGAGCACGCCAGGCACTCCTACCTTCCACTGCCTCCCGCAGTTTGGTCAAACTCATGCTGGTAGCTTCGAGAACACTATCCAACCATCTCGTCCTCTGTCGTCCCCTTCTGCTTGTGCCCTCCATCTTTCCCAACATCAGGGTCTTTTCCAGGGAGTCTTCTCTTCTCATGAGGGGGCCAAAGTACTGGAGCCTCAGCTTCAGGATCTGTCCTTCCAGTGAGCACTCAGAGCTGATTTCCTTAAGAATGGAGAGGTTTGATCTTCTTGCAGTCCATGGGACTCTCAAGAGCCTCCTCCAACACCATAATTCAAAAGCATCAATTCTTCGGCGATCAGCCTTCTTTATGGTCCAGCTCTCACTTCCATACATCACTACTGGCTAATATCGGACCCAATAAGGATTTTAAAGCTAAAATCACCAAACTTACAGAATAGCATTTGCCAGCCTGGTAGTCTCATAGCCATGCAGGGGGAAATTTTTTATTTGTGCGGGAGGGGGGGGAATGAGGATCATGGCTAACCGCCCTCTCCCCATGTGCTGCAGTCCCCTTAACAATCCCTCTTCCCACACCTGTAATTAAGTAAAGATGAAAACCAGCTGCATGGTATACACCTTGTATAGTTAGCTTAAGAGGAGTTATCACAGAGGTGTACAAAATTAAGCATTGTAGACAATTTTTTCTTTCTCATAACAGAAGAACTTGCTGTTTATAATTTTATATTGTTCAGAGACAAAACTGTCTTGCAATTCTTAAACTTGATGATTAACTTGATCAGTTGATTTTCATATTTCTGGGTGGTTAGAGAACTGCAGGAGATGATTCTGACTCCAAAACAACCAAGTTATCAGTCTCATAGCAGCACTGCTCTGAGTGAAGAGATGCAGCAGCAAATATAATTCTGAGTGGAAATATAGCCAAACAAATTGTACAAATCATCTAGTCAGACTGAGTCATCACATGCAGCCAACTTATTCTTGAGGTTCAGAATAACATAATAAGAATGTTTGCACATATAAAAGAATCAACCTTAAGAAATCAGATTCTGAATGTGTGTGTGTGTGTGAGAGAGAGAGAGAGAGAGAGAGAGAGAGTGTGTAGGAGTCTTGCAAACAGAAATTAAAATTATATATCACTTCTATTCCTCCTTTTTTTTTGCCATGCATGCCAAATCAGCAAATCAAGTAATGTTTACAGTGCTTCAGTTCTATAATTTAATGAAAGTCCTTGAGAATGTCACATAAAGACTGGCATATTCTTTGGTTTCTTAATTCCATCTAGACCTTTTATATGCACATACAGTGCATTTGGAGGAGCTTTGGGATCTGTCTTAGAGGGGGAAAAGGAATAAATATTCCATAAGTGAATTTTTGCTATGAAACTCATCCAAGTGATTAATCAAAATGATATGCTGAGACTCCCTGTTTATGGCTTCATATTTCAAGGGACAGAGTTAAATATCATGAAACAGTTTAGCATCTTGGCCACCAGACACAGAAATGACAGGCAGCTGCATCTGAATTATATTGCAGATGCACATGTAAAGGTCAGAGAAACCTGGTGACATTTGGAGATACATATTTACTGGAGACTATTTCCTTTGATACAGAACTAACATGTGTCCAGATTGAAAAACCTATTTGTTGTCTTATCCCACGATATAGGGGTTTCAGAAGGTGCAGATTCATCACACACACACACACACACACACACACACACACACTCTTCTTATTTGTAGACAATATAGCATTTCTATAGATACTATGAACAGGTTGTTAGCAAAATGTATTCTTCAAATTATTGGATTTTTCCTGGAAAGTGTGTATCTGCAATAAAAGGGGAAAATCCTGTCGGTACTAACAATCCCACATGGATGCTTTGAAAAATTTGCATGTGTGAAGAGCACCCATCCCACAATAAACATCTGCCTGGAAACATCCTCCTGTGACAAGCCCTCAGTCTTCTTTGTGTACCACAAAGTCTTGGTTTAGTAGCCATATATCCATGTAAGAGAAGAACTGTACGTTGGGTATATACAGTATACAATCACAGGGATTTATGGAGTAGAAAGATGTGAATACTGTGAAGAACCCCTTAGGTGAGATGCATCTGCTATGCACAGAAACACTTTCTGGTACCTTGTCAGGTGTACCTCACTGGAGGCTGGGGAACTATTGCCAAGGATGGGCAGATTTTGACCCTACAGTGAGTGCCCTGGAGTGTGATACGTCTTCCCTGTAAGAGTTATTGGCAGATAACTAACATGGGATAAATGAGTGAAATCTGGAACAACCATGCCAATATTATTGTAAGAAAGTAAGAAGAGCCTTGCTGCATCAGGCCAATAGCCCATCTAGTCCAGCATCCTGTTCTCACAAAGGTCAACCAGATGTCAGTGGGAAGCCTGCCAGAAGGAACTGAGTTCAGCTGTGGCAGCAGAACACAGCCATTGTGACTAGTAGCCACTGGTGTCCACCAGCTTTGAGTGTGCCATTTCAAAAGATGTCTTTTTGCTGCCAAAAAAATATGACATGGTAAGAATGATTCAAAGAATACAGATGAGAGTCGCCTCATCTGCTGTCAACCACCGCTCACCTTTTTATGATCAAACCAATAGCCTGATCCCTCCCTTACCATTCATCACATATTACTGGAAGTTATTGAAGCAAAACCTTATTTAATCAGATGGAAGCACTACTGAAAACATTTTCTTATAGGGAAGATAAATCCATGGGAGAATACACACCACTTTAGGTCAATTTCCAGTTATTGGTTTGGCTATGGCAGTCATGTTTATAGGATATAAAGCCACTTTTTCAGTATACAAAGATCTATGCAACGATTATCACGCACAGAGTCAAGGGCAACTATAGCATCATCTAGATTTTCCCCTCAAGTGGAGATTGAACTGCACCTGTCAAACTATGATCACCATACGGTTGGACATCACATATTTAGCTGTGATTTGACACCTTGTAAGCAACTCCTCTGTGTATGGAAGTGAGAGCTGGACCATAAAGAAAACTGATCGCTGAAGAATTGATGCTTTTGAATTATGGTGCTGGAGGAGACTCTTGAGAGTCCCATGGACTGCAAGAAGATCAAACCTATCCATTCTTAAGGAAATCAGCCCTGAGTGCTCACTTGAAGGACAGATCCTGAAGCTGAGGCTCCAATACTTTGGCCACCTCATGAGAAGACTCCCTGGAAAAGACCCTGATGTTGGGAAAGATGGAGGGCACAAGGAGAAGGGGACAACAGAGGACGAGATGGTTGGACAGTGTTCTCGAAGCTACCAGCATGAGTTTGACCAAACTGCGGGAGGCAGTGGAAGACAGGAATGCCTGGTGTGCTCTTGTCCATGGGGTCACGAAGAGTCGGACACGACTAAACGACTAAACAACAACAAAAAGCAACTCCTCCCCCCCCACAGTCCCCCGTGATGTGATGTGGTGGGTGCTGTTGTGACACCGTGATGTCCTGGCATCGCATGTGTGAGCATTGTGCCTCCCTCCCTAAGCCGGATAGAAGCTTTCTGGCCTTTGGGAAGGAGGTGCCATACTTTAATACTCTAACTGACCAGGCACATTTAGGGGACAAGCCTAAATATGTGCCTGGCCTAGAGAACCAAGAAACACTTCCAGGCACTTCCCACTACAGTACTTCCTATATAGCATTGAGCCCATTTTCCTGCCCTTGCGCTGGGGGTCCTTTGGCCTACATAGGTACGAATAATCTATCCAATATTTGAGGCTGTTATTGACCGGCTAGCACCACCACCTTGCTTTCGGCGGCTCCAAACTGCCTTGCCTTTAGCCCCAATCCTGTAAGGCCTCGGGCCCCAGGGAGCGCCCCAAAGCAACTCATCCCGCGCCACTTTGCGCACAAAAGCGCAACAGGCAAGGCGCATTGGGGGGCAAAGGGCTTTCTTTTTCGGGTGCGTATGTTTGTGATCTGGCTCTACGTTCCCGATTCCGAGCGTAGATCGGGGAGGGTTGGCCGAGCAGGTGGCGAGAGCGAGGCACGATGCGGGGCGGCTGGTGGGGCTGGGCTCTTCTTGGGAAAACGCCCCTCCTCCCCGCGCCCTTCCTTCAGCTTCCTCCTCCCGGCCAACAAAACCGAAGACTAGCGAGCGAGAGGAAGGGTCGTGCTGGGTAATAACAATGCGCGCGCGGGGGGCGGGGGCTGCATCGGGAGCCACTTGCCGCGGCGACAGCAGCAGCAGCAGCAGCGACGGCTGCCGCCCAGGGAGCCTTGATTGACGTCGACCTGCTCGCGAAGCGGCGCATCGAGCGCCAGGCAGAGCCAAACAGCCGCCGAAGCCACCGGCTGGCTCGCGCCAGAGGAGCACAAAGAGGCGGCAGCTCCATCTTTCCCAGCGGCAGCAAATCGGCCCCTCCGAAGAGGATCGCCGCCCGCCTTCGCGCCCTGTCTGCGGCCGGACGGCGCCGGCATCTGGGCAGGAGGGCGAGGAGGAGCAGGAGACCCACATGGGCATGTCCTTGGCTCGTCTGACCGCGCTCCTCGCCACTGCTTCCCATCTCAGGGAGCTGCCGTAGCTGATGGATGCCGGAAGGTGCCGCATTGCCTTGTGTGGCTTTGCAGCCTGCTTTGCTGGTGCGGATTACTTGGCTGTTCCCTTTTCGCCCCGGATGCCTTTCTCCTGGCGGATGGCTGTTCTGTTGCGAGGCGACTGAATCCTCTCTGGTCCTGCGACTCTGTCTGTCCTCGCGGGGAGCGGGGCGGGTGGTGGGGAGGAAAGGACCTGGAGGATATTTTTACCCCCTTCCTGAGAAGACCTGGGAGCGAGCGAGAGGGCCATGCGACAGTCTTGCTGGTAGTGGATGAGATCACTGTGTACGTAGGAGGGGAACTGGGGTGGGTGGGGGGAGGGCGAATCCATCCCAAGCTCCATGGGCTAAAAGGGGTGGGGTGGGGGTGCAAAAAAGAACCTCGGGTTTTTATTTTTATTTTTTTAAAGAAGCACCCTTCAGCGGACCAGTTGCATGCCCTTAGCACCCTGTCACGCACTGACTTCTAAATCCACGAGGATCTGAGTTTCTTATTTTGCGGGAGAGAGGAAGTCCCTGGTGGAAACATTGCATTGCCACCTGATTTATTGATACAGCTCTTCTTGCTGTCTCCATTGCACCAGTACCAAGGGTGAGATCACTGGTTTGCACAGAGGAGTGAGGTGGGAATATCTGAAGACAGGGGTGGTGGGGGGAGGGGGAGGAGAGAGATATCCAGTACTGATTGCCCCCAGCTTGGGGAAAGTCACTGTACAGCAGCTGTTTGGCCTTCCTCTCTGCCATCATGTTGCTTTAACAGTACCTGCTGATCAGGGAACCTGGTGATCCAGCCAACATGACTAGTTAACCCAAAGGACAATATTGTGTGGGAGGGAGGCAGGGAGCACCATTGCCGGAGCCAGGCTATAAAGAATACCAGCTCCATCTACTTGGGCCGTGCCAAAGCCATTATTTCTGTCAATCAACAAGCAATTGCAGTGGAAGGATAGCAATTGGGGGTTCGGTTATATGCAAGGTATAGTTATACTGCAGCTTTGAGCTGTTAGTGGGTGTGGGAAGGGTGGAAATTTGAGGGCGAGGAAGAAAAGCAGCAGCTGAGTGGAGTCACTGTGAACGGGCCACCGTGAGATGGAAAGGGGAAACAGGAGCTGAGCGGGTTGTGCACACTGGACGACATCAGGGTTTTTGCTTCGGAGAGGTTCATGCTGTGAGGCAAAGGAGCACCAAACTTGTCGGTTCTGGAAAGGGAAATAAGGAACTCCCCTCTCTTTTTTTTTGGAAAGAAGAACAGACTTTGTGGCATTAGGGGCTGTCTCCCTTTTTACTTAAGAGGAGTACTGGACGGAGTGGCACAATGACTCATTTGCAGGCAGGCCTGTCCCCAAAGACGCTGGAGAAAGCCCGGCTGGAACTGAACGAAAACCCGGACACCCTGCACCAGGACATCCAGGAGGTGCGGGACATGGTCATCACCCGGCCAGACATTGGCTTTCTCCGCACGGACGACGCCTTCATTCTCCGCTTCCTTCGGGCCAGGAAGTTCCAGCATTTTGAGGCGTTTCGCTTGTTGGCCCAGTACTTTGAGTACCGCCAGCAGAACCTCGATATGTTCAAGAGCTTCAAAGCCACGGACCCAGGCATCAAGCAGGCACTCAAGGATGGCTTCCCAGGAGGACTGGCTAACCTTGATCACTACGGCAGGAAGATCCTGGTTCTGTTTGCTGCCAACTGGGACCAAAGCAGGTAAACATAAGAGTTTTGGTTGTGGGCAGCTGGGGTCAGATGAGACACTCGCCTGAATTTACCATCGTGCTGCAATCTAGAAATGTCACCTTATCATAGCAAACTGAAATCCCGTTTGGCCTCAGTGATGTAATGATGTTAATATTCCTTTCCGAGCCAGCAGAATGCTGGGCGTAAGGCATCTTGTTTTGTCCTGGGTTCTCCGTGTGGCAAATTGCAATTTTGATGATCCAGATGTCCTGTCACAGTGGGGTGGTTTGATAGGTGTCGTGTCCTTCAAATTCTTTCCAAACGCAGAGCTCAGAGACAGGGAGAACCAACATTCTTAGGTTCACATTTGCATTGGGCCATAAAATGTTGGAGAGGGGAACGATGAATGGAAACTTATTCTTTTGTCTTGGATCCTTCACTTGGAGGGCTGTTGACTAAGGCATTGTAGAGATCCTGCTCAGTAGGGGAAGAGGGATGGTCTTGATATACCACCTTTAATATCTTTCTGCGACAAGAGCTGTGATGCCTGTAAAGGAGCAAAAGTGTTGGCCGTTTGTCCTGTCACTAACATATTTATCCAATGCAGTTTTGCCTGCTTCTGTGAAATAAGCAGTCAGCTGGGACACAAACAGAGGATGACGTTCAGGAGTGCTTATTTGCATGTCAACCATAGTCTCTCAGGTCCTGGTCCTACACTATTCAACCCATAATTACTCAGAATTTGCCCCAGTTTGGAGGTAATTTTAATAGTGTTTCCCTCTGGTCATCTTCCATGTTGTAGCAGCAAAGCCTGAACTTCTGTATCAACATGGGTTGCCCAGAAGATAGAGGTATTTCCTAAGACAACATTCCACTTCTCTTGGTGTCTGCATGATGGAAATTACCCATTGTGATATATAATTTCAGATGATACCAATGAAATGTGGGAGCCAATCATAGTGGGACAGAAAATTTGAACTCTGACTTGTTATTCTACCAGCTTGGTTCAGTGGAAGTTGATGGAACTCAGCTGAGATAAGTGCTGCACACATGCTGATTAAGCACTCTGTCACAATGTTATTGAGCCCACAAGGAGCACCCTATGCACTTGATCCAACCCTCTTGCAGGTACCTTGGAAAAGCAAGGACTTTATCTAGGAGGCAAACTCCATGACTCCTGCCAGTAAATCTATTTATCCTCAAATTTATCAGATGCCTTTCCAGGCAATGAACATCAGTTGCTTAAAATGTAGTGAAATGATAATGCAAATGCAAAAGCAGAGTAGTCCTAAAAATATCTTGTAGCAGGAAATTGAATATTCATCCCCAAAGAAATGCCTTTATTCTCATAAAATCCTGCAAGGCTCCATCAAGTCTCCAGAGCATGCAAACTTCCTGGCCCAGACTGGTCCCAGTTTCCATTGTCTGGTGTGTGTGAGCACAGGCAAGGGACCAGCCTGGTTTAACCCACTGGAATCTCTGATGTGCTGGGGATGGATATGCTTTAGGGCAGTGATGGGGAATCTGTGACCCTCTAAATGTTGCTGTACTAAACTCCCATCATCCCTGACAAGTGGCCACGCTGTTTTGGGTTGATGGACACTGGAGTCAAACAACATATGTAGGGTCACAGGTTTCCCACTCCTCCTCTACAATTAAAAGGGTATTGGCTATCAGGTCTGGCAAAGGCCTTTGCCCAAGGTTTTGGAGGGCAGGAATTACTAGGCATTAACAACCTTCAGTTACATGTTCTGTGCTGCGATTGTTCACGTTTGCTCATTCTCTCATGTATATACTGAATGGATGGAGAAGGGAACAGAATTAGTGTTTGGCTCCATCTTCAACAGGAACAGTAAAACAACAAAATAGGCCTTATTATGGCATAGGTTTTCATTGACAACAGCTGTATTAATCAGATGCAGGAACTGAACTGAGACGGTAGGAGGCATGAGGTGAAGTGTAGTAGAAAATAAATCATACTAACCTAGTTCTGAATTTTCATTCAAACCCTTCCATTTATCAAACTAATACATGTAATACAAATGATTGTACATAGAGCATAGGGAACAATACATATCTTGTCAAAATGACAGCAGAAACAGAAACACAAGGAAGCCATATTTGCTTATAAGCACTTACACTTTGGGGGGGGGGGAAGGCAGTTACACCCAGGGGTTGATGTTAAACACTGCCACCATCACAAGGTGATGGGGGGGGGGTTAATTAAAAAGGTAAAGATGAGATCATCAGGATGCTGGATTCTGTAGTGTCAGTTTTGAGCTTTTCCTGCAATTGCACATAACCATGAAATAGGCACAGCCCTGGTTAAAACCTGCTGAAGCATAATTTGTAAATTAAGCCTTTCCAAAAGGAAATTCTACTCTGTCAATAGTTTATCATTTACACTGGTACAACCCCATGCTGTATCAGTGTGAAAATAACAATAGCACAATCTTATATATCTTTGCTCAGAAGGAAGCCCATTTTGTTCATGTTGGGGATTACTTTCAGGTAAGTGTGCATAAGATTGCAGCCTCAGTATGTGCATTTACTTTTAAATATGTTTTGAGAGTTGGCAACGGTAAGAGTTAATTTTGCTTATATCACACAAGTGCTACAACCACTTTACAGATGCGTAATTGTGTCTCTTTTCTTAAGGCATACAACATTTTAGAAATGGGATAAACAGTGGTTTTCTAACAGCATGCATAAATAGGGGGCATTAAGCACAGTTACATTAATCATGGATCTCAGATTATCTTTAGAAATTAGTTATACACTACTGAGTACATAAATGTGACCCATGAGACACTATAAGAAAACTAGGTTTCAGTGAAGGCAGCTGGATATAAAACAGAATTTAATTTACTGGCATGCTAATGCAAATTTTCTCTATGTTACTGAAAGGCAACTTGCTTTTTCAGCTCTTGACATCATTTGCTATTTATTTGAGAAAACTTGAAGATGGAGAAGGAAGAGGTTACTCTTACTTAAATTGGGTCTAATTTTGACTTACAGACACCCTACAGTGGCCTTTGGGAAATTACACATAACTTCATATGTGGCAACATACATACTGTTGTTGTTGTTGTTTAGTCGTTTAGTTGTGTCCGACTCTTCGTGACCCCATGGACCAGAGCACGCCAGGCACTCCTGTCTTCCACTGCCTCCCGCAGTTTGGTCAGACTCATGTTTGTAGCTTCGAGAACACTGTCCAACCATCTCGTCCTCTGTCGTCCCCTTCTCCTTGTGCCCTCCATCTTTCCCAACATCAGGGTCTTTTCCAGGGAGTCTACTGCTTACTTTTAATCACTTGATAAGTCATTGAAATGGATTGGGTAAATATTTTATAGGCACTCCCAAAGTCAGCAAGTTTGATTTAGCTCTGAAACAAACTCTGGGGCTGGAGGATCCTGAAGCATATTCTCCAAACTCAGTTTGTACACAGAAATCTGAATGCATGTTGACCCAGTCCTCCCTGCTCCACAAACAGTCCTCTCATGGATAGTTTTTGATGTGGTGGTAGTTGTAAAAGCACTACATTTCCTTCAAAGAGATTTACAGGATTGCAAATTTAAGTGTCCCTCAGAACAGAGCACTTGGGAATTTTTCAGAATTCAAACTCTAAAATGTTGGCAAATTTCAAATTTGAGAAAAACTTCGTTTCAGCTCTACTTCAAACATAACATTTAAGTCCTTAAGGTCTATTTCAGAATGGAGCATGTGTTGTGTTTCATCACTCAGGAGAATACGTTAATGTAATCTGTCACGAGCCTGTGATGGAACTTCAAGTTTACATTCATCCGCCTTACTGTGCTGTCAACATAAATAACGATAAGGATGAGGTGAAATGTTGGATATTGCAAGTCTAGGGTGAATTTATGCAAATAGTTCCTTCTGTGGGAAGACTTCAATGCAGATGTCTTTCATCATAATTTGCTTGATGCTGCCGCTTTGAAAACAAAAGCTTACAATTTGTGATTCCTACAATGAATCATGGGGCTAATGGTTCGGATGTCTTAGCCAAGTCTGGAATCAAGACCTGGTATTCTAACACCAGTTGCTGGGTTTGTCGGCTGCCATTTACACTTCCCAGGACATTCTGGACTAACATTATGTTGGGCACTTCGGAGCATTGCTAGAAATTTAAATGCCAGCTCTCAATCATCCTTGCGACTGCCCATCCATTTTCAGATATGCCTGAGGGATCCAGCAACATGAGAAGGGAGACACAGAGGGCATTTTGCTCATGCCTCTTCAAACCTAGCTTTGGCCCTGGTTTATCACTGAGCTATTTTTTTTTATAAAAAAATTGCTGCCTTAAATTGTGTCCTGTAGTGGATATTATTATTCATCAGTGGTGGTGCAAAATGAAGCGTCCTTATCTCAATGCCATGTAAGGCAAGGAGAAGGCCACTTAAGAAAACCAAGGTATCCCACAGAGATTGCATATTGACTGCTATTTTTAAGTACTTTTAATAGGTCTTTCTGGATGAACAGGTTCTTTTAATGCTCTGTTCTTTTTAAAGTTAATGGCTGCAAACCTGAAAACAGTTACGCTTCAAGAATCCAATTGACTTCCATGAGCTTTAAGCAACTCAACAGGGAGCAGGACTGCAGCCAGTATTGTTAGCTAGCTAATGAAGATTCCACAGTAGGTAAATCATGGAGAGGCATAGAAAAACATGCTGAAGGAACATAGCTCAGTGGTAGCGCATACACTTTGCATGCAAAGAATTCCAGAT
The DNA here is from genome assembly GCF_964106645.2 of Podarcis pityusensis. Lineage (NCBI taxonomy): Eukaryota > Metazoa > Chordata > Lepidosauria > Squamata > Lacertidae > Podarcis > Podarcis pityusensis. The sequence goes on from NC_138026.1 coordinate 55,601,841, forward strand.
TCAATCCCTGGCATCTCCAAGTAGGTTGGGAAAGATTACTTCCCCAAATCCTTGAGAGCCACTGCCAGTCAGTACAGATGAGAAAGGGATGGGAAACCTCTGGATATTGTTTGCACCATCCCTGATAGTTGGCCAGCTGGCTGTGGCTGATGGGAGCAAAGTCCAATTGCATCCTGGGGGCCCTGGTTGCCAGACCCTTGAACCTAGTACAGTGGTACCTCAGGTTACATATGCTTCAGGTTACATACGCTTCAGGTTACAGACTCTGCTAACCCAGAAATATTACCTCGGGTTAAGAACTTTGCTTCAGGATGAGAACAGAAATCGTGCAGCAGCGGCGCAGTGGCAGCAGGAGGCCCCATTAGCTACAGTGGTGCTTCAGGTTAAGAACAGTTTCAGGTTAAGAATGGAACAAATTAAGTACTTAACCTGAGGTACCACTGTACTAAGCTAGGCCAATGGTCTGACTAGGTGTAAACACCTTCCTATGTGGATGAGGCTCAGTGAGCCTGAACAAAGTGCTGGGCTTTCAAACTCTCCCCTCTCTTCCCCCTCTGCCTCCTCTGAAACTGGAGTAAGGAATTATGCTAAGTTTAGTTTCATATTTAAAAATTCTTGCCTTAGTGTTATGTACCAGCCAGGAATCCTAATTTAAAATACAGTATATTCTAGCCAGTTTACAAGAAGCCAACTTCAAAGCTTGGGCTATTATTAAGCTAGGCAAAGTTGGTTGCAAGCCAAGCAAAACTAAGATCAGACTCTTTAAAAGTGAAACTATAAACTAAGAAGGGGGGTGGGAGTGTACAAACCTGACACTTGACTTGGACTCATTGAGACTCAGCCACATAGTTTCATGTTTCATACAAATACTGCAGTGTCACCCCAATCTTAAAGGTTTGTATATTTATCTGATCACATATAGTGAAACTGTGATTACCATACTTTATCATGTGCAAACGGGATACTTTGACAGCAGATTGCAAATGATATCTTTTCTTCTAGCATCGGAATATTGTTAGCTAGCTTAATGCGATCTTGTCTTTGTTGGCAGGTACACACTGGTGGATATTTTGCGCGCCATCCTTCTTTCCTTAGAAGCCATGATTGAGGATCCTGAACTTCAAGTAAATGGATTTGTTTTGATTATAGACTGGAGCAACTTCACTTTCAAACAGGCTTCTAAACTGACACCAAGTATGCTTCGATTAGCCATAGAAGGCCTTCAGGTAAAAAACTTTTTTAAAGCATTAATCGTATATCTCCTAATCTTCCCTCCTCCTCACTCCCCCCCCCCCCCAGTTGGTGTGGTTCCATGCTAAAAACAAAACAAGAAGAATATAAATTCAAACTACCCAGTAATTGAAATGTTAGGATATATATTCATTTCTCTCAATTTGTGACCTAACTGAAGAATAATGAAGTGGTTGTTTATTTTATGGCTGAGAAACTGAGTCTCATGTTTGATGGTTGCCTCAAATCAATCAGCTCTAAATTATTATTGAGGGAAGAGAAATAACAAAAACTCCCAAAGGAGGCAGAGTTGGATTCCTGATGGATGTTGTGTGTTGTCCAGCCAAAGCAAGTTCCTCTTCAATAGTGGTATTAACTTTGGGATTCCCAAATGTGGAGTATAAGTTCATTCCCTATGAACTTGTTTGGAGTCTTCCCTCTGTGTTGTGTCTGTCTCACCTTTACCTGGGGCACATACTAGTCTGGATTGCAGCAGTTGACCTCTTGCGGGTGGGGAAGAGCATCTAAATGCAGGGAGGTGGAGTCAGTGGCGGAGCTTCAAGCTCTGGCAGGGTGTGTGGAGAACAGGCGGGGGCGGGGCTGGCATGCATACTGGGGGTGTGGCATGCCACCCGCAGGGGCGTAACACATGTTCTGGGGGCGTGACACGCATTCTGGGGATGTGGCGTGCCGCCTGCAGGGGTGTGGTGCCCAGCGCGGGGGGGGGGGGGCAGCCGTGATGGCACCCCACTAGGATTGTGCTGCTGGAAGCAGTGCGCTCCCCCGCAGCCCTATTCCTCCGCCAGTGGGTGGAGTCGATGGTACTTTGGCCTCTTCCTTCTGTAACTCATGTTTTTTCACTGATATCTTTTCTAATAACACAGAATAAGTTGGTTGTGCTAGTTGCTATGTACCACATGTAAGAAAACTGAAATTAACCCCCCCTCCAACAAACCTATAATGTAACAGATGTGCTACATTAGGTTTCTGGTGTGTTGTGAGGAGAGAGACAGAACACATAACTGGATATCCATGATTGTATGAATGATTGCAGAATTAATTTTACACTAGCCACGCTTCGGCCACCTCAGGACTATGGAGATGCATTTCTGAGATTGTGAAAATCTTTCTTTCAGTATGCAAAATGTCATTCCTATGCAAGCTTCCCACCTTGTCTGTTTCTAAGCATCGCTCAGCACATGAGTTGAGTGTGTGTGTGTGTGTGTGTGTGTGTGTGTGTTGCACAGCCCTGCCAGCTGCCACCATTGCCTTGAGTAATGCACAGTGGCCCTGTTTCATGTGGTGAATAAATGCTTCACAGCATTTATTTGGGAGGTAGGAAATTTGCTACTGGGACATTGACCGCTGTGGTGAAAGTAATGTCTAGATTGGCTAAAACATATCTTCATGTCCTCAGGATAGAGTTCTGAGGTGGCCTCAGTAGTTCACAAACCACATGGAGAGTTTATTGTTTGTAGTTTCAGGCTATACAGTAAACTGGCTGTCACCACACACCCAGTTCTCTCAATTTTCTACCATGTTTAGGAGTGGGGTGATTCTTGGCCTGAGGGCAACAGAAAATGAGTTCATTAGTGTGGTTAGAGGCACCACAGCACAATGTTTTCAGAGGCCACTATGCGGTAAATGGTTGTGTGATTCAACCCTGTATCTTGAGAGTTTGCTGATACCTTAATGCTTAATGGAGGTTGCTGTGAGCTTTTTCTTAGCCATTAACTGCATACTTGATTAAAGTTATCTATAGGTTAAAGTGCTTCTCTTGCAATGTTAAATCATTGAATCATGGTACATAAGTGCTTTATGTTGTATTTAATAAATGCAAAACTATCTTCATTAAAGCAAATGTTTATCTAAGAGGGAACTGAATTTTTATATCCAAATATTGAGGTTTTTTGCCTCATTTCTTACTGCAGTCGGTTCTGCTTTTACTCGAGGAAATGCTTTCATTCCCTTACATTTCAAGCTCTGAAATGTTTTTATGACTCCTATAAAGCAAATGAGCAACCATCTCTATGAGCTTTTATGCGCTCTGATATTGCAGTCAATTTTAGCAGGGCCTGCTGGAATTTTCATCGTTCTTCTGTAGAGTTATGATCTAAGGCCACTCTCCCATGTCGATTCTACACCCAATATATATCAGGCTAATGAAATGGATTCGCATGTCCCTGGACTTGACACAAGACTGTTAGATAAATGCCAGGTTGGTTGAGGAAATGCACATTTCTTTAGGGCTGGGGCAAAAATGACTCATTTTTCACCCTCACCCCTGAGTGCAGAAAGTCACTTTCCATTTCTGGAAACTTTAGACACACTTATTTGTTCTTCTGGGCACCATTTTCCTGCTTCTGTGCAGGAATGTGCCCATTCTAGCACATTCTTCAGGTCTTCTAGCTTCTGTATAGAAGAACATAGGAGCAGGGCTGCACTCAGTAGCCCTGCCTCTAATATGATGCAAATTGAGAAGCCAGTCTGCTGGCATCCACACATAGAGAGTAGATGTCTACTGGGAAGGTGCTCCCCCAACCATACAGCTGGATGTACAAACATCTACAGATGTTCTCACTGTTTGCATAGATGCTGGGAGAGGGCCTTCCCAGAACACATGATATTAGGAGGGGGGATACTACTTGGCCTGTTCCTGCTCCTGTGTCACTGCATGAGTGAGCTAGAATGCCTGAAGAGGGGCTACTGTATTTTGCCCTGTTTGCCCACCCGGTTGTTTAATCTGATTGGTGGTGGTAAGCCATGTGACGTCACCATAGTATTCTGACATGATGATGCCACAGAAACATTGAAACAAAATCACCCGAGCCCATAAGTTTAAATGACATTGTGGGAAAATCAGAAAGGAAATAGTGTTCCAGAAACAACCAGAAGAACAAAAGGAACAGCATGAAAACAATGGAAATATTCAGTTGGAACTTAAATCTGCCTCTTATGTATGTTGTTTTCCTCTTCCATTCCACATGAGCTGTGGTTACTCTTCCCTTGAAAATGCCCACCCTTGGAGTGGATAAAGACAACCCACAGGTTTTTCAAACAAAAATTAATCTAAGGAGGTAGACTTACTTACAAAGCAATCCATTACATGTCTAGTCGGAAGAAGTTAGTCCCATTGTGTTTACTGTGGCATGCTCCCAGATAAGTGGCTATAGGATTGCAGCCTTCAGTGCCCTTCTCCTGACATCTCACATGTGGATTTGTTTTGGGTATTATACTTCCTTGAGCTATATTGGAATTTGGCTTGGGGACTGTCAGTGGTTCTACAAATCATCTCTTTGTTTATGTTTCTATTTATCAATGTTAAAGCATTCCTGTACATTGCAATATTAATTCAGCAGCACCCACCAAAACATTTTAAGGAGCCATTCAGGACTTATGATGACTGCCCTGAATGGGCTAAAGTGTTGTTTTGGGAGGCCACTTGCTGAATCTGAATGAAAACCTTCAGGTGACAGTCAGAAAAAAAGAACATTTATAAACTGGTTCCTTTCCTTTTCTTGCCATGTGACGGGCACATCAGAAACTGGTCTATCTGAGTTACAGAGCAGGTTAGAAAAGTACAGATGGGAGATAATGAAAAGGGAGCATAACCACACGGCGTACTTGCTGTCTTGATAAACAGCTACGCTATTTAATCAGTGGAATTGTATTTGCTTTGGCTTACGAGACTTTGCCGAGATCACATGGCAGCTGAGGAAGAAAAAAAACTAGCACTCTAGTAAATTAATTGCTTTTACAGAAAAAGAAAAAAGACACAGAGATGGGTGGACGGGTGACTCCAGCAGACTAGCACAGGCTGTTTAACACTAAGTGGACCTGTATACCAAATCAGCCTGCTTAAAGGTAGCCAACACTTTGTACTCCAGACGTTGCACTACAACTCCCATTATCTCTGATTGTTGTCCATATTGGCTGGGGCTGATGGGAGTTGGAGTCCATCTGGAGGTCACCACATTGCCAGTCCCTGATCAGCAGTGACCTAATGGGGTTAGGTGGAGAGCAGTCTACAATAGCTCCTCAAGCTGCAGTTCTAACCCCACTAACCTGGAAGTGAGGTCCGTTGAGGACTTCTGATTGTGCACAATGAGGATTGCACTGTTATTCCAAAAAATGGTTGGAATGCATACTGAGTGACTCTTTGGTGACCTTCTTTCCTGCAAGGTACAGAAGCACCTTGGTTGTGTGTGAGAGATAAGGGATAAATACATGGGTCCTCCAGGGTGCCCTATTGTCTTGTCTCACTTTCTGGACCCACATGCATGATTTCCCTCTGGATGTCATTAGGCAATATTTGGTCCACCTCTACCTAATTACGTTGTATGGATGACATTTGAATTCCAGAAACATTTCATGAGTTGAAAAATAATTTCATACAAGTGAAATGGTAGAGTTTGGTGCTCTTCTTTGAAGGACAGCTTGTTGTTTTATGGTTCTTCATTTTCATTGCTTAGCTCAGAAAAATCTTGCTTATGGTGTAGAATGGTAAGCAGTGTCATTAATCTGATCAATTTTGGTAGTCGAGTTGCATAGAAAGCCAGATTCTGAGTGTTGTGATAAACAAATGTGGGGATTTGAACCCTGTTCTCTCGAAAACAACAGGTATGTTGGTCAGAGGTGAAGACTGAGGGCCACATTTTCTTCTAGGCTGTCTTATACCAGTGCTGGGCAAAGCGAGATGTCAACGTGAATAGATGCAAGAGGTCGAGTGTTGGGCTCAGTGCTATGGAGCTTGTGGAGTTGAGACAGCATGGGAAAACTCATTCATTGTGTCTCCTTCTGCATCATAGGGATTATAACAAAGTGCATTTTCATGTAAAAACCTACCACAAGACTCTGAAGCAGTGCATTTGCAAAAAAAGAAAGAAAAGTGTATCAAATTGTATTGAAACTTTGTAGGTAACCTGGATTGAAAGTGTGGCAGCTCTACTGTTGAAACAAAAATCACACTGGAGCTTGTTTGTTTGTAGCAAATAGTTTTCAAATAGTGTAAAAGTCTTAAGCACATACTACTGCCTGAGCAGGCCACAATGAAGCCAGATAGATCTGTTGTTGAGCAGTTCCACATTGTCGCAGTGCTCGTTACACAGGGTTGGGCTCCCAAGTCCCCTCTTGCCCAGCTCCCCTGACTTTCAGGGGTTGGTGAAGGAGGTCTTCTTGTCTGTACAGTGGTACCTCAGGTTACAAACTCCACTAACCCGGAAGTAGTTACCTCGGGTTGCGAACTTTGCCCCAGGATGAGAATGGAAATTGCACGCTGGCAGTATGCCGGCAGCGGGAGGCCCCATTAGCGAAAGCGCACCTCAGGTTAAGAATGGTTTCGGGTTAAGAATGGACCTCTGGAACGAATTAAGTTTTTAACCCGAGGTACCACTGTATTATTAATGCACCCAATGGCTAACAAGCCTAGTGTTTAAAAATCTGTCCCTGTTTCCTTTCCCCTTTTTATGTTATTACATGTAATTGGCCTTCACACATCGCTGAGCATTTCCAAGGAAGTCTGCTAATTAATTAAAGCAAAAATTACTTAATAGGGATCCTTTTAAGAACATACAGCTCTTCCTTGCATGAAAATATTGTGATGTTAATTAACACTTCCATAATTTCACACGCATAGGAGAAGCTCTGTGTGTCATGGCACTTCCTGTTGTCAGTACAACCGAGTGAAGAACAGGGTCTTACATGATGATCCCTGTTCTCCCCCTGCCCCACACTTCCAACACCCTAGTTACTGGGAATACTAGAATTTTCTTCCAGTTCTGAGGAACCTTTTTCAGCCCAAGGGCCACATTCCCTTCCATGCAACCTTCTGGGGGCCACATGCCAGTGGTGGGCAGGGCCAGGGGCAAAAGTGGGCAGAGCAACAAATGGGAATGTGATATTTGTTTCTTCACACACTTGCACACCCCTCCCTATCCTGCAACCAGGAGAGCAAGAAGTGTTCCAGCTGCACAAAACTGGGCACTCAAAGAGGATACAAAAGCATAGCCAGTAAGGGGTGTGGCATGGGAACAAGGGTGTGGCCTGGAGAGAATCCCAAGGGCCAGACAGAGAGGCTTGGAGGGCCACATTTGGCCCCTGGGCCTGAAGTTCCCCATCATCCCTGATCTGCTTCCATATTCCCCTTTCCTGCATACAAGCATAATAACCTATCCCCACTTCTCCCATCTCTCAGTGCTGAGTGCTTGGCACCTCCCGCAGGGCCAGTATTTAGTAGTTATATTCCCAGGGACTGATGAGTTATTTGAGAATTGTCCAGCATCATACTGTACCTCTGTGCATCTTGATGAGATTCATTTATACTTCCCCTTCACCCCTGACCCCTGCTTTTCCGCCATTATGTTGTCCAGATAAGTTTGATATTTGAAAGCCTCCTTAGAGAATGGCATTCAGCATGACGCTTTGGTTCATGGATGGCTGGGACAAGGGGGCAGCCTGGCCTGTTCTGTGCTCCCTCTCTTTCTCCTGGTTTTGCTGAGCTTACTGGCTTATTGCTCACATTATGTCGCAGCATCAAAGGTTAGCGATGAGCTAGCAGATCAACACACTGGATGGATTTCTGTGAAGGTAGCAGTGTAGTAAAAGGTGTTTGTGTGAGATATATATATATATATATATATATATATATATATATATATATATGAGAAAGGATAGTCAGAATGCCACATTATTAAAATGTCTGTGTCAAGGTGATATTTAACTATTTGAGGCAAAGTACAAGGAGGGGGAGGGAAAAGGATATCCAGTTTAGGCTGCCATCCTTCTAAGGGAGCAACCCTAACTGAACACAATGGGATTTTCTTCTGAGCAAACATGCATAGAATTGCACGCTGTGGATGTGTAAATAAATCACGTGATAGGACTACTTTTTAAAAAATCACTTCAAATGAGGGAAGGGTAAATAGGGAATGTTCCAGGTGTTATAAATTGATCGTGGGTGGACTCTCTAGACAGAATCATTGTTTTTTACATCTTTGTTTGGAAACACATGTTGGGGGGGAAACTTGCTCTCTTTAAGGGCTTATTTAATGTTACACAAAGGCAGAAGGCAAATGCCAGAAGTTCTTTTTAAAATTATTATTATTCCATCTCTTTGGAAGTATCTTAAAGCGAAACCAGAGAAATGCTAAAGCTGCAATTTAAATTTGAGTCACAGAAAATGTATTAGAAAAATAGAGCAAGTTTGTTTTTAAGAAGCTTAGCTTCCCAGTGTTGTCATTTGGTGAAGTCATTTCTGGGATCTGCTGCAACAGATTAAAAACAAAAACCAAAGTAGGCACAGTGGTACAATACTGCAGCTCTTCATTTGTATGCTGACAGATGGGAGAATGTATTGTTCATGCCTGAGAGGGACAAGGAAGGGCTGTCTGAGTTTGCACTTACAATAGCTTTCTCTACATTTTGAGCCTTTTTTGTGTAAATATAGTTCTATCTATTCCCCAAAATGATTTTGTAAAAGGCTGGCATAGGCAATGGGAAAGAATCTGTATTTTATCTCAGCTATTCAATTTGTATTCATGTTTGTCTAAGGTAAACCTTCATTGCTTTTACTTGCTGGGTTTTGATATGATAAGGTATATAATTTTGAAAAGGGTTCCTGCATCTTTGTCCAGTGACAACCTATCATCAAACACATACATCCATGAACTCCCATTTCTTTTCAAGTCTATTGAATGGAAAGGGAAGTAATCATCACTCTTGTCAATGAGCAATTAATTACTATTGCTTGTTCTCCTGTAATGGCATAAAAAACCATGCTGATGACATTAATGGCTGTTATTCAAGCCAGGCTAATTAGCAGTTCTGGTCTAAGGTAATGTTGAGTTGCAATGAAAATCATGTCAGAGTAATGCTGGAAATATTGTCAGTTATCAGCATAGTTCTCTGTATACTTGGATGCCAAGCAGTTCCTCACTTAAGCTGACAGTTACCATGGTGAGCCTTGATCAGTTAGTATGCAAACATGCATTAAATTGTGGTACAGGAGAATAAACACAGATCTTAGATGCTTAAAGCATGAGGCGAATAGTTGTGAACTATGTGAAGAAAATTGCTCCATTTCTTTTCTTTCTTTCTAACTCATAATGTTTCCAAAGGGCAGCCAGTAGGTTCTTAAGATACATTAGAAAACTTGAAAATAGACAATTTAAAAAAGTAATCTGCCATTCAAACAACCCCCTGCTCTTTCCTGACTGCTAAATGACTGATCAAATTCGGCTTCATGTTGATTCTAGAGCAGATTTTGGTTGGATTTTCTTAGCCATCTGAAGAAAAAGAGTCACCTAATGAACTTTCCCCAATTGGATTTGCTGCTCTGGAGGCACCACACAGAGACCTCTCTCAATTGACAGTAAAGTTTGTAACCAATGGTAGGGAAGGAAATGATTTTTTATATTTTTTTAGTTCCTCCAAATCAAGCAAGCAAGCAGGTCAGAATTGTTGTAGTTTTGACCTAAAAGGCAACGTTCTGGCATATTGATTTCTAAAAAGAGAAACTGGAACCTGGAGAAAATGAGTGATAGGTTTCAAAGTTTGGTTTGATTTTCTTTGAAAAATACGAAGGACGGCAACATTCAATTTGTTCTGTTAGGGTTTATGGATGGGGGCTTGGCCTGCTGTCAGAAACTAGGCAGCAATCAGACAATGCACTATTGGGGTTTTATTGCTATTTTCCTCTTCTGCTTTTCAGGAAATGGGGAGGAGGACAGGTACACTGAATTGTTTTCTGGCCTGTTGGCAACCCTACTACAATTACATGGTGGGGGTGGTTGCAAATTAGCCAGTCGAATAGATCACAGATGGACTTGGTGGAGCAGAAATTATATAAATCTGTAGCAGGGAAATGACTTTGTAGAGCTGTGACTTCAGTGCTTAAGAAGCTGAGCAGAAATGTAGTGGTAGCAACAGAATCCAGGAAATATGCATAGATTAGGTGACACCTGGAAATAAGATTTCATTGTTGAGAAAATAGCTAAGGGTTGTATCCAACACTACAGTTGCACTTGCTCAACAGACCTCGGCTTGTACAACAGAACTTCCTGTCTTCCCTCTCCTCTGCATTCCCTTTCCTCTCAAAATCTTCTCCAGAGCGTAGGCAGACCCTCCAGAACCTGTTTTGGGGGCACACAGAGAGAGGAGAGAAAGAGAGAGTCCTGTTGTGCAAAGAGAACTATGCATGTTCAGCACTGGACACAATTGCTTGTTGTTTTAGAGTACAACCTTATGCATACCTACTCATAAGTAAGCCCTTTTATATTCAGTTGGGCTTGCTTCCAGGTAAAAGTCTTAGGCTACAATCCTGTACCCCACTGCTTCTTTTTCTGAGAATATATTTATTTGTTGGTGCTGTTAAACGTAGATGGTTGGACAACAACTCAGCATTTTATTGTTTCCCTCCAGTATCCATTCACCTCGAAACATGGCCATGAAGGACACAATAAATCCCTCTTTTTCCTCCATAGGAATGAGTTGGATTTTCTTTTGCTTTCACTCACATTATGATGACAAAAAGCCTCAATAATTTTTATTGCTTTGTGTAGGAGAGTAGCACTGAAGGAAACCTTTATGTAAGTGTAACAGAAGAATTATTTAATGACCGTATTATTTATTTATTAATATCTTGTGGACCCAGTCTAAGCTTTCAGCTCTTAGACTCTGCGTTCAAATGTTATGATTCCTACAAGAGGGTTTTTCTGTGTGTGGCATATATATGATGTAGTTTATATAAGGGCATGTTAACCTGTCAGCATCCTCCGTTTAACAACTGCTGCTTTGAAAAACGACATAGATTTCAAAGAGCTATATATCTACATTTATTTCTGTGAATAAAAACAAGCTGAAGGAGCTTTGTACTATCCAGTATTTAGTTCTATTTTTGAGTTGCAGAACTCATTCAAAGACCTGTTGAGGTATTCTGTGTGTGGACACACACACAAACACACAAGAGAGAGAGAGAACTTTGTGTACAAATTACTGAGTATAATTATTATAAATTATGTTTATATTTATTCTTTTTGTTCTGCCACAGGATGCTTTTTATATCCATGTTATATGCATTATGAAAACCATCCATGTCCATTTGGTGATGAACACTTTTAAGCCTAGATATTGGTGCTTTTGATCAACCCCCACCCGTATCTGTATAAAAACTTCATGATTAGAGTAAATTTAAAACTTGTCTAAATGCAAGCTATTTCAATCCTCTTTAGTTCCAGTACAGACATCCAAATGAGAATGGTAATTATTTTCAAAAATCATTAAGAATCCATAGAGTCATCGCTTTCAGATATGGTGCCAAGACAATGTTTAGGCTTGGCAGTCTCCAAACATTCCCTCAGAGCTTCTTTGTTCATACAATATCTAGCAGTCATGTTTGCACCACCTACACTAATGCTGCAATGGGGGTTTCCTGCAGGAAACATATATAGCAGGGATGAGGAACCTGTGGTGCTCCAGATATCCATGGTCTACTGCTGCAGTCATCTGTGATCATTGTTTGAGGCTGGCGGGAGTTGGAGTCAACACCTGGAAGGTCACAGGTTCCTTGTCCAAGATACATAGTGTGCAGGGCAGGTGTGCATCTCTAAATATTAAAGAACATACATTAGGAAGTCATGATTTGATGCTGCTCCCTTACACGCGTCCACCATGTTCATTCAATTCATCCAACCAACCAACCAACCAACCTATTCAAGCCCTGAACAGGGTTCAAGATGATCACCATTAGATCTGTGTGAGTTGGCATGTAGCATTAGCCTGAGGTTTTTTCATGTCAGTTACTTCGTGACTTTCATCAAACTTAACAAATTGAAATGACAACAAAGAAAACCTGAAAATTTTGTTTATTGATTGACCACTGGGCTTTCCGCAACTACTCTTTGGGTGTCTCCAAGCGATAGATTTGTCCCTTTAAAAACTTGCCCTCACTAATGGGCAATATATTAATGTGATTAGATTTTCCTGTGATGGTCTGATTTGTGAATGACGTTTCCAAAGCCAAGCAATCCTATGATAATGAGAAGTGCATGACACTCATGTTGTGTGAATGAACTTGAAGAAACTAAACATAATTAAGTGAATGTTCAGCATCTGGAATAGTTCAGGGTGAATTCATACTTGCACTTTCTAACAGCAGTAAATTAGTCCAGCATTAAAGTACCTTACTCTGGACTTTCCACGCAGCCAAATCAGTAGGGAGCTGGCTAGCAATATAGACAGTAATGAGGTGAAACACAACATTGTTGGAGTTACTGCTGGAATAAAGTGATGCTGTTTGATTGCATAGATGCAAACACACAACCCTTGGTGGTTTTCCACCTTTCCTTCCAAACAAGTTTCAGTATATATTTCCACAATAGAGGGTGATTTCTTTTGAATGTGAGAAGAGCTATATGGTGTGCATTTGTTAATATTTATTATTTATCAGGCATTTAGACAGTAGATTGGAACAGCTACTAATCTCTGTAATTATGTATTTAAACAGCAGGTGATAACAGCTCCAGAACAACCATTAAAACCTGTCTAATCAATAGTGTGCAACTTTCTGAATGTTTACTGATTTAAAGCCCATAAACTCATAAATGTAATACTGCTGGGACAGCATTCTGTGCATTTTAAATTCAGGCATGCAGCTGCAGATACAATCTTCAGACAAAATCTGAATGTTCAAATTGCTGTCAGCAGTTAGAACAGGCCACTCTGAATGCTTCAGGGAGTTCAGTGTGCCAGGGAAGTTGTTGCAGGATCACTAGGCTAATGGACGTAGCCCATTTGTGTCTTCTGGGCATGCAGTTACCATCCAGCAGCCTTTAGATATCAGTCTGTCTTAGTTATGTGATTGGTGCATTTCAGCACCTCCAGGGCTCTGGACAGAGCAAGCATGGCTTGGAGTCAATAAGTGATTGCTGAAAATGAGCAGAATACTTGTGAATTCTAGTAAGCAGTTTCTACAACTCTTCCCCAAACCTAGGCCCTTATATCTATTTCTGCTGGAATTTGAATGAGGGCAAGAAATTCTGAGTAAATTTCCTTCCTTCCTCCTTGTTGGGGCTCAGATTAATTCATGGAATTTCCCTCTCAGTTTTTGCCCATCTAATGGTTAGGCTAAGGATGCTAATATCATTAAGATTATAGACTCATGTAACTGGAAGAGAATGAATCATCCCAGGACAGTACATTCACTAGCTCCCTATAATTCAGCCTTGTTGATCAAGGTGACAGCATGTCACATAGAGGGGAAAAGGTGAAAATAAATGTGGCTGGAAATAATGCTAGCTTATCACATCTTTTGTGCATATGCCATGGAATATGGTAGGTTTCAATCAACTTGACCTTTCTGAAGATTTCAAAAAAAGTACGCATTTCTGGGGCATAGCCAGCATTTCACTTCAATTTATTAATTGTGATAAGTCACTGCTGAATTTACAGTTCTTGACCCATTGTTCATTCCATTAAGCAAATGCAACCATTCCTAGTTGCCTTATAAAAAGAAAGGAAAAAAGTACACAGCAGGTTTTCTTATAACTTCAGATTATCTGTGCCTTTGGTGCAGAAGGGAAATATTAACTTTATACAGTCCTTATTCTGTCACCTTAAATTTATATCAAATGACTAATAAACACCAAATAAAACATGTCAATTTACTCAAGTCTTGATAGTTTGGGGCCAAAAAAAAAAAATCACTGCTTTAAATCCCCCTTTATATAAGAAGACAGTTTCAGCCAACATTGCCTTAGATTCAGCACTTTGTCTGGCATTTGCTCTGAATACACCCTGCTGCCGCCAACCATGTGACCTTGCACCTGTTATTGACTCACTCAAGTGTTTGATTGCTGGCTCCTTTTGTCTGTGTATCTGTACGGAGGTGTGAAAATGACTTTTTTTGCGACATGATCTCTAGGCTGTCTCAGCACCTGCATCCTCTGTCAATGGCAGATCGGCATAAGCAGAGTCAATTTGCATCAAGCAAGAGCAGTTTTGATTGTGCCTCTGCTTGTCATATGGCCTCACTGACGGAGGCTGCCTGCAGCTGGTGAGAATATGCCTCTTTTCTCCAAGGGCGGCTCTTGACTGTTCAGTGAAAAGATGGCAATTCTCATTCTGGGATTAAAGCCTCATCCTCTGGGAATGCTGATGCCGCAGATGCCATTTATTTAAGAGGAGCTTGAGCTCGCAGATCCCTTTAAGGAGCACTCTGGTGCAAATCTTTTTGTTGCACACTTGGGCATTGATCTAGCTCCGGTAATGTTATTTATTTTAAGGCATTCTGTGCCATCTTCCTGTCAGACATGACATTCAAGGCAGCTTATAGTTTCATAAAAGCAGAATGAATTTTTCAAAAAGCAACATCCCTGAAAACCACTGTAAGAACAGAGGGTGATGCCTAGCATGGGCATGCACACAGGGTGTGTCGGGTGTGCAGTAGCAACTGGAAGGCACCATATATCTATTTATATACTGTGCCTCAGCCCTGTATGTTTAGCAAAATACATACCAGCTCCATTCACATTCGGATGTTCATCTGTGCCCCACTGAAATGATGTGCATCTCCTATCCAGAGCCACCCCTTTAACTGCCTGGTGATCATGTCACAATTTTTATGTAGGGTGGCATAGAGATTAGGACTAGATGTTGCATTTTTTGTTTGCCTTTCCCATTAATGATACTGCTTTAAACTGCTGCTCCTAGATTCTTATCTGATGCTTCCAATTTATTTTGTGGCCTGAAGTATTTGCTCTGTTCTCCTTCTCCTCAGCATCTGCAGTTTTGCTGTAATTCATTATCTGGGTTGTATCCAACTAAGTCATACTCACATAGACCCACTGAAATGAATGCACTTACATTAATCATGCCCACTGACTTCAGTGGGTCTTCCCTTATCTCACCAAATTCATAGCATTTCCATGACTTCTGCCACCTCTTACCATTTCTTGCATCGTCTGACGTCTTTGGGGTATTAACTTCTCTTACTTCAGAACCAAGAGAAAAACTCTTAGAAAACAATAAGGAACTTCATAAAGAAAGCACAAATGTTCTTCCATCTTGAAATGGATGGAATGCCCCTAGCTTTTGTCTTCTAGCAGGTCAGTCAAAGATCGTTGCCCTTGCAGATCATGAAGAGCTTCAGCTGTCATCTCCAACACCTCATTTATCTGAGCACTTCTTCCAACTGACATCATGCTTTCTGTGATGGTCTGGTTGGCTTGCTCTCCTAATACGGAAGTTGCTTCTCTGCTAACTCTGCTCTTTGTCCTGGACTCTGATGGCTCCCCACCCCCAATAATAGACTCCCCAGTCCTCCCTGCCCCTGAGCCTACTCAGTTGATGTCATGGGCAGGCTGGATGCAAAGGAGTGGTGGGAGGTACCAGCTGGGAAACCTCCAAGGGAACCCCCAGGGGAAGAAGGCTCAGAGCCAGGGGATTGGTGGTGGGACAAGAGTGATCAGAGAGGGAAGAGGGGGCAGACTGGGAGGAGGAGGTGTTGGAAACCTGAAGAGGTAACAGGGTTTAGTGAGCAGGAAAAGGCGGAGATGGAGTGCAGTCCAGAATCAGAGGCAGAAGTGGAGGCTGGAGAAGAGTGGGGGCAGGACTGAAGAAGCTAGGGAGTATTTGTCTCCTGCTGTGACCATCTCCCTTCCCTTCCAGTGTTCCAGAACATGGAGAGGAATAAAGAGCTTGGAGCAAAAGAGACAAGACAAAGGAGCCTCAGGTTGTTGGGGAAGCACCTGGGGGAGGGATCTTAGAGACCAGTGGGAAGGTGGGGACCTTCAGTCCTTGCAGTTATTGGTGTTGTCCGCTCAATCTACTGGAGCCTGTCTTTGCATGCAGGGGAAGTTCTTAACTTATCCACGGTTTGAGACCCATCAGCTACCCTGGTCTAGCTGGCCAGTCAAAGCCATTTCCCAGGGTGTAGCCACTGTTGCATGCTGACAGTTTCTAGGGGCCACAGATGAGAGCTGAGTGGAGACCAAGGCAGACAAACTACCCCAGAATGAGCATGGCATGTACCCCACCAGAGGTACTACTCCACAAACCCCTGCAATATTATCTTACATACTCTGTCCTGGAGTCTTTTGGGTGTTCCCCTCCTTGCACAGGCAATACTGCTTTCACTGCTGAGAGCAAAATCTGCAGAGACCTGTGCTTCCTATTTATTTCTCTGTAAACAAGTGAGGTTCCTTTCTTGCTGCTCTTACTTCCTGCCAAGTGTCATCCTGGCCTTTATGCCCATTCATAATTGCCTCCTTGGCGAATATCGCAGCGAACAATGATTTTTGTAGATTCCTTCTGTAGGGGTTCTCTTAGCTCACTCTGAAGGGCTTTCCCAAGGGTAGCCAGCTCTTATATGGTTTCTTGCCACTTCCTTCATGTTGCTCTTGCCTCTAAGCAGAACCGTTTTTGTCATCTGTTGTATTTACTTTAAAATGATTCCCAGAAAGCTTAGCCCTTCAATTATCAGGGCTTGGGGGGCATTCCTTTGGTTGGGTCCTCAGGCTACCAGCCTTTGCCAACCTTTGCCAGCCTTTGCCAACCATGCAGAGGGCATCAGGTTGGTGAACCTTGAGCTGAGGAGATTTTTCTTATAAAAGGAGACACATGAAAAGGCATACCCACAGAAACTTCAGGAGGTATGGATAAATCTAGTCAGTTTATTCAGAGGACTTCATTTTGAACAAAAGTGAGGTTAAAAAAATTAGCAGTCTTTTTCTTGCAGATCTATCAATATCACGAAACACACGAATCAGCTTTCCAACTTATAAAACTCATTCATCAGTAATGAAACGTGTGATCCATAGCTAATGAAATGTGTAGCAACAGCTGTACACCTGAGGGGATTGTAGAACAGGAACAGATCTGACAGCTCCAACTAAACTCCTAGATTCTGGATTTTTCCATTTCTTTCATTGATATGTCCCCCCTCCCCCAATCTGAAGGCATCAGCTGCATATTATGTCATTCTAGGGTCATGTCAACCCTAGATCAACTTTATATTGTAAAATAACAGGGGTAGAAGTGTGCTCTCATCCTGGGAATATGCAGTGACGAACTGTACGGCATTTTAGCTTGGGGATTTAGTGGACCCGTATTTAAAAGTTCACGAAGCTGAATGAGAGTTTCTGATTTGGAACTGCAATGCGCACAGGAACGTAACTCCAGAGAAATGATCTGTTGGTCAGTTTCATGAGTCATCATTGTGGATTCCTCAAGCCTTCTCTGAGTTGAAAACAAACCGGGAGCACTGCTGGAGTCTACACCGTCATCAGCAGCAGTGTGGTTGAAGATTTTGTATCCACAGCTTTTAGTATCGATAGAAAACAGAAAATCCAATAAACTAGCCATTAAGCTGCCATAGGAACAAAAGACACAGGTACTTCGGGTTTTATCCAAAGTACCACATTGCTTTCAGGAGAAAAGAAAAGAAAAACCACATGTGAAGATTAGCACTTGTAGACTGATGGCCCATACTGCATCAAATGGCTGATTCTGCTGTTTTATACTCTCACCAGGTAGCTTTTCCTGTTTTGCTGACCATGCATTCTGCAACTCAGGTGTTCTGTAGGGAGGGGGAGAGAGAGAGAGGTGGATGATTCAAGAAGATAATAAAAGTCACATTTTAAAGTTCTGCTGAAAATAAAAAAGCAAGGCATTCCTAGGAATCAAGGAAAATTTCACATTTAAGTGTGTCTGCTTCACAGTTAGAAAGTGGGTGAAGGGTTTATATATGAGGGCTCCCATGTGAGGAAGGGCAGTATGTAATGAAATCATGAAATCATCATCAGAAGATGTTGAGCTGAAAAGGGAAACAGTGAATCTCTTAGCAGGAAGTTTAGGAAAAAGTCAGTGGGATGATTTCTGAGAGAGTTGGAAAAACATCTTTGCTTGAATTGTTCATCTGAGAATAATCATGGTGCAGGCTTGACTGGAAAGCAGGAAGGTGACAAAGGGTACATGTCTACTGCATAAGAGACTTGGCTGTTAAGTTTAAATGAATATGATCCAGCCTCTTCATAAATCTTGACAGTCGGTCAGCAACTAAAAAGTTAACCTGATTGTAGTACAAATATATCGTAGCATTAAAAATTCCAAGTGCTATATGTGTTGTTCCCTAATCAGCTCTTGCTACTATACATGGATATTCAGCAATTACATTAAATTGACATTTAAAAATCCATTGTTCCTTTGCACAATGACTGGTATAATGTCCCTAAGAGCTAGTGAAGTACAACTAGAATATTGCCTGCAGATATGGTAAATAAGGTTCCGATCTTTTACACACACAATATAATGTTTGTTCTGCACCTGCAAGGAATAGATCTTTTAGTGTATATTTGTATATAATAAATATTCATGTATACTGTATTTGTTTACATGTTTTTAGTGTATTTGCGTATGATAGATCTTTATGTATATTTGTTTAAAACTCTGTTAATTTTATTTATATTTTGATAATTTTATGTCTACTTGTTTTTGAAGTCAGTGTTTTACTTAAGGTACACAAGGTATTCTTTTTTTATTAAACGGTCAACAAATCTTGCTTTTAAAATAATCCCACTTTGCCAGGAACAACACTACCTCTTAGTCTGGTCTACCTCACTGTGTTGTTGTGAAAATAAACCAGACTTTTTTTACACACACTGATGTGGTTATTATAGTGGTAGCCTAAACATCTTCACTTGGATGTAAGACCCACTGAGTTTAATGCAGCTTCCTCCTAGCTGATTAGTTTAGGATTGCAGTCTTGCTAGGAGAATGTGACATAAATAAATAAAGTTTAAGAGCATATCCCAGGAGCTGGGCATAGCGGTAATGTATGGAAATGCACATTGGGTTGAGGGGCAGTATATAGGCGTGTCTCCCCACTTATGTGGGGGTTACGTTCCCAGGTACCATGTAGAATTGTGTATAGTGCAAACACTATCTGAAAAGCCTGTAAAACCCTCTAAATTTCTGAAAACTATTGAAAACCCCTTTAAAAACCAGCAGCACTTACCAGACTGGCATGAATGGTGGCAAAGATGTCTCTCAGCCTTCCTCATCACTGGAGGATGATGTGAAAATAACGACAAAGGGAGTAGACTCAGTACCCCAAAGTGGGATTGCAGTTGCAAAGGTTCCTGGGATTCCTAGCTGTTTTCTTGCTCTTTTCAGGCGGTTTTTGCCCTTTCCATGCTTTTTTTGCAGTTTAAACCTATTTATTTACTTATTTCCTGGCTTTGCATGTATTTGCTGTTGCATGTAAGTCAAACATGTGTCGGGGTGTGTGTGCCTGTACTGAAGCGCACATCTTTAAATAACCGAATTTATTACTTGGAACCTGCCAGAAAGGATATTCTTGATCATCAAAGCTCTGCTGAAACTTAGGAAATCACAGCATTTCTCTTGCTGCTTAAAATTAATACAAAAACTACAATATGTTGTGAGAAGGATGTGCTTTAAGTGATAACTTGGAAAGATGTTGTAGACAGAGGCTATAATTCTACAGAGAGGGTGGATAATTGTGTGCACAGGGAGAGGTGTATACATGGCATGAGAGAAAAAAAGTGAGAGGGATAGATGGACTGGAACGTAGATAGGAAGGTTCACCTAAGTTATATTTTCAAGATTTTCTTTTTTCTTTTGCAACAATGAGGCCTTGGAACTTGCAATTTAATATGAAAACCCAACATGCCAGGGTTTTAACAAAATCATTAGTAACCTCCCCTCTGTACACAGATTCTGTGAGCCGCCAAGTAATGCAGCAGAGTCAAGTATTGCTTGTAAAATTGGTTTGCACGGTTACATTTTCCATTCTTTCATGTTTCTTTAATAGCCGCCTGTAGAGAAACAGCCAAAACCAATTTAGAAAGCAGTTCAGTAGAGAAGCTTTCTCCCTACATTTCTTATAGAAAAATCTCTCTGAGTATGCAGCATAGACAGAGGTTCATAAATATTCTACAGTCACATTTAAAGAATACATAATGTAGTTTCAGCTTTATGAAGTATTGTGAGTACTGAATAAGTATTTACCTGTAAATCCCTCATCTCTTTTAATAATCTATAACATAGGAAAGCAAATATACAATTGTTAGACCGAGGAATGGGACAAACTACTGTGTTAATTTTTTGAAACATTTATAGGTTCCCCCTCCCCAATCAAAGACTCACAAGGCAGCTAACAACATATATAAAACAAGAATAGTATTCATTCATAAAAGATAAATGAAAGTGAATTTGGGTACTTGGATGGGGAAAACAACTTTAGATGGCAAATCTTGTATCTAGAATGAACATATTTGAACTGCTACCTAGCAGGCAAAATTGCCATCTCTTTATCTGAAAGATTGAGAGAGAGCTACTGACAGGAAATTGGGCGTCTTGGTTATTGCTATCCTGAAATGAAAAATTGGAATTCCATTCTTTAAATATCACCTTACTTTTGTTCTTTGCCTTTTATGTTTAAAATAACGTGGCTACATTTTAGGATAGAGAATTCAAATGCCATGCATGAAATGATTTAGGTGTGATAATTGCCAATAGAATATTGGATTTGGAGTGAGAAGGTCTGGATTCAGATTCGCATTCACGCATGATTGCACTAGCCGAAATCTCAGCCAAACCTACTCTAAAAGGTTGTGTGAGGGTACACTTTGCGATGAGAAAGAAGCAAATTGCAACTGTGATGATTAAAACAAGTCCACTAACCATCTTTTATATATATTATATCCTAGGACAGTTTTCCAGCTCGCTTTGGAGGAATTCATTTTGTAAATCAACCATGGTACATCCATGCCCTCTATACAGTTATACGGCCGTTTTTGAAGGAAAAGACAAGGAAAAGGGTATTTTTCTCTTGTTTGTTTGCATGGTTTTGCAAAATTGTTCTTGGTTTCTAGATTGATCACTTTGATTGGCAAGGAACACAAGCAGCAGAGGCAGTGCCCCTGGTATTGAAATAAATTCCTTATGAAACACATTCACTCATTCTAAAACTATGTTTGTTTCATCATGCAGTGTGTCAATGGGGAATGGCTTCTGTTGTTCTATTAAGAGTTTTAACTTCCAAGATATTAGGAAGCTTTGCAAAATTGTAATACACTAAGCATATTTTTTAAAGAGTAAGAGCAATTGTAAATATATTTTATGTAAGAGATAAAACATTGATACTAATAGACTTTAGCATCCAGATGATAACAGAGATTAAATAAATTCACCTTCAAACACTGTTCCTTGATCAATCAAAGCTAGCTTTAAAATGTTCTGAACCTAATGCAGTAAGCATAGTTTAAAAATGCTGTGTGTAAGTTAATAAAGAAGCTGTCATGAAATGGGAGATAATCAAATTGCCTGTGTTTTAATTTATGGGGAGGTACATTTTCACAAATCTTGGTTATGTTGGGTGCAGGTTCCTAACCTATTACTTTTACTGAGATGCATAATGCTATAAGTAGCCAACATGTGAAGCATTGGAGTAAAATACTCCCAGGAAGCACCCCATCAATAACTGGACTATAGTATTTTGTACCAGCTAATACTTCTGAATATCATCTGTACCAGCTGATACTTCTGAATATCATCTCTGCAGATGATATTCAGAAGTATCAGCTGGTACAGAATACTATGTTGACTAGTCAAAGTTATAAAGTCATGAATGGCTCATGTTAACTTAACATTAGACAAAAATACGACACCTGTGTTTTAACATATGGTGATGTACATTTTCACAAGAGTGATAAATGGAAATCTGACCTGCTGGCTTAAAAGAGAAATGGTGGTTGGACTCTGGGGCATTGATTACTGCAGCACTCTGTGTTTTCATTGCCCATTTTCATCAGTCCAGTGTACCAATTTGTTTGATGTGGACACTAATCAAACTCCAGGAAAGTACACCAGCAGAAAAACCCACTCATACTGTATGTGTTAGGGCTTTTTTCATCCTTTCCCCAAGAACAACTCTTGTACCACATTCATACGCTGCCTTTCAAATCCATAGGAAATTCAAAAGCAGCTCGAAATGACATTCTAAGTAGCACTATTCTTTGAAGGGAAAGAAAAGAAAATTCCACTGTACATGCTGGAGCCCTTGAGGGTACATGCAAAGGCTAGCTAGATGGCAGCTACTAACTATCTAGAAGCAAAATGTGGTGTCCTGCTGTAGTCAGAGCAAGTGGAATTTGATGAAGGAAGAAGAAATAAATTCCATGACACACATCACAGATCCCACTCAGTAGGATATTTAAAAAGACCCTGGCGGGGTGCTGTGGTTTATCTTAGATTTCTGAGAAGCAGAGATGCTGTGTTATCCAACTCATTCTTGGTTTTTCTCTCCAAAAACACTGTAGTGTTTCTCGGTCATATGTCAGATTTTTTATATTTTTTAGTCTGCAAAATATGCTTGGGGATATTTGGGGGCACTTATGAACCTATGATTGCCTATTCTTTTAATATAAACACACACACACACACTGAAAAGCCATCTTGCTGGATATATTTGCATTCTCCCTTCAGCTTCTGCCACAAAGTGTCAGCTGCATGAAACTTATTCCAGCATGAGATGCACTGGAAGTGGTCCGAATTTTAAAATTCTGCCCAGTGGGTTTGTATCCAGTGCTGTGTGAATGGAAGTCCACTTGTACCAAGAAGTATTTTTGCAACCATTTGCTTGCACTAGCTACTTCAACCTAATTTTGGCAATCCTCCTTCCCTTTTGTACCCTTCTGCCCCACACCTCAGGCCATAATTGAGAATGCCTGCCCTTGGAGAAGCTTTTCAGTGGGCACAAGAGGCTACATTGGGGAAGAGGTATGTGAACTTCTAATCGCACTGGGTACAATTCTGATAAATTAGAAACCTTTAAGTAGTCCTAAAATGCAACATTCCTTAGAGTTTAGCAGAACATATACATACACATTACACACATACATTTATTAGCTAGGATCCGTAGAATGAGATGCATGCACTAGTGGGATTTTTTTTTTTTACTTTTCCTTGTTGAACATCAGACATCCCCAACATAGCTGCTTTTTGAAAACCTTGCATGGATTTGCCTTGTGTCAGGAAGGACTGATATCCGCTGAAGGTGCTAGCTTGTAATGTCTTTGATTCATCCTTTTAACAGATATTTCTCCATGGAAATAACCTCAACAGCCTGCACCAGCTAATCCACCCTGAGATTCTGCCTTCTGAATTTGGTGGAATGCTGCCGCCTTACGATATGGGCACGTGGGCAAGAACGCTGCTTGATCACGAATACGACGACGACAGCGAATACAGTGCGGACTCGTACAACACTTCTGCAAAAGAAGTCGAAAAGGACCTGTCTCCCAAATCCATGAAGCGGTAAGTTAGTCAGGCCTGTGAAGCAGAAAAGAAGGGTGTATACAAAATGACACCCTCCAGATTTTTGGGTGGACTACAATTCCTGACCATTGACGATGCTTGGATAGGGCTGATGGGAGTCGGAGTCCACAAAGTTCTCAAGGGCATGTCAGTAGCTATCTCTCATGTAGTTGATTTTCTAAACTGAATGACTTCTGCTGAGGGCCAGGACAGTAGCATATGATTTCCTAGGAACATAGGAAGCTGCCATAACTCAGTCATAGTGTTGGTCCGTTTAGCTCATCACTGTTGACACTGTCTGGCAGCAGGTTTTCAAGCTGTATTCTTTTTCTACTTGGAGATATCAGGAATTTTATCTGAGATTTTTGGCATGCAAAGCATGAGCTGTGGTGCTTCCCCTATGTAATTAAGCCATTCCATTAAACTGTAATGCATATTGATGCAGTAACATTTGTTGTTTTGTATTAATGAATTTGAAGTGGAAAAAGAAAACTCCACTCAAGGCAGCTTGCAACATAGAACATTACATTTTCATTAATGATGTAAAATACAAAGAGAGAGGGTCAGCAGTTTAAAAAGATCATAAAAATATTGTCTGCCTCGTATAATAAAAGCCTGCCAGAACAGAAAGTAGTGATGGACAGGGACCAAATGCACTTCATTGATTTGATTGACTATGTATTTCTATGCCACCTTCCATTCAAAGGAGTCCCAATGTGGCTTACCAACAATAAAGAACAGCCACAGCTGTAGGCTACAATTACAATGTCTGGGCAATTTAGAGCTGACCCCACCATTAACAAATCAACAATCACATGATCATAGGTAATTATAAAACCATTATAAAACAGCAGCTAAAACACAGGCTAAACATTCACCCTCACTCCTCTGCACATACTGCCTCAATAATCATTTACTCTACTGATTGAAATACAAATCCCAGCAAACAAGAGGCCATTGATTCTATAGAAATACCTACAAACAGAACCATACTGCAGCAAATGCCTTGTCTCCTACACACTGATCACAAAGGGGTGTGTTTGTGGGCAGCAGCCCCTCTACTGTTCCCCGAAGTCAAGCTCTCAGCAAGAGATTGGGATAAGCCTCCTCACAAGCAATCTCAATCCCAGCAACAGACAAAAGCAGTGATATCCTATTACAGATCTATAGGTGGGCTGTCCAGTAATTGGCAGTGGACACACCTCTTCTCTCTTCCCAGTAGCCACAGCTCATCAGTGTCCAGGCTGCTAGAGCTGCCAGTGAACTGGGTGGGTGGATGGAATTAGTTCCCTCCCCGCCCCTTGCTCGTACTACCTGGTAGTCTGACAGCCAGTCAGAATTCTCTCCATCCACATTTCATGCTCCAGCTGCTCACCACTATGGAATTTCTCTCTTTTGTCCCACGCAGCTGTGCTTCCACACTTAGCAGGACACAGAGGACAGCCTCTCCTTCTGATCTAAGGGAGCAGGTGGGATGGTGTGAAGTTATTGCAAGTCATGGCACTTTCATACTAGCCCTGTGGATCGTTGTGTGATTCCAGATGTGGAGGACAACCCATTGGGACACAGATATCAGAAATTATCATGGGGGAGCCAAGTGAATTCCCCCTTCAGGCATTATGCTGGAAGAACAAAAGCTATGGAATTGAAACACGATTCCAGCAAAGCAAGCCCAACGAGATATGCCCAACTTGTCAGACATTGCTCATATACCTGTGCAAGCCACGCTGTGTGCTACAGAGCTCAGAAATTTAGGTACCAGAGAAATAACCTCTCAGTAACAGGTTAGACAGTATTGTTAGGAACCACATATGTGACTACATTATTATGCTGAGATCTGAAGCCATCCAATTCTACAACATCAGTAACAAATATTAAATTACATTTGAAGGGAGGACTTTAGAGAAAAAACAGCATTGCTTTTCCAGTGACTGCAGTTTCTTTCGGATGAAAAAAATGTTAATGGAATGTAGCTGCATGAACTCTGAAGCTTTGTTCTCTGCTAGTTGACCAGCTTTGCTGAAGGAAACTGTCCTTGCTCAGTGATAATAGGGTGACATGTTTCCCTTTGTGTTGTCAGAAATATTAGTGCAGGCTGGTTGCCAGTCCATTTAAGTTCAAGTGCAAGGGGTGCCATGTGTCACTATCCCAAAGTATCTGTTTGAATCCTTTCTTCCTAAGCCACAGCCTGAGCTCATCCACCCACTCATGTTTTTAATATCCTCCTTGGGCATTTCCAAGCCATCCACCAGAGATCTACAAACAATTTGTTTTATTAGTCAAGTAGATTAAGCTTTTCTGTTGCACCTCGGCTAGTGGTCAAGTTAATCTCAAGAAGCTGGCGCATGTATTGCTTCAGCCAAGAATCATTCTGTTCCATGGCTTTGGGGTAAATACTGTTTTGGGTGCCTGCTAATGCTCCTCTTGAAAAGGCCAAGTAGGGCCTCTAGGTAGCATGTGATGCCAGTTTCAGAGCATTATTAGCCAGATGGTGTGTTGGAAATATTCCACTGCCAGCAGACTGCAGCTGGCAAGACTTTGTATGAAATCTAATCCCCTTTCCTCAGTAACAGGACATTTTTACCTTACTGCTAGCACAAATCCTTGCTTGACTTCAGTAATAGCTAGTAAACCTATTTTTTCATAAGATTCATTGGATTCAGATATGTGTGTTTTTTAATCTGATATTTCTATAGTCAGTATTTTATTTTTATTTTTATTATTTATTGGATTTTTATACCGTCCTTCATCACAAGATCTCAGGGCGGTTTGTCCTCTTTGATCCATAGCAGTTTCACTTCTACTAGGTAGCTCCCTTCCTGTGAATTAAGTTGATGTCTCTGCACTCGCTCAGGACACATGCCCTCTAGACATCAGTGCACTGTGTTCAGGAATAAGGCCTTTTGAAACACAAAAGACTGGAAGGGAATTTAGCTCAAATGTGCTCGGAACTGCTTACTTGGAACACTGGCTCTTCTCTGCTGGAGGGCAGACTGCTGCCTATTTGGTAGAGATGCTTTTGCCCCACCTGGAACATGATACTTTTGCCCAGTTTTGGGTGATGTCCCCTCCTGGTGCAGGCCCAGACCACACAGGAGCCCACTGACCTGCTGGAGGGGCTTTGTGGGTACAGGGGGCTGCATAGGAAGAGAAAGGTTGGTTGCTCAAGATGCCTTCTGCTTGCACCCACCAATGAATTCAATTCCATTTGTATAACTAATGTTTCTCACATTATTTCAACACCTGACTTATTTCTGTATCCAAAATGAGTAAATTGGATGTTGAAGTGAATTAAAAGAGGTTCATTGATTTGTGCAAGATCAGAAGCTCTTAACTTCTGTATGTTTTTATCATGGAGTAAGTGATCATGTAAACTTGAGGGTACCCAACAGAGTGCTCTCCAAATGTTGGTGGACTCCAAGCCCCAGCATCTTCGCCCATTGGCCATTCTAACTGGGGTTGATGGGAATTGTAGTCCACAACATCTGGAGGGCACCACCTTGGTGATCCCTGATATAAGGAATTCAGTGTTGTTCTCTATGGTGAGTGGATCAGATTCATCAAGAGATGACCAAAAAAATGTATTCTTTGTTAGTGTAAAATAATGATTGAAAGTGATTTATCTGTTAGCGTAGACACAATTTGTATCTCAAGGTAGCATTCTGGGGTGACAAACCTCAAAAAAATACAGTTTAAATCTGTCCTGAGAAAAGTTTACCAGCTTTCTTTAGAGGAAGTATGGAGAAGCTGTAGCCCTTTAGGCGTTGTTGGACTATAGCTGCCATCATCTGTGACTTAATAATGACAATTTTATTATTATTGGCCATGCTGGCAGGGTCTGATGGGTGTCGATTTCCAACAACATTTGGAGGGTCATAAGTTCCCCACCCCTGATATAGTGTGTGGAGGAGAGGTGTACATATTTAAATATTAAATATACACTGGTTGTAGGTATCACACCATATTTCCCAAGCGATTTTCTGGATACTGGCTAGCTTTTAAAAAATAAATAAATAAGTGAAGTCTGCTTTCATTTGTCTTAATATCAGGCTTTTCTTTAAAAAAAAAAACTTTTTTCCACAGGTCTCAGTCAGTTGTGGACCCTGGAGTGTTAAAGCGCATGGATAAAAACGAAGAAGAAAACATGCAACCCTTGCTTTCTCTTGACTAACAATGTCTGAGCATCGAACATGAATTGGGGTGGAAGGTATTGCCTTTCGGCAACAAGCAAACCATTGGGAGCAGAATGTGTACCAGCCAGAATCCTATTTTTCATGTTAATGTAGCATAACGTAATGAGGCAACAGGTTTTGCCAGTCAGCCTGGAACATGAGAGCCCTGGGCTGGAAAACAGGGTGGAAAGGAAGAAGATGAAAAGGAGCAAATATCAATAATATATTCTGTTAAGTGCCAACCTGTTTGTAAATAGAGTCTATTCCTTCTCTCTGCATTTGTAAGTAATGGTAGGGATGTAGTACAAGAAAGGGGGAAAAAGAGTGGCTATTAAAATATGCCAGTTGAATGCACTGTAAAAGAACGAAAAGCACTCTGAGAAAAAAGAAAGAAAGAAATCAGACCTAAGTAACATTCATCCTTTTTATACAAAGCCATATTACACCTTTCATATGGACTGCTTTATTCTGTTCAAACATTTTTTCTTTAAACGAGAAGATATAGGGTCCTATAGACATCGTTGTAACTGGTGTGATGTTACCTGTCAATCAGATTGTATTTCACAGACATTGCTGAGGTTCATGATGGAGACTAGAAACCATATGAGAGAGAGAGAAAGAGAGAAAGAAGGTATAGACACAGGGAGCCAAGCACCTTTCTTTGGCATAAAAGACAACTGGTTTTTAATCTTTTAATACTAAGTTTGGGGTTTTGAGACCCATTTGGGTCCTGAGCATAAGGCGGGTCTCAAAGCATCTGCCTCTTATCCAGTCCCCATTTGAGAACTTGCCTCCTTGACTGGATCATTTGTAGTAATGCTCAGCATTCCACGCCTAATACTCAGCAGCAACAGATTGATGCATTTCTAAACCTTACAAAACTGAAGTCTGAATACATATCTATATATTTTTACCACTCTCTACATATAAAGTGTCATTGGTAGATAAGTATATGTAATCAAGGATTTATAAAAACAAATCATACCTATTTGGTGTGCTTAGAGTTTATTATAGATTGTATATTAAGACAATGTCATCGTTAACATAGTAAAAGATTAAGTACTGCATCCTACTTTGAGCAAGATTTAATTGTTATAAGTACGGTGTAGTACAATACCATGCTAAGGCCACCTTTTGTTTTGTGATGTAATTGTGTAGATGAAACATGTGCCATACTGAGAGAGAAAATACATTTTTACCTCAAAAGACCAAACAGTCCCTAAAGTGGACTGAACACGGTCAGCTGTAGTTTAGGGGTATATATTCATCTTTGATGTGTGCTGATATGCTTGTGTATTTCCACCGTACATCAAGACAAGAATGTACCCTACAACTATACAGATCTCTGTCATCAGAATTTAATATGCCACTTGAACAGGAATGACAAGATCTCTTTCTCGCAAAAAAACCAAAACGTTACTACTGAACTCTTAAGGGCTCTGAAGAAATATATTGGAATTAATTATTGGATATTTAAGATGCCTAAGATCAGGCTTAATGCTGCGACAGATTGTGTTTCTATTGAAAATCTTCAGTTTCAAGACAGTAGAATGACTTGTTTGTTTTAAATCACCTCCATACCATTCAGAGACAACCTTCAGATAATTTTGGGGGCAAGAAGAATTAAAATACATTCTGCCTGTACTGTCTTTGTGTAATTCAGATACTCTGTTGAGACACCATATGCATGTCTGCTATCATTGATTTCCACTGCAAACTAGTGTTAAAATGATGTGAGGCTGTAGTGTATTCTAGACCACTTAATGCACTGCTGGATGCTCAGTTAAGAGATTCTTATTTGGCTTAATTTTTCTTTTCCTTATTTAAATTATGACAATAGTGTTCTTTGCAGGCTAGAGCATTGGTTACATTATTGAAGCATTCATCATTCTAATAACATGGTAAACAAGCAACCTATCTATTAAGCAGGGAAACCTTCATGGTGGGAACACTATGATGAATGCATTAACCAAAACGGATCTGTTTTTGACCGGAATGGCTTGTAGTTGACAAGACCTATGCTTATCACATCCAGAGATCTTAAGTTGAAGGCTCTGATCTTAAAACAATGACTACCTATTGTATGATATCAATTGCCCTTGGGCCACCTCACTGAATAAACACTTAACAGGCAGCCATGGCCAATCTAGGCTATCTAGCATATGTGCCAGGACCAGCAACTGTATCTGGTTTGACCCTTGGTGGTAAGTAAGCAGCCTAACTTATCACAAGACTGCAGCCTCAGAGTTTTCCTAGAAATACAGCTGCAGCACCTTTAGCAACATCAGCAGTAAGAACTTTGCATGTCTCTACATGTGGCTCTACATCAGTTCCCATGGAGTAATTTGATTAGATATGTGTTATTTCTCAATTGAAGCTCTGGTCTCTAACTTTAGAAGTTTCCTGTATAGCACTAATACCTTTTTGCATGGCTCCATAGGAATGAGCAAGCTGTTTAGTAACTGGAATCCTTATGCTTCCAAACTGATAAGAGTTAGACAATTTGGAACAGAAACCATGCTAGGCAAAATGAAATGGTAATTTGTTCTTAGCTCTATAGTGGATAAGCTTAACTGCAGGTGCAGACATTTGTAGCAGTGCCAGACAAGAGGACTCTGTCTTGGTGCAGCACACAAAAACAAGAGTCTGGTGTTGAAAACAAAAATGGAACACACCTGTAGTTGGCACCCGTCTGTCTTGGGAGACAATGGACGAGTGTTCCTTTACTGGTGGGATCAAACTGTTGGCAGGTTGCAACACTTACTGTGGCTGTAGAGACTGATGCGGGAGAGACATGATCTGTTGCAGCTGGGGCAGATGATGACGTCTGGTTGAGCTGTTGCAGATGCACCATGGCATTTCTTCTCTCTGTGCTATGGATATATGACTTGACTGCCTGTCTCCAGGCACTGCGGTCATCTGCAAGGGATGGGTTTATGTTGCCAGACTTCATGTCATGTTCACAGACATCTTTAAAGCACAGCGTTGGTCTGCCAATTGGCCTATGGAATCCAGTTAAGAGATCAGCTCACCTATTATGCAATTTCATCAAACCACTGGCAGCAACATATAATGCATGGCTCTGAAATTATATCTGTGAAATGAATAATGGCATTTGTGGTACATCTTGAACTGTGTTGTGTACATAGATCTGGGTAGGTGGTGAATGAATGATCTTTCTGGTGGTTAGAGTCGGGAGATGTTGTGTCATATGGTATGTTAGTTGCTCCAAAGTCTTAAGATTTGAGATCTGCCAAATACATACAAGCTGATAGAGATAGGAAGCTCCTGGAACCCTGGAATTATGCTACAGTCAGTTTCTCATTGTACAATAATATCCTGGCTGAGGCAGTAGGCAAAGAGCTAAGCAAAGGCTTTGTTGAGTGGGAGAGCTGCTCACTTCATTATGAGCTACAGGAGCTATCCTTTCAGGACCATATGCACCATCTGTTTCCCTATAAATCCTTGTTCTCTGGCAAAAAGCTTTTATTCAGAAAGCCAAGGGTTTTTCGGGGGGGGGGGGGGATAAATGAATTCAAGCCTCAAATACTGTGTTTTGTATCACTAGGGCCTGTCCCCATGATTCCTTCCATATATATGCTGTCATGAAATGGATTATAGGTGGGTCTATTTCATAGGCTGAATCACTCTCATTTAGAGCAATAAAAAAATCTTTTTTCTTGCAGTGTCAGAACTAATTTGCCCAGAGTTAACATGTTCCATATTTAAGCTTCAGTCAAGTCAGCGGTGCTTAAGCCACAGTTGACAGTTTCTGAATGTACACAGACAGAATTGCTGCTGGTGTGACTGAGCATAGCTTTATTAATTCCACTTTACAAAAGCTGAATTTCATTAAGGCTGTTATCCTGGCCTCACTTACCTGGGAATAAGCCCAGCTGAATTCAATAGGACTTACCTCTGAGTAGTCATGGTTAGAATTGTGGGGTAACTCACTTTTAACAGCACAATCCCATCCAGGTCTACTCATTGGATGTTAGGTATAGAAAGTGAGTATAGGTTGGCATCTCTAAAGGTTCTTATTTTTGCAATCTTCATGAAACTTCATAAAGGAAAAATCAATCTTACCTCATGAAACCTCTGTATACTAAATGGCTCGTTTTAGTTTTATTTTTGCATTTGAATTCTTGTCTCTGTGTGCAATTTCTGAAATGCATCCCAATGTCTAATTCATCTATTGCTGTAATGAACACTCAGATAGTTCTCTCAGGAGGTAACACCATGATTTTACATAATTCAGCCTCCATATTTTGCTGAGAATAAACTGATATGTTCCAAAGGAAGTACTCTCACTGTACAAAATCGGGTCTTCAGAGAGCACCAGCAGATTCTAGGCGCACTGTATGTCCCATAGCCACAAATTAATTCAGCAGCAGATTTTCAGAGGTGGGTGAGGGAAATTAATAGCTTATTCCTAAGCAGGCTTCCTCCTTTTATGAATTCAAGATGGCTTATGATGCCAGTAGAAAAAGTCCTTCAAATGAGAAAGCCAGCCCCTTTGATAGCGGTGATCTAAAGGAATATAGGACATGATAAAATCTTACTCAACTGAGCCATCCTTGGGTTCAACCTCAGAAGCAGTTTAGGAACCTCCTGTATCTATTTTACATGTTTGCCTGAATTATAAACTAATACATACTGAGAACTAGATCCTTGGCAAAGTGATTGTTTTGAATATCACATCATGGAGCAGCCATGGCCTGGAGGTTCAGCACCTAAATCTCATGTAAGAACACATGCTGCACATTTTTGTTACAGGACCAGCAATTTCACATTTGAGAGAACTCTTGGGGGGATTCCACACTGACCCAGTGAGTTGTTCATTTTATTTCTTAGAAAAGCCTACGACTTCATATTTTGTCACCACTGCCTCAGATGCTGACTCCCTTCCCGAGAAAGTTAGTTCAGGTACAGGGATCTGCCTTACATCTTCCACAGTTAAAACAGATGCAAACAATTCATTCAGATTCTTTACGGTCTCCTTTTCCTATTTTAGCAGGCCTTTGACTCCTTTGCTGTCTAAAGATCCAATTACCTCTCTGCTCCTGGTGTTTTTCTTGGGGATTGTTGGGTTTAACATTTTTAACAACATGCTTCTTAAATTATTATTTTCCTTCCATCCATTATTATCTACTTGCATTTCTTTTGCCAAAGTTTGCATTCCTTTTTGTTCTCATTTCGACAACACTTCCATTTTACTTCCTTGACTGCTTGTTACCCATTCTGGCAACCTCTTGGTCTTGGTGATACCTTTCCCAGTTCTAGCTAAGCTTCTATTATTGTGGTTTTTAATAACCCCAAGCATTCTGGAGAGAATGGTAGCTTTCTGCCCCTCAGGGCACAGCTGGGACCTCTGCCATGGCAATGATTCCACCCCCGCAGTGGTGGTGCCCAGCAGATATGCATATGTGCCATCCTGCCGCCACACCCTCCATCAACATTGGTCACCACCAATATGTGGGTGGCAGCTGTGTTAGGGACTCTAACTCTATTGGGTTGTGACTGTTAAATCTCAGTGCAAATCATGACTTTGTTGCCATTGTTTTTATTACCACATCTAGTTTATGTGTAGCAAAGGGTTTACTAAACCCCTTGAAACAAGGTCACATTTCAGCCTAAGTTAAGTACATGCTTACTGTTCTGAATGAAATATCTGAATTTTGACTGGCTCATGCCAAATCTCAGTAAAAAGACAGGCTTTTAAGAATACCTTTTGGTTTGTTGCCATCAACAGGCTTCTAAGATTTGTTAGAAGATTATGAGACCAGAGGCAGAAACTACAGCCAGGCAGTTTTGTGGGGGTTTTTTGGGGTTAGATGCTTGATAGCAACTGATATGGCATTAACATGGATGACAATATTAAGCATAAGTATGTTAACATGAAATCAAGCTAATGAGATGTTATTTCTTTTAAAGCTTTGAGATGTACTGTAAAGTGCCATATTAATGTGTATAGTAGTGCCTGTTAGATATATAAAGATGCGCAAAGCATTGCTTATCATATTGTGCTGGCATTATATCAAGATTTTTGTTGTTGTTTGTGTCACCGTTCTTCAGGTGAAAAATAGAAACTGAGGCCTAAATGCATGCAGATTTCAGATCTGCATTCTTTGCCAATTAATGTTTGAGGCTGGTGGAAAAAGTCAAGTGGTAACTTCCCAATTCTTTTCCTGAAATTGCTCCACGTGGTCTGATTGAGAATTAACAACACCCTAGAAAATTGTAGGAAACATTAATCATTGGCCCATCACATAAGGATGGTGGAAACTTCATCACAAAAAAGGGAAAATGCACCTCAGGGTAACTGTTCCATCGAAAAATGGTGCAAATCAGACAAATGTTTTCACAGAGGAAATGTTGGTTGACTTGTCCATACTCTCAGTTGAGCACTGCTAGTCTGTAGTGATTAGAAGATTACTAATAGCACTAGCATTTGTGCTATTTTTATATACATATCTAACATTATGTCTTTTGGTCTCTGTGTGATGTGTAGCACAATCCTTCATATACCTTACTCAAAAGTAAGCCTCATTGAACTCAATGGGGCTTACTCTCCCAAGTAAGTGGATGTGGGATTGCAGCCAGAAGCACCTTTCACAGTCACTCTCTTTTGTGTTATATGTCTGTGCTACCTGCTCATGTGACGTTTTTGATTAGGATGGAGTTAAGAATGGAAAGCAAATGATGCCGACAATTTACAGTGGCTTTGTGTAGACCATATTGCAGCCAAGTTACCTAGAGCTGTATATGCTGGATTTGAAAGAGAAAGAATAATCTTTTTTTTAAAAAGGAAACACTGGATGGTTAATTCAGAGAGGGAAATAGAACTGATTATTTTCCAGTATTATTAAAAGCCGCCAGTTTTCAGATGAGGCAGGGACCACATTCCCATGTTCGTTTTTGAGGAGAAAGTTACCACATAATGACATTACCTTTTCAATTTCACCTGGTGACTGTTCTTATAAAATGCACCTCCACATGGTGCCAGGTGGTATTTATCACATTAGGAAATGCTTGAGGCCTGCCAGGTGCCCCGAGGCGATATTAAATAGCAGGCACATTTATAAGAATGACCCTCCCTATGAAACTGACAGGGTAAAATTGTATTGTGATTGAATCTGGGAATTGGACCAAATCCATGTTGCTAATGAGAGTTCTGCTGAGAGAGATCTTTTTTCTTGTTCACTGTACTGACTGGGAAGAACGTATATTTATTGTACTACATTTGTGCCAAAACTGATCAGTATAAGTACATGGAATAGAATGTTTCATATTCATTTATTCGCGCAAGACTCTTTGAAAAGTTGTAACAAACCTTTTCACTGTTTATATAAACAATATATATTTGAACAAAAATAAACAACTGAAGCTAATTAGTAAGGATGGCTTCAATTTTGTCAAAATAAAGCTTTGATGAAAAAAATGGCTCAGGACATCTTGATTTTGTCTTAATTTTCATAGCTTTTTCCTTTTCTGACAGTACTGAGAATCAACAGTTTTAAGAAAAAGTAGTAACATTCTGATATGTTGCTTAGATGATATTAAATATAAACATCAGCAAATTTTTGAATTGTTTTTGATCCAAACTCAATTTTTTGACCAGACCTTATTATATTTTTAAAAGTTGTTTGCATATCATAAATCTGAATTGCCTTCCTTCTAGAAGGAGCTCAGGACAATGTACAATAAAAATCCCACCAGAACAGAAGAACATATCAAATGAACAAACCATATACAAATAACTATACATTCCCTGGAGAAAGGGGAAAGAAGGCAGTATGTGATGTGCAAAAGGAAGAAGAGATTTTGGGGCTTAAAAAAAAATACTGCAGTGTTCTGCCTTGTCTAGGAACTATAGAATGAACTCCGCCTCCCTAGAAGGTGAAGCTATGGCAAACCTGTTGCTGTCTGTTGTCTTTGAGGATGGGCTTTGCTGGATCAAATCAGAGTCCATCTGGTCAAGCATTCACAAACAGAGCACATTGGAAATAAATACCGTCTTCAGTTGTGTGTCTCCAGCCACTTTTAATCAGAAATGTACTGCCTTTGAACACAGAAGCCCCGTTCTGATTTATTATGGCTAACAGAATTTGTTTCATTGATTGCCCCAGAGATCTAATGTTTTGACAGATAGATAATAATATCTCTCTATTAGCTCTTTGCACAATTCATTTTTTTAACCACTATGTTTAGTTGGCCTGATCCACTGGGGCTCTTAAGTTCTTAATCCAAGACACATTTTTCTCCATCCTTAACATAGTCACATGCTTAGCTGACTGCTTTAAGAATGTTGCTGATGCTATCCACTGAATTCTTCTTTCCTTTAGGCAGGCAAACATTTAATTACATCCTCTTTACAACACTCCTGTTTACATCTTTAGCATGCAAGATCAAAAACATAAAGGTTGCCTATTTCACATCATGGATGTAGTGATATCCTAAATTAATTAGCTACAAAAGCATTTCTAGCTTCAGAGTTCATTTGATGTTCTCTCCAAGGATGAACCTCCTACCTACTCGCTGCATTAAAAATAATAAAACTAGAACTTAATAATAATGTTTCATTTAAAATATGAATTTACACTTCTGAGAGACAGGACATATCTGCAGAACACAAGCTTAGGGCAAAAGTAGATGCGCAAAACATGAAGTGTAAATAAACAGCAGTCAGGTTTTGGGTTCAACTTTCCTGGGGTTTGAAGGAGGTGAGAGGAAGAAAAGGGGATGGAACCTTAGCCTTGGAGTAAAGTGTGATCTTTCTCCCCTCTGGTTATCTCCCTCCCTCCCCTCCTTCTTGACAAGGTGTCTGAATGGGTTCACACACTGTGTACTAGATCTAGTGGCTTCCTCGGGTGCCTTGCAATCTGTTAGGGAATGGGGGGCCTTGCACTCTTTCCCTTTATTCAATACACGCACCTGTCTTTGCCACCATTGCACACATCTTCTGTTATGCCTTTGGTAAGATTCTTTCCAGATCAAGTGTTGCATTCCCACTGTGATGCCCGAGTTCCCTGTGCCAGAACTTAAGGCAATCTGTACTTGCATAGGACTTTATCACTTTTGCCT
Source organism: Podarcis pityusensis (assembly GCF_964106645.2). Taxonomy (NCBI): domain Eukaryota; kingdom Metazoa; phylum Chordata; class Lepidosauria; order Squamata; family Lacertidae; genus Podarcis; species Podarcis pityusensis. Next base: position 55,638,659 of record NC_138026.1, read on the forward strand.
GTTTCCTTGTGCAGTCTAGTTCAACAGCACCCTAAAGGCTCCAGCTGGAAATTCCCCCCGGACGTTAATTCTGCCTTTGAAATCTCAGATTCAAGCAAATTTCATTGTATTGCCTCATCTGCTGTTACTCCACAGCTTCTTGGTTGCAGCACTGCTCTACAGCCAGCTATGACGGTTGCTCCTGAACTTAATTCCAAAGCCAGTAGGTGGAGGAGAATTAACAGTTGCCATGGTTTATTTCAATTTTATTGGGCATTGTGTGTGTGTGTGTGTGTGTGTGTGTGTGTGTGTGTGTTCCCCAGCAAATGATGAGTCACCATGGAAAGAGTTCATTGCAGGTTGAAAGTTGGAAAGCGACCAATTTATACTGGTGCATATTTCTGTTCCTGAGTGTTGTGGTGGATCACAATGTCTTGCTGCTGCACTGAATTTGAAAGATGCATTATGGCAGCAATTACAGCACATGGCAAGACAATTTTGTCAGGAAGCATGATGAGGTTTCTGGGATGGGGCCATCCAAGGTTAATGAAGAAGAAATAGATGGTGTCGCTAGCAGTTAAGAGGCAATTTGAAAAACATGCCGGTGACACTGATGGGAGAGAGAAAACCACAAGGTGGAAAAGTCACGTATAGAACTGGGATGGAGGTCCACAGGCTGAATACAGCCCTCGGGGCAGGCCATGCCTCACTCCCAAGCTCCACCTCTCTCTGCCCCTGCTCCAATCTCTCCTTGAGAGCTTTTGTAAGGTTGGAACGTGTCCTTGAACAGTGGCAACGCTCCTCCTTGCCTGGCTGGAGAGATGCAGAAACCTTTGGCTATTGTGGGGATGGAATGTAGCCTTCAGTACAAAGGAAAGAGCCACATCCACTTTAGCTTCTGACCCTGCTAACCTTTGCCTCTGACCAAGCTCTGCATTGTGTTGGCAAAGCAGCAGACATTTCTGGCGCTGATCCTGCACTGTGCTGAGCTCCCAGCTGCCTTGAAACCCCCTGCCTTGGTAACTCGCAGGAGGGCAATGCAGTCTCACCTGCATCACATTGCTAGCTGCTATTAGCTACCATCAAACATGGACAGATAATAAACCCTCCTCTTCCCTTTTTAATGAGAAGCAGCAATCAGGTAAGAACCATAAGATTCAAGTGTGGTTGCCTTTCGCTGATTTCTCTTGCCGCACCATAAATGTATCCTTCCTCATGTCACATATGAGAAATGGAGGGTGGCTTGCACATCCGTTGAACTCATTAACTGGCTTGAAAAGCTGAACACAAAATGCTAAGCCCCGTGGCAGCGTGTTATAATTGTGCTTTCCCACTGGGAACAGAGTTTAACACTTTGGGGCAGTCTGACAGAGAGCCAGGGTGTTCTCTAACGAGGATGGTCAGAAATGAGGTACAAAAGAGGATAGAGGAGTCCCCAGAGATAATAGCTGAATAATATGAATCCAGCCATGACCTACCTGTGAATGTGTTAACTACCATAATAAATCTCCACCTATAGAACCACCTGGATAAAAGCAGGGAGTTTTTTTCCAGCTCTGCAAAACCTCCCTTTCTAATAAGCTGCCTGCAAAGGTTGGAAATAAAAGAGCTGCAGTGGTCCACTTCCACCTACCACTATGGCTGAAAGCTTCCAAACATTTCTCAGAGAAGCTGGAAGTTCCCAGGTTAAAAAACAGGAAAGCCTAGAAAGGCATTGGAGCCTTTAAACTATTAGGGCCCTTTAAAGTGGTCATATTTTAGGTTAGGAGACGGAAATGTGCAAGTGTACAAGCACACCTGGATTCAAAGCAAGACCTAGTGTCATACCTAGTGCTTTTCTTCTAGAAAAAAATGGCTGGTACCCACTATGAAGTTATTACAGTAAGTGCCACAATTTTAACCCTTGAGTATCTCCAGAAAAAAGTACTGGTCAAACCCTCTAACACATCAAGGTGAAAAACTGGGACACTGTCTTCTGGGGCCACCCTTTTTTTGGGGTGAGATTGTGGCATCCAAAATAGCCGCTGTCCTCTCACATGAAAGAACACAATGTCCCGGTTTTCCCCAGACAGTTGAGGGGTGTGCTGTGTGTGCAAGTCTCAATTCCTTCTTCTCGATTAGCTCTGTTATATTACTATTGACATCAAAGGAAATTTAGCATGCCCTCTTAGAAAACAGTTTTATCATTGCTTCTTAAGTGGGCCTATTAAATTTCATTTGAATTCCAAAGTGCTCTTTTACACATACATTACATGGCTTTGTACATACAACAGTATATTATCATCCCCATATTGTAGATGGGATACTGAAATGTAGAGAGTTGAACTCACTTAGTGAGTTAAAGGCAGGGGCAGGTTCTAAGCGAGAAGCTTCTTGTTAACGCAGCTCTGTTGTTTACCCACAACACCATGTCAGCAGCACTTCTGTAGCCTCACCTCCAACCCCAGTCACCCATGATGCCTAAAAAGGTGTTCCCCAAACAGGGAAGGCTTGTTGAGCATAGCAGTATAAGATGATGCTTTTGGGGAAAGAAGGGTAAGTTCAAAGTGCCTAATCTATTGACAAGATAAAGAGAGGAAAAGGAAACAAAGATAAGTATCTAACTTTGTGTTTAGATTTTGTGAGTCACCATAAAATGTCATAAAGCCACATGATTATTCCTTCGTGCTCATGTAGCAAAAGTATTGGAGTACTGAGGATTTGGAAACAAGGAAGCAGTGAGCCCATGGATGCCGATATTACGTTGTTTTGTGTGTGTTATAGAAAGGCATTCCACCTTCGCATTAGTCCTTTAATTGCCCTGTTACATTAGGTGCCTCTAAAGCAAGAGCAATAGTCCCACCAAACCTCATAAATATTAATAGTCCAGAAATAACTTTTAGGCTAGTCCCACATGAATGGCTATATTATGCAAAAGAACAGCATGCAAGCACAGACAGGCAGACTTGTGGGAGGTGATTAGAATGTACGAGCGGATCTATCCAGACATCTAAATCACATTTTCTAAATACCATTATTCATTTCAATTTTGGAGCTAGGATTTTTATGAGATTTATTGTAATTTGACTCCCCAGGTGCTAAAGAATTTAGAATGGCTGTCAGAAGCTGTATCTTTGGGGAATTGCAATCTCTAAATAACACTGAAGGGAAACGTGTTTCAAAGTAATGGGAATTACATCAAATATTACCTTGGTCCCTGCACAGTCCAACGTTCATTAGCTGAAACAAATGTATCGCTGTGCTGTATTTCCCAAGGGGCCACAGAACCCCCAAAAGTTCTAGCAAATGCAACCCTATGAAGGTTGGGGGAAGAGGGAGATAGTGGTGGAGAAACTGCCACTTCCTAAGCCATGCAGGGCCCATACCTGGAAGGATGGAAGGGAGCAACATTCCCCCCTCCTCACTGTTGTTTTTCCTTTTTTAGGATATTTTCCCTTCAGTTTGTTCCAGTGGGAGGGGAAATGTCTGAACCAGATACAAGGCTGATGTAGTTTCTGACCCATTCTAGAGCCATGTCCTAGGAGGGGCTTTGGACCTCCCAAACTTGCCTCTGTCCTGGGACACCCAGTTTTGACCCTTAATGAGGGTGTATCAGCAATTGCAGCAGAGTTTTATTTGATTGCACAGGGAAGGTATCCAACCATGGATCGCCCTCTCCATCTGCAGAAAAGGAGGTTCACCGTATCCTGCAACCTCTTGGCCACTCTCCAGCGTAGGATTGCTCTCTTAGTTGCCTTGTGTCAGAAAACAAGTACTTAGGGAAGGGTGGATTCAGATTTGCCTCCATGTTAAATCATAGCTGTCAACTTTTCCCTTTTCTTGTGAGGAATCCTATTTGGAATAAGGGAAATTCCCTTAAAAAAAGGGAAACATTGACAGCTATGTGTTAAATAGATACCAAGGTGGAATGTAAAGATCATGTATGCCTGCCCTCATAGCAACATGAGCATAAATCATCACGGATGCACAACAAAAGGAGTGGTTGAAGAGGCCCTTTGACAACTTGCATAAACCTCATTCTTAAGTTATCCTGGTGCTTTAGTTGATAGGCTGAAAATATATAAAGACAGCCAGGGCTTCTGTATCACTAATAGAATCATAGAATCACAGAGATGGAAGGGACCACAAGAGTCATCTGGTTGCACTGCTGGAATATTTTGCACCACAAGGGACTCAAACCCATGACTCTGAGATTAAGAGTTCCGTGCTCTACCGAGTGAGCTATGAACCAACAGTGAATGTTGGTAGCTTTGGCTTCACTGCTGCCTGATAAGGTGGAGCAGCCCAAATATTCTCCTATACATTTACGCAAGGCAGAGGAACCCAGCCCATATTGGCTGCTGCTTGGTGCTGAGAATATAGGACATGGAGGCAGACACTTGTGCTAAATGGGATCCCAAAGAGGTTTGGGTGAGTTTAAATATCAGAAAGTCCGCGACAAAGAACAGACCATAGCAGTTTAGTTGTGCTGCCAATGTTTGTGTGTGATCATGCATCAAGTTAAGGGGAATTATTCACTCTCGTCAAGAAGGGGCAAAATATTCTAGAAGCAGTGGTACTGAGTGAGGCTGGGAAGCCAAGGAACAGAGAAGAAAGGGAAAACCGAATCTCACATTTCTACTAACAGTGCAATCCTGCGTAAGTATACATAGTAGTAAATCCCACTGTGTTCTATGAAGTTTGTTCTCAAGTAAGTGTGCATAAGGTATGGCAGGCTACATCTTTGGCAGCTGAGCTTCAATGGATAAATACAGTGTTTGTGCACAAACTGAATTTGAGATGGACATGGCTCTTTCAGTTACTGGCATGCCTATGGCTGCCAAGTCAATATCTTAGGTTAGTGTAAATGTTTGAGTGGCAAGTACCCATTTGTACATGAATCAAGTATTTACAAAGATCTTGTTCTGAATGACATGGAAATATATGCCCTCTGTGTATGTCTTGGCCCTCTACCAAAAAAAGAGTATAGTTTCCTGCTGTGTAGGTACCGAAGTGGAAATGCGTGAGCGTTGTAAACTATAAAGCTCATGAATACAGGAAAAGGCAATCATAAAATGCATGGGCTTCCACAGTTTATATCAGGTTTATGGTACAAATCAAATATATTTACTGGGCAACAGGTTTTATAAAGCTGAATAAAGACAAAAAGTCAACTTGTTCATGTCTGGCATCCTCAAACACCGTAATAAGGATGAGGATAGAGAGGAAACAAATGTGAGATATATTGAAAAATCAGTACTAGTAGAGCAACAACCACCACCAGTAGTAGTAGTAGGAAATAATTGATAGTGATGAATTCTACTACTGTGGTGAATGTATCACAACTGGGTCATCATTAAGGGGAACCATCAAATAGCTGAAGGGAGGAAGTTCCACAGCTAGGGTGCCACTGCAGAGAAGGTCTTATCCCATGTTGCTGCCAAACATATTTTCCCCATAAGCAGGATCACCAACAGGGCATCCAGTATATAAATGATATAAGCCATTCATAGAGACTCTGAAAAATTAACACCAAGTTGCATGGAATTGCATGAGGGCAGTGAAAATATCCAAAGTTCCCCTATATCAGAATTGCTCTTCACTGCTTCCCAATCACTATAAAGTTTCATAATTCTTCACACGTTTTTACAGCAAATGTATTTTAACAAGCATGCTCCTTAAAATGCTGCCAAACCCGTCAGTCTTACCCTGATGACTGAAGCATTAATTTTCAGGCGGAAGAATATTCATCTATTTTTATCTCATGGCCACTTGCTGTTTTGATTAACTTATGCTGTAAAAACCAGGATCCCTTATCCCTGAGATTATATTTGTCCTGGATTAAGGCAATTAAATGATAACGATGGTTTTGCTTTCACAAGGCTGCCGCTGACACAGATAAAATCTGACAGATCAGATCTCCGACAATGTAATGGTGTCACAATGGAAGCATTTCTGCTCCACTTACATCTGTGAGGAAAAAGCGACATGATTGTTCAGGAGGAGAGAGAAAAAGGCAGCGTATACTGAAGCATCCAATTAAACCACATCTTTAAGGCCAGCTTTCTGCTGGTCTGATATCCTTAGGCATGTTATCATAGCTAGGAACCTGTCCAGAGACATATGTGTTGTATTTGGAAGGCACCACACAGGTAAAATCAGTTCACATATGATCGTGCAACATCATAGCAGCAGGAAAGGGCTTGGTCCCTTTCTATGGAGACCTATATCTGAATGCATCCATATTTCCTGAGTCTGATCTGTGAAGAGCGAAAGGCTGTGTTCACTCCACTCCATCATTGTTGTGATGGGTAGGGTGGAGGGAAGCTGTTTCTCTGAAACACTGTCTCAGCATTGGGGAGAGTGTCTGCAAGTGTGTGTGGGTTTGTGTGTGCTGAATATGTGGCGAGTGTGCATGTCTCTGTGTCTCTATGGTGTGTGTCTGCACACATGTAAATAAACATTTGCCACAGTTATCACTGGAGGCAACCCTGGTAGAGGTGGGCAACTGGTTAAAAACAAGTTTTGCCGTCCCGGCCCTAAATTGTGATGAAACTTAACTATGGTTTGCTGAAAGGATCCTGTTTCTTAAACTATGGTTTGAAACTAATAAGGTCAGTTTGTTGAGGTTAATCTAGATCAGATCAGAGGTTTTCAGATCAGAGGGAGAGGGGAGAATGGGTGAGGTGAGGCTCATTTCTGCTTGTTCTCTAAATGATAAAATATGATTTACCAGGCCACTACAAAGGTAACAAATACATAGACACAGTAGCTCACCAGGCCCTGGAGATTTGAATTCCTTTAAAGTATCTAGGTGTTTCCTTACCACCTCTTTTCTTATTTTGAACTGCAGCTCCCTCCTTACAACATTTGTTCTGTTATCACCGGGTTGGGCATCGCTTTCCTTTTGGGTGAAGACAAAGACCAGGAAAGTGTTGAGCAGTTCCACCTTCTCTCTGCCACCCAATAGCATTTCTCGATCTTCTCCATGCAGAGGACCTACCACTTCCTGGTTCTTCTTTTTGCTTTGAACACAGCCAAATAAACCCTTTAAATTATTCTTAACCTCTCTTGCAAGCCTGAGCTCATTCTGAGCTTAAGCCTGCCTCGTATTCAGCCTGCAACTGTTGGCTACCCGTGTATACCCCTTTGCGATTTCCTTTTTCTAACATTTCTTATACTTGCCCTTCTGAAATCTCAGCTCATCTCCTTATGCAGCCACACTGGTTTCTTTAGATGCTTCCTACTTTTCTTCCTTGTTGAATTGTCTGGATTTGTGCCTTCAGTATTTCACCTTTAAGAAACTCCCATCCATCTTGGACTCCCTTCACTTTGAGTTTCTGACCATGGGATCTCATCCAGTAGGTCCTTAAGCTTTTTGAAATCAGCCTTCTTAAAGTTCAGAGTGCATGTCCAACTGCATTCAGTTCCCTTACCTCTGTATAATGAAACCTAGGAGGACATGATCACTTCCTCCCAAGGTTCACAGTACTTTTACTTCATTAATCAGTTCCTCTCTGTTGGTATGGACCAGGTCCAAGATAAATGATCCTTTGTTGCTTCTTCCACCTTCTGGGACATGAAATTGTCAGTGAGTCAATTGAGGAATCTGTTGGATCTTATATTCTTGGCAGAGTTTGTGTTCCAACAAATATTGTGTTCCAACAGATATTGGGGTAGTTGAAGTCTCCCATGATTACTGTATCTCTCATTTTTGAATTTGTGGTGATCTGCTGTAAGAAGGCATCGTCCAAGTCTTCGGTCTAGCTTAGCAGTCTGTAGTAGACATCCACAATTTTTACCCATATACTCTCAGTCTGCCTCTAAGGTCATGGATCTCTTCACAAGTCTACACATCCTTTACTTATAATGCTACTTCTCCTCCCTTCCTGTTTGGTCTATTCCTTTTGAATATGTTATATCCCTCAATTTCTTCATTCCAGTCATGAGTCTCATCCCACCAGGTTTCAGTAATGCCTATTAGGTTATATTTGCCATCCTGTATTAAGAGCTCAAATTTGTCTTGTTTCTCACACTCTGTGCATTTGGTTTAGATAGGCCTTTGGTTTCATTCAAGAGGACTCATTTGTTTTCATTGATTGCTTTAGGCCCATTCATCCCTACCTCCAAAATATGTGTTTTTGTGTTGCAGAAAGAATTGCAGCATTATTCTATTTTTCACACCACAGCAAATATATGGTATATTTATTTCCTTGCCATTTATTTCTTAGCAATTGTGATATTACAGTAGTAGAACCAATTATAATACACCAGAGAACAATTTTATCTTTGTGTTAAGACATTTGCTGAAATAATATAGAAAAGAAAACTAATGCATTGATTTCAATCTATACCAAAGCCTAGGTTTAAAAAATTGCTTCAATTTTAACTTTGGGGTGTATGTATATATATATATATATATATATATATATATATTAATGAATTTTGAAATATGGTTGCTATCTTAATTTATATAGACTAAATTGTGGTAGTGGCTCTGTTTTTAAATTAATATGGCTCAGAGAGGACTAGAAATATTGAGTTAATTTCTTTTATCTCTATTATTTTCTTTTGCTGCTCCACTTAGTTAACAGAGCTGATACATTTAAGCAATTAAATACACCAGTCAGTTGCATTCAGATTTTCTCTATGAATGGCTTCAATATATATTTCAGATTCTGCTCCCAATTTAAAAAAAAAGATAAAGAACAAGTTTTTCAGTCCCCTAGGATACAACCTATAAAGGACAGGTTCATAAGGTGTGCATCAATTTATGAATCATATATTAGCTTAGGCATAAAATGCATGTTTGCCAATATACATAGTAGCTCTATTTCCAGTTTTGGTTGAGGTCTTCAGATTTAATAAAAGAGGCATTGATTAGAGTGAATGCATTTCTATAAAACAAATACACTGTTATTTTGTAAAGGGTCTTGCAATCTAAAATTTGTTTAATACATGAAAGTTGTGGAGGATAAGTAGCGTAAAACACACTGTCTTAAAGCAGTTCTACATAGTTTGAAGAAGGAACTGTCATCCAGCCCACACACCAACATCACTCTCAGTCTATGCAGTCTAGGTCACATTGTGTCACAGGCTAACACATGATCCAGCAGAGCAAAGAGTTCCAGATTCCTCAAACAAGCAAGTAAAGCGGCATGTTGTAGGAGAAGGCAACTTTCCATAGATTCTCTAATCAAGACTGGCTCCACAAGCACAACCTGCTACCTATGACTCAGCCCCTGTTGCTAAGCTCAGGACTCATTTAGGGTCATTTAGATCATCAATCCCAGCTGAGCTCCTTTGCCAGTCAGTGCTGTGGCATGAAGCCCATTGCTCTGGCATGAGTTCAGTGCTCTGAGCTACAGACCTGAATGTCTTGCCATTTGTATATTGTGCTCTCTGCATCTGATCCAACATTATATCCCAGGCAACTGAACATTGATTGTCACGGCATCAGTTTGAAATAGAGATTCAAAACAGATGTTTACATTGCCCCCATATTGGTTATATCCCTCAACAATAAGAATCAACGTTTAACTGTGATATCTGTGGCCAGCACCCTATTTGCTGCAGACTGAATTTTCTTTCATTGTAAGAATGGCTGATGGAAGCTTCCCTTGAAGAGAAATAGCTACTTCAACAGGGGCAGGCAGAGGGAGAATTGGCGAAATGGTTTAACCTTCTTCCCACAATCCCAATTCTGCTCAGTTCCCCACCAACTGCTATTTAAAGAACAAAAACTCTGCATATTAAAGAGTTACACACATTCAAAATAATGTGTAGTTTGTGTTGTAATATACAGTTACTGACTTGCACTTGCATGCATAAAAGGGTTAACCTGAGCCCTGAGCTCAGTTTCCAGTTGAGAAGGGCTCAGCAGGCCACCAGAAGCATTTACCTCTTCCTTTCTCTCTGTCCTTCCTGGAAGAAGCTGGAGCTGCAGTGTGGCTCACAGTTGAAGACAAACCATGTGAATGAAAAGTCTGTCTAAATGGAGATTTTTACTGCTTGCATCTTTCTGCATGATTTTTTTGTAAGGAAACAAAGTTCTTTCTTTTTAAGTCAATTGGAACCTTGCTTCTTCTTCTTCATTTTACTGCCAGTGGTTGGAGAATTTTTGCTGTAACTCCTGGAACTGTTAGTTGCAAAGCTAAGTGTCTGTGATTTATTCTAGCCTAAAGCTTTTTGTGAGGAATACTTGTTTAAAGGTGGATGAGGGCAGGTGTAGATCTAACCAAGTTTTAATATGCTTGGACCAATTGCCATTGTGCCAAGTCTGCTGTGAGACAGTAAGAATCCCTCTTCCAAACCTCTCTCTCCAATAGTTTGACCCTAAGTGATATTCATCCCCACTATCACCAACCCCACCAATTATTGGGGCTTGTTGCACAAATAGGGACTGGAGGGATGTGCATGATTGGTGGTGATCCTAAGTGTGGGGTTACTAACATGGAGACAGCACCATCACACACCAGGTTGTCTGAGTAAGCACCTTTCCCCATATATACCTCCTAGCCTATTGAAATTCATTTCTAAAGAACTGCTACAGAGTCTGTCAGAGTCAAGAGTGGTCAGAAACAATTAACAATTTTCCTAGTGGAATTTCCCTGTTGATTGTGATGAGATTCAACAAATTTTAGATTACAGTGGTACCTTGGGTTAAGAACTTAATTCGTTCTGGAGGTCCGTTCTTAACCTGAAACCGTTCTTAACCTGAAGTACCACTTTAGCTAATGGGGCCTCCCACTGCCGCCGCGCCGCTGAAACACAATTTCTGTTCTCATCCTGAAGCAAAGTTCTTAACCTGAGGTACTATTTCTGGGTTAGCGGAGTCTGTAACCTGAAGCGTCTGTAACCCGAGGTACCCTTGTAGAGCTCATTTAGGAGTCTCTCCCCCCCCCTTCAGTTTGAGTAGGTTCAGTTGACAACAGGTCTATCTGCATTTCAGTCCTGCTGCATTATTTGTTGCTTTTCATCAAGATTGTTGCGTGACTGTTATTTTCATTACAGTTTTATTATTCTCCATTCTGAGAATGTTTTCATTGAAATGCAAAGGATATTGTTTTTCAGACACTACCACGACCACCCACATCCACACCCAATATTTGGGAAGAGTGCATTTAATGTTCGCTTAATGGATCTACCACCTAAAAGAATCAATATGCAGAGGAAGGAGATGGTCTGGTCTGTTTGGACCAAGTCCCCTATCAACACAGCACCAGCACAACCATCTCTTTGGTGCAGAGATCCTTACATGCGGAGGCATCGATGGGCACCCTTTGAACGGAGCCAAAACAATTCTTTCCCAAAGGCTGTTCTAAAATGGAAAAGTTGAGATCACCATGTATGTATTCAGCTAAAGAAGGAATCTGCCCACTTCCAAGCCATGGCTTTATATCAGAAAGACAGAAAGAAATGCTGTTTGGCTTCAGCTCTCTATTTTTGTCTCTGGATTCTTCCATTATGTGCAGCTGAAAGTTATTTTGGTTTTGCTGTATGTCAGAAAATAACATAGCTCTCCTTAAGGGGCTTTGATTCTGCTTATGCTATTCTGGTGACCTTCAGAAAAGGAGGTTTCTTGTATTCAAGGGCAGAAAGCAATGTCTTTAGTGATAACACCAGCACATTATAGGATGCATATGTGGCATGAAATGTGTGACTTTCTAATTGCAATTAAATATATTCAGGATGTTAATTGCAGCTGGAGGGCAAGACAGTTTGAAGGCTGCAATAAGGATTAGGAGCTAGGGCTGGTGGGGGGGGGGAGGAAGGCACTAGTGTCAGGGGTTGGGGGGAAGGCAGAGGGAGATGAAATCCTAAGGGTTACAACAATAAAGACTTTTTATTGCCCCCCCAAGATTCCAATTAACATTCTTCTTAGGAGACCACAATGATGCTTTCTAGTGTGCTGTGTAACTAAATTGGGGTTAGGGAAAAGAAAGGAAGGAGGACCTGATCTGCCTCCCTGTAATGCAAAAACAGCACAACCAGAGTATTATGCCCTAAAGGGAAGAGAAGCTGATGGAAAGCAAGCTACTTAAGCGAAATCTGGAATTCTGTAGGTTGTATAGAGCACTTTAGCTTTATTGTCTAAGGCAAGATTGCTATTAAATGGAGGCAACTACCTATTGGTTCCATATAGTCACTGGAGTTAGGAGAGGTTAAGGGGAATACCTTAACCATTAGCCAGGGCTGTGTGTACTTAAAGAAATAAAAACCCCAACTCTTGCTGCAAGGCAGCCCAAAATACAGTACTAAGAGGTGAAATCTGACTATTTGACCTAAATCTAAGAAAATAAAAAAAATTGCATACTTGATCTCACATTGCATAATTTGCTTTGCTTCTTAAAACTATTATTCATTGTTGGCTCTTGTTCTGTCACAGGAAGAGGCAAGGAAGTATGCAGGGTACTGAAGTCCTGCCTTGCAATCATTGGAAATATTATCCAGCCAACCCTTTGGCTTCTGAAATGAGAGTGGATCCACTTACCTTTAGAAATATGTTCACAGCCATAAACGTCTAGAAATTCACTTTGAAATTATATGCAGTCCTGCTGAAAAATGCAACTAAAGCAATGCCCCACTCAGCCCCCAACCCTCAGGTGTTGAGTAGGTGTTGATTTTATTTTTTGTGTGCATCTTCACTTGAATGCAAGTTGAACCCTTCACATGATCAGGAAGCTTTCTTTATCAGAATCTTCAAATATTCAGAAAGTTCTTCTTGCATTCACATGAACATGAATAAAAGCTCTATTTGGACTTTTGCCACTCAACATGGGAAAGGTCAGGGACTGAGTAGACTAGGTGATGTGCACCAGGATGTTAAAGGCGGGGCTTGAGTACATGCCTCTATCCCCATATACCAGGCATCCCCAAACTCGGCCCTCCAGATGTTTTGGGACTACACTTCCCATCATCCCTAACCACTGGTCCTGTTAGCTAGGGATGATGGGAGTTGTAGTCCTAAAACAGCTGGAGGGCTGAGTTTGGGGATGCCTGCCATATACAGTCAGAGCAGTCACATGCTCTGTCAAATGCTGAAACATGCCTTACGTGATAATGGAGTCAAGTGTTGGTAGTGTAGTTTGGCTTTTGTGATTCTGAAATACTGTACTCTTTCCTGTAGTACTGGGTGCATTAAAAAAATGGTCATAATTTAACTGGGCACCGTATGAAGAAGTGCTTCCTTATGTACTGAATTGATTGCCCCAAGTTCTAGGATTAAGAGAAGGACTTCTGCATCCACTTTCTACACACAGTTAATTGGCCCAACAGTGGCCCATTGGAGCATGCAATAGGCACACTGGTGAGGAGGAATCAGCATAACTTTCCTTCCTTCTCCACTTCCCCTAAAAATCTATCTTGTTCTAGGGACATGCTTTGCAACAATTGTCTTGATAAGACCATAATTATTTTCCAGGGGAGACAGGAGATAAAATTATCACAGCAGTGTCCCTAAAGAAGTCACACATACAATTAGTGTAACTATTAGGTGTGACTGCAGTGTGCCCTATGCAGAAGCGTTGTTGAGGCAGAAACTATTCAGAGACATGAAGTGCCTTTGAAACCTGCATAACTGTTAATATTCTCAACAACAGGAAAGGGGCTATTGGGTTACCATTACACACAGATGCGGTGTAATGTAATGTAATGTAATGTAATGTAATGTAATGTAATGTAATGTAATGTAATGTAATGTAATGTGTAGCTTGGCCCTGTTCATCCAATTCAGGCATGTTTACTGAGAACATCACAAATGAAGCTTACTTCACAACAAAAAGTATTAAAGCTTAGAATGCATAGGTTGGAATGACATCAAAGAATAACATAAGAACTATGTATGAGTGTCCTGTTGAAGAATATGGGGCTCTGAGAGTCCAAGTTACACTTCTCCAGTTGAACCACGAAGGTCCAACTCTTCCAAAGAACTTAAAACTGGGAATTAGAGTGTCAGCTTTGGCACAAAACAGGTGAAACCTGTGGAATTGTACCTGCATCATAAATTGTCAATAGCACTGGTAGTATCTCAGAGATATTTCATTGAGAGTTGCTCCTCAATATCTTGGTATTTGCTAATCTTGTGCCTCAAGATGAAAAGGGATGCAGCATAGACCCAAATACCCAGTTACCTGGACTATCTCCAAATCTAAACCTGTTTAGCACAGAACTGATCCACACTTTGCAAATTACCAGGATAACTGGTGGTGTTGCCCCGTAAGTACAATGCTAGCAGTATTAGCAATAATAACATGCAGGCTTTTGTCATGTTTGGTGGAGGTGTCCTTTGGGTCTAATATTTGGATTGGTTCATGAGAACTGCTGCAAAATATTTTGGTGGCAACAGATATTAGCACAGAACTGGACATCTGCTTTATGCCCTAAAGGAATGGTTCTTTCAATTTCTTGCAACTGCAGAAATGGGCACGCAACAACATCAGAGAAGAATATTAAAATGCTGAAAATATTACGGTAAGAATTATTAATATTTAGGAGAGTGGGCTCACAGAAAACTGGGCCACCCTACTTTCAACTGCAACAAGAGGTCCTATTTTAATTTTTCTCTATATAGTTACTTCAGGCAGGGCACTTTTTACCAACACTGAGATACAGACTTCAAATTTTCTTGCAGTTGCTGAGAGGCTCAGAGAATATTGTGTGTGAACCTGGAAGAAAACAAACAGCAAGCTATCAAAGTAAATAGCAGTCAGTTGAAAAGGCTGAATAGAGGTTAATTCAATTATTTAATGGATGTCTACTTCTGTTCTTTCCTTCGGGCAGCTGTGCTTTTGCATGTTCTGCTTTCCACTCCAGACATATCTCTTCAGAGTTCTTTCCCCTAACAGCAAGAATATTTCACCTTCCTTCCTATATACCTTCGTCTTCAGCATTATGACAGTCTCCCCATACAGTTGGATGCCTAAATTTTGCTGTGCCCACTGGTAATGTGAATGACACATTCAGTCCAGTAAAAGTGTAGGATTTTTTTTTAAGTGGGAAGGTTTTTAAAATATTAGTGGACAAAGCTTATGAGCAGGCTGTACCTTTATTTATCAGATGAGTAGTTTTAATAATCTCAGTGTCTAATACCTTTGGCATGCAACAGGGCCTGAAATTTTGGGCAACTTATGCCCATCATTGCTGCACCTTCAGCTCTTGAAACTTATAAGAGGCAGGGTCTGGTTATCTTAACCAGGTCTCACCAGAGTTGCTGCATATTTTCAGACTGGGGTGGCTTGGACACACAGTCCAGTCCAAGTATAGTTTACAAAGATGGGCCTCCTCTCAGTTTGCATTTCTTTGTACAGAAGGTATTGATCTGCTGTGTAGAGATCTTTCCTATTTTATTGATTCAAGAGGGTTCTAGAAGCTTCTCTGTGTGATATAAGCTAGTGCAAGCTGGAAGTTTCTAGCCGACAAGCAAGTTTTGATTCTGCCTAGAAAGAGGCAGAAGGTTGTGATGTTTGGGTTATTCCTTCAGAGAAGCTGAACAGCTGGTTTAAACTGGTTCTATTATCTATTTCACTCAAGGTCATGCTGACTATAATAATAGGCCAGAAGGAGCTTGAGTTTCACTTTCTTTCTTTTTTTAAATGATATTTATTAAAATTTCAGAGAAAAAAAGAATTACACAAAAACAAAAAGTAAAAATACAAGAAAAATACAAAATACAAAATACAGAATAAAAGAATAAAAGACACTTAAAAAGAAAAAAGAAAAGAAAAACGGACCAATCTTTCCATAGCTTACATTCATATCCTTGTTGTGTGGTGTAGTGGTTAAGAGCGGTAGTCTCGTAATCTGGGAAACCGGGTTCGCGTCTCCGCTCCTCCACGTGCAGCTGCTGGGTGACCTTGGGCCAGTCACACTTCTTTGAAGTCTCTCAGCCCCACTCACCTCACAGAGTGTTTGTTGTGGGGGAGGAAGGGAAAGGAGAATGTTAGCCGCTTTGAGACTCCTTAAAGGGAGTGAAAGGCGGGATATCAAATCCAAACTCTTCTTCTTCTCTTCTTCTTCCCTGACCTCCTCATACCTCCCTTTTTTGTATTCCAGTTCAATTAGTTAAGTCAGCAATTTCTTTCCCTCTTTGTTTTCTCATGATCCTTTAACTTAATATACTATAACTTTAAATTTTCATCTGTTATCAATCCTTTTTTACATACACCTTTATAGCATTACTGCTTAAACCACCTAGCTTCATTCCAACATCATTCTAACATTCATTAATTTTGCAATATTTCTGTAAATAGTCTTTAAATTTCTTCCAATCTTCTTCCATCGACTCTTCTCCCTGGTCTCGGATTCTGCCAGTCATTTCCGACAATTCCATGTAGTCCATCACCTTCATCTGCCATTCTTCCAGAGTGGGTAGGTCTTGTGTCTTCCAATACTTTGCAATAAGTATTCTTGCTGCTGTTGTGGCATACATAAAGAAAGTTTTGTCCTTCTTTGGCACCATTTGGCCGACCATGCCCAGGAGAAAGGCCTCTGGTTTCTTCAGAAAGGTATATTTAAATACCCTTTTCATTTCATTATAAATCATCTCCCAGAAAGCCTTAATCCTTGGGCACGTCCACCAAAGGTGAAAGAATATACCTTCGGTTTCTTTACATTTCCAACATTTATTATCGGGCAAATGATAGATTTTTGCAAGCTTGACTGGTGTCATGTACCACCTGTATATCATTTTCATAATATTCTCTCTTAAGGCATTGCATGCCGTAAACTTCATACTTGTGGTCCATAACTGTTCCCAGTCAGTCATCATTATGTTATGTCCAACATCTTGTGCCCATTTAATCATAGCAGATTTCACCGTTTCATCCTGAGTATTCCATTTCAACAGCAAGTTATACATCTTTGACAAAATCTTGGTTTTGGGCTCTAACAGTTCTGTTTCCAATTTTGATTTTTCCACCTGGAAGCCAATTTTCTTGTCCAAATTATATGCCTCCATTATCTGATAATAATGAAGCCAGTCTCGCACTTTGTTTTTTAATTTCTCAAAACTCTGCAATTTCAGTCTATCTCCATCTTGTTCCAAAATTTCCCAATATTTCGGCCATTTGACCTCCATATTGAGCTTTTTCTGAGCTTTCGCTTCCATCGGTGACATTGAGTTTCACTTTCTATCTCTTTTTCCTTCTGGTATGGTGTTCTGTACATAGTATGCTTAGCGTTAAGGTTTTAGTCCTATTGTAAGTTATTGTAAGTTTAAATTAAGACTGCTGCAGCTGGATTTCTTATGGGCAGTGCCAATCCTTAATGTATGGATTTTTGACCATTATGCTCATTTGCCTTCAGTAGCAGTAAAGCTCTGCCAGATGAAATACAATTGCCTCTGTTGTATTTTTTTGGGAATCCTGTAACAAGCTATGTTTATTTTACTCTGCTAACTATACATTGGAATTTGCTCTGGATCAATACTGAGCAGAATTCTTGACACCTCCATCCTAAATCCACTGAAAAAATCTGGATATTATCAGAGTTCAGAGGTAATTTTGTCCCTATATAACACCTTGCTCCAACATGCTGGTTAGGAGAAGAAAGACAAACCTGTTAGGGGTTGCAACCATTTTGGGCCATGGGGTTTTGAGAAAAATAGTTGCTGTGGTGCATATGGCAGAACGCAAATGGTTGCCATGGGGATATGGCATAGCACAAAATGCCTCCCACATGTAAAAGAGCAGGGAAAGAATGACAAGAGCACAAAATGGTGCATTGTTGGTTTTTGTTGGAATATTTACTGAGACCTTTAATAGGCTCTACAAGCAGTGCTGGAGTGGCAAATCTTGCTGTACATAATGGTAGCTGCAGCACTGCCCCATCCTATCAGAATGATGGAGATTCCTGTTCAAAAGGAAAGTGGACTTGCTTAAGGCTTTTGCTTCAGATTGCTTTTTCTCAGCGCAGGACAACAGCTTTAGCAGTAAGGCTAATAGCTAGTTGACACTATGCACTGCACATTTACATGCTTTCCACAGCAGTTGAATGAGATGCTTGGAGAGGGGAGATATATTTTATAATGCAGCTGTCAAGACATTGCCGCCAGAAAGCATAACAGGTGCCGTTATGTAAAATCCTATCCAGCTGTCAGATTTCACTTAGATTGTTAGTTGGTGAAGAGATTGAAAGCAGTAATGGTCCTTCAAAAATAGAGGAAGAAGACCAAAGTTATATCATGGTACTGTGCATGTTTGTTTATTCAGAAGAAAGTTCAGGAGTTCTGTGGGTCTTTCTCCCGAGTATCTTTGCATAGGATGGCAGCCATGATGGTACATAATATATTTGGGATAACATCGGTATGGGAAGGAATGTTCCACCATGTTGTGTTCTGGTTGGTTGTTAGAAAACGATAGGGGTCTGTTTTAGGGGCTGACCAGAAGTTTAGAAGTTCACAGGAGGGTCAAATGTTTCGTTGAAGGTACTTTGATTTTTCTTTTTAAAATAATATTTATTCCATATTTAAAGTTACAGAAAAAAAGAAAAACCATACAAAATACAAAGAAAACTTTAACCCTAACAGAGCAAAAGATAAACGAGTAAAAAGAACAGTGAAATAGAATAAAAAAGAAAACTTAACAAAAAATATAAAAATACATTGAGTTAAAATAAAGCAAAAACAGATTAAACCTTTACATAACCTTTTCCCTTTACTTATTTCCATGACCTCCTCTCACCTCCCAATTTTGTATTCTAGTTCAAATCGTATTTCCAGCAAATCCCTCTAACCTTATTTTCATTTACGTATTTTAAAATTAAAATAATGTAATTAAACCTCCTCTATTTCATCAAATTCATTGATTCATTTTTGCTTATTCCATTATATCATATCTGCCTAAACGACCTAATATTCTTTTTCCAACCTCCTTCTAACATTCTTTTATATTACAATACATATAGTCCATCACTTTCATCTGCCATTCTTCTCGGGTGGGCAATTCTTGTGTCTTCCAGTACTTCCCGATGAGTATTCTTGCTGCTGTTGTAGCATACATAAAGAAAGTTCTATCCTCCCTTCGCACCAATTGGCCGACCATGCCCAGAAGAAGATATAAGAGTGAAAGGTGGAAAGAAGCACAACAGATTTTAGGAATAAAAACTGAAACAGCATTCTGCTCGAAGCTTGAACTATTGGAAAGTGTTAGCATGGTTGGAGTACTCTGGCAGAAAGGAGGAAGGAGAAGACCTCTAAGGGACCCAGGGAGGCAAATTGAGAAATATTGGTAGGTTAGGGAAATGGTCCAGAACAGGCATAGCAGTATCAGCCCTCAGTCACTCCAACTGAGCCCCCTGGGAGTGCCCCTCAGAGCCATGTGTGCCATAGATCTGTCACATGCCCCTTAAACTAGCAACTTGCCACCAGGTACACTGGGGGTTTTTATCCCATTGTTGAAATAAGGTTTCAGTCCAGTCCAGTGAGCTGCTGTACATGGGTTGTGTGGGTGGATGAGTGGGTGCTATCTTGTCATATGCCTCAGGCAGTCAAATTTCTTTGGCCAGCCCTGGATTATATAGAGCGATCATGGAGCACATAGCAGTGTAGATATAAAAACTTGTGATATTACATTTTGAAAGTTTATTATATATATAGTTTGCTCTGGATTTTGCTGTCCAGAGAATGCTTTTCTGTCACAAACACTTTCTTTGAAACATTAAGTTTGTATAGGCTTGTTGAGGTTTGCTGTTCTGCTTTTGCTAGGTTTTCCTTTAGCCATAAAGTGGCCCTAGAATAGAAGGGGGGGGGGACCCATTCACTTTCTGTCTTCTTCATCAATCATACTACGACAACCTATACAATCCATTGCAGAGTAAAAAGACAACCACTGTCTGACTGGGAAATGTAGAAGTGGGATAAGTAATGCTTAAGAAATCAGTAGACTGTGACTAACTACGGCTGATGACTTTGCATGTCTCATGCGAGCTCTTTAGTACTGATGCCAATATCTACTGAGACACTTCCCAGCAAAGGCAAGGAAGAAGCCTTTATTTACATTGTCATTCAACATACGTCAATAACAATAACACAAAATTAGAAAGAACAGTGTGGTCCATTTGATAGAAAGCTGGGGAGACCACATGCAAACAAGAACAGGGGTTCTATAGCTTTAACGAATATATTTGATATGGTAGAGACTTTTTTTCATTACTTTCTTCATTTCTATTATTAAAGACTTCATTTTTTTCATTCTTAAAATTATTTTCATTTTCTTATTAATTCAGTATTCTTTTATTTGTTTTCATTATTACATTTCCTTGCCTTTTCCCCACACCCATAACTTATTTTCCACTACCTGCAGATGTGGTAGCAATCAGAACTGATTTGGCAGCAGCCATGTTCTTTAATCAGAATGCCCCAGAACAATGTAACATACAAGGCATTGGGATGGGGTGTGTGTGTGGTAATGGCAGCCACCACATAAAATGGTCTCTGTCTCTGCCTAGAATGCTGACATTTTTTCTCAGAACACCCCAGAATGATTAAACATTGGATATATTCTGGTAAAATAAAATAGCAGCTTCTAGGAGGCAACTACTGAGAGGACATTGAGTGCCGATGGGGAAGGCAAGTCCACCCCTCCAAATGAGTTATGAATGGGTATGAATTGGGAAATGAAAGCAAACACATATTGTTTCATAACATATTAAACTTCAACCAACAACAACAACACTTTATAACAGCCGTAGACCAGCATAAGTAGGGAGGGGTACAATAATTTAAAATCATTTAAAAATAAAGTAAAAAAAACCTAAAAAACCTAAAAGGAGTATAAACAGAATACAGTATGTGTGTATATATATATATATGTCCATAAGAATCCAAAAGAAGCTAAGAAAGTCTAAAAGAAGGGTTAGGAACATCAGACAAGAGTGAAAGAGCGCAAAAGGCTAGTATATATAAGACCACAGCTATCAGTCTACAGAGCCCTCCAGTACGAGTGCTCATTATATATAGTTTGTGGCACAGGTCATCATCCGTTGAATCTTGAGCACAGCTGTGCAGAATCTGGCAACGTTGTATGTTGTAGCAAGATTGGAGCTTGAACCAAGCGAACCCCATTCAACACAGAATATACAAAGAAAAATGGAAACAAAACCATGACAAACCAAGGTGTCCTTCTCTGGTATCGTTTCTTTTCCTTCTCTTCCATTTTTCTTTGTATATTCTTTACTGAACTTTATTTTAAACTGTATGTAAAAATGCAAATAATACTTTTTTTAAAAAAGGTATTTGTTTATATGAATGTTTGCATTGGGGCACTACAGATCTTGTAACAGTTGAGCCCCTATATGCGAAAAATAGTTTTACCTTGTTTATTATTACTATGCTAATGGTTATGTACTGGGTGGCGAAATTAACTAACTACATCTTAATGTTTACATGCAGATTGATGTATCCATTTCCACTAAGAGATACAATTTCTCACTAAATATTAATTGGTTCCGTTTGACATAATATGACATTGTTCATACAAGTAATTGCATTCAAATTACTGTTGCAAGTTGTTTTTTCCTCATTTTAAATTGAGATCAGTGATGCCAGTCCAATTCATTACCACCATATTAGTCCATATTCAATACTAGGAACACAAGCTATATGGCTGAATTAGAAAAAATGAAAGTTTGGATTGAATTTTGATCCAGAAGGTAACATTGGGAGATTGTAGCAGTGGGAATATGTTGGTCCCATGAGTAGAAGCACAGAATTAAAACTACTTGAGATTAAAACCTGAGGGTGGAAACTCCACTTGGGTTAAATGGCTAGTGGGAAAATGTCAACACTTCCTCTTCTCTGCTTATGGTCATCCCTGCTTGAAGCAGCTTTCCGTGCTGAAAAATGGCCAATGGATTATTATTTGCGCTGCAGAATTTGCACAAGATCGAGAGTGGTTTTTCTCCCCGTCTCTGATCAGAACACCAGTTGGCATCCTATTCTATTTTCCTATCCACATCCTCCCATTTGCTTTGGCTTTCTTTTAATTCCGACTCCCTGCCCTTGCAAAGTCATAGAAACATCTGATGTTTTTTAAAGTCACGAAAGGAAGGGGAAACAACATTCAAATGGCAGCGACAGAATGATGAAAAATGCAAGCTCTGAAATACTTGCTGGGGGGCAAGAAGACTTGCACGTGTCCCATCATCCGCCATGGCTGTGCTTAAACTGACTTTTGTTGCCATGCAAATCACAAACACCTCTTCATCACAAATACACTCTATTCAACCCTTTTCTTATTTGCAGAGTAGAATTGCACAGCCTAGGACAGGGATTAAGTCACAACCATGGGTTGAAAAGATCTTTCTTTCAGCCTGATTAGTATTGGCTGTAGCTGTGCCAATGAGAACAAGTGCCTCTGCCACTGAAGGTGCATCTAAGAAGGGCAGCTGAGGCAGAGATACTGCACAGTCCTCTTTGCAAGCCCATAAGAGTGATCTGCCCTGCAAATTATTACAGGCTCCACCCCTTCATCTTTCCCCACATTTTTCTATGATTCCCAGTTTGCTTTTCCCTCTGCTTCCACCACACCACACCACACCACACCACACACCTTTTTCTTAGGACTCAGTTACACAGCTGCAAATAAAACGTTTTAAATGTGTTGTAAAGTGCAGTATACAAATGCGACATTAGATGGCGATAGTGAGCAGTGCAAAATTCAATGTATTTTTCAAAACGTTTTTTAAAAAGCCTTTTCACAGAGTTTTTTTATATGTGTGTAGATTCCACCTTAGACTTTTTCGCTTTCCGTTAGCTCACTTACTTCTGCTAGCACATCCTCTTCAGTGATTAGGTTTTTCTAATCATACAGGCAGCTGTGGGTGGAGTGACAGAATTCATCTATTGGCTGCTCTGCTGCAAGACCAGCCATGTTAGCCTGTTTTCTCTCACTCTCTTCCTCTTGCACACACACACACACACACACACACACACTGCATTGTAGTTTCTAGATGGGACACTTGAGTGGCCTTGCATACTGAAGATATTCCACACTGAAGGATATGTATTGGATGCCTGAATATTTGAATGACCAGAAGTAGAATTTTAAATCTGATAAAATGTAAATGGTAATGGGGAATCCTCATACAGGGAGAAAATATACTTCAGAAGGCCAGGAAGTACAAAATCAGCATTTATTTATTTATAAATGTTGATTTAATTTAAGGCTATTTGTCCCATATCTTAACAGTATTTAACATTTAGGGAAAGTATAACTATGCCTGCAAATACGAAGTATTGAGTTTTTGTGACAGTTTGTACCTAAGGCATGTTCTAATGCATAATTCATTTAAGCTGTGTCAGAGAACAAACTAGACCTAGAAAATTATTTCTTTAACAGCCTTTGAAAATCTAGAGTAATGCAAGGGGGTAAGACATGTTATTTGCTAAGTTCACAGTGGCTGGAATCTGTAATTGAATGTGCTTGCTAATTTAATTTCCTCTGCTTGCTCATGAGCAAAATAGCATCCTCTCTGATCTGCACAGATTAAAAGTGAAAGGACAGACTATTGGGGTGGGTGGGTCGGTTTGCTTATACCTTTGGAAACTAAAAAGATGTGTAGAATATGTAGAAACTTAGTGAATGTGGACAGCTATAGATCAACATGGGTCCTTAATTTCATCATATGCTATGGTGGAGACACCCATTGAATGTTGACTGATATTCCTTCTCCTGTGTCTGACAAACGTACTAGACGCACGGTGGCAGAGAGGTCAAAATGCCTGACTGTATCCCACATGAAATGAATGAATGAATGTTCATGGGCAAGCAGGGAGAGCATCACTGCTGAAGTTCAACCTCCCACCTGCCACAGCTAGTATTGTGCCAGAGGGAGTAAATGTAGCAAGGCCGATCCTTCACTGTTGCCAGAATTGCCAAGAATATGGAAATGTTCCTAGGGAAAAGAAAATAGAAAAAGCAAAGAGTGTGAGTTACCTCCAGAAAGACTGAAGGGAAAGACAGCAGTTGGCCATAAAGGTGGAATGAAACATTGAGCCAGAAACTAGCAAATAGGTACCAAGTGTAAGTCATGTGGTTCCTGTGGCCAGTAATTATGGAGTTCCTGGGAATGGTAGTGGTTGCAAGTAGGACTCGATAGTCAGAAAGACGCCTCATTTATGGTGGCAAGTTATTACAGGTGGGTTCTTTGTGGCATAGTGTATGTGTGAAGGTTTCTTCATGCATAGCCCTGATATTAATGACATATTTTTGGTGGAGCACTGCAGTGTAGGCTGTCCCCGCCCTACTTACACACAGCCCAGTGGAGCATAAGGATGGCATGTGTTGATAGGAACTGCAGACATGTATTGGCTCCACACGACACATTGTGCTTTGCACGTGTAGGGTGGTTGATGGCTTGTGTCACACAGGTCACACACAAGGTATCAGTTTCCCTTCTCTCCTATTTTCTTGCTCTCAGCTAGTCCTGCTCATTTAAATTTTGCATTATCTCAGATAATGTGAATTTGTTTATTCAGACTTTGCATAGTCAAAGGGAGTCGACAATAGCAGGTCAAATGCCAAACCCCAAATGACCCTACATCAAGATGTGAATATCCAAGCTTAGGAACGTGAAGCAGTATCATTCTGTAGTAGAGGCTCATCTGTTAGGCTGAATAGAGTACTGTCCCCACCAATCACTGTGCCACCAGCTATCAGTTTGCTCCTCCTTAGTCTCAGCGCTGGCCCTTGTAAAATTTGGCAGGGAGAAGATGGAGGACAATTAGTTGGCTCCTATTCTCATTGGCTTGGGCTCCACTTACTGCTGGTCTCTTAGCTTTCCACACACCCCCCCCCCCCAGTCCTAATGAGCACAGGCTGCCACTGGCACTCTAAAGAAGATTTTGAATTATGAATAGTATCACTATAAGATAACGAAGCTGTATTTAACTAAAATAAATGGGAAGCATTGTTGAAATAATCTGCATTTTATTTAGGAGAATAGGTGAGGCCTTCTTAAATATGAATCACTGACACGTTTTATAACATTGGGCAGTTTGACATAAACCAAACAGTGCATTTGTTTGTCAAATGCCTCTTTGGGTAAGTACAAGCTCAAGTTTCCAAACAAGCATCTCAATCTAAAGGATGATATGCCCCCTCCCTCATCCCCCCCCCCAAAAGTATCACAGAATTAATTACAACATTTAGGAGATGACAAAATATCTGCTATATCAAATATATTTTGAAGAACAAAGATATTAAGGAGGCATACGCTTGGAACAGAAACATTTTAGTAGTATGCCAAGGTGTGTACCAAATAAATATCCAGACGGAGAATGCATTCAAACACACAAAACAAAACAAAACAAAACAAAACATTTCCTGTCCTTGGTTAATTTTTCTTTTGAAGAGCCTTTTGGATGCAACCTTCATCACAACAAGAGCCTATTTCTTGCAACCCACAGATATACAATAGTGAAATGAATTGGGGGCTTTTGTTCTTTTTTGTTATTTTGTGTGTGCGCGGGAGACTATGTTTCTAATTCAGGCACCTGTAATCAACCACTGAGTGCCTACTAGGGCTAAATAATAATGCCTCATTGTCTGTTTAAATTCCCTTATTATGAAATTAATCAGAATTTCCAAGAGAATGAAATAGGCATGATAGGCTTGATGTCCTGAGTTCTGGAGAAAGCCTTGAATCTAGTTGTGGCTTTGCCTCAGCAGAAAGTTCTGCTCACACAAGTTCTGTGTGGAAAACCTCTGGAGAGAATGGGTATGGAGTGATGACCTACAGGACGTACAGAGGGCTGGTGGAAACCACTAACCAATAGTGATTTAACACTAAGTGCTAAGGAACATAGCATAAACCCATTGTGGGAGCTGCACAACAGCACTATCAAACCCTGATAGTGTGTCATTGTTTCTCAAAACTCAAGACCAAACATTTCACTTTCTCATCCAGTTTATACTCAGTGTCTGCATGCCCTTCACTTTCCCTGTGCATCTTCTCTCAAATTTTCTCAGCGTTCCTCTCCCAACTTCAAAATGGTGATTTGTACCTGTTTCCCCCCTTTTACAGCCACTTTTTATGTTTTCATCTTATGACTCTGTTCCCCTCCCATTTGTAAAGCATGTCCGCTTCTGTTCACTGTGTAATAATTCTCAGATCTTGTGTCCTTTTCACATAGCTTTCTAGCCATATTTATACTCTCCTTATTTACACACAAGTGCCTCTAAATCTACCAATTCCCACCATAGTATTTCTCTTTGCTTATGCTTGAGCTATTCCCAGAGTGATTCATGTAGTGCTGCTACTTGGGCAACTGGGAGATCCATGCGGCACCACATACACAGTGGAAGTTGTGGAAAACCAGTCTTAGGTCGTATTCAAATGTTTACTTATCAACGTAACAGATTTTTTTCCTGTTACCAATAGCTCTATTTTAATTTTATTTGTTCCTCCCCTGACCTTTCTTTCCTTTTCTTGAAGCTCTTAGAGTGCAGTCCTAATCTGTTGATGTTAATAGCTAGAGTAGGGTTAGAATGACACTTTGCTTCCTCTGTGCTAGTAGGGCAAAAATACTGCCGGGCTTCAGGTGATGGGCCACAAAACAGGGTTTTTCAAGGATGGGGGCAGCTTTGGATCTGCCGGATCCAGTCCCCCCATGGACTCCCCAAAGGGCTACATCTTTTGAATCCCTCAGGTACACCAGCACATGGCATAGTGAAAAGGTAAGGAAAAAACATCTACCACCCGCTTCTATCCTAGTCATTGTTAGCTAGCAGGACCTGATATGTGATGTCTGTTACTCCTTCCTGAACCCACCTAGGGATGCTCTACAAGATGTCTAACAAAGCTTTATGCTTCTAATCCCTATCTCCTGTCAGAAATTTAACCATAACATATTTATCTTAAAACACTGGGACCTATATTTTTGTGATGAAGATTTTGTCTTTTAACACCAGGTCTCGATGCATTCTGGTAAGAATAGTTCTTAGACAACATCTCTTGTAGTCTTTGCTCTCACACAAAAGCATATATTTTTTTTAGGAGTAAAGGATTTTGGCTAAAGATGTTGAGTGAAATTGTAACAACACACACAGTGAACATGATCCATGTAGAAAGAGACTTATTATATTTAATTCTTGGTGATAGCAATATGAGCATGGACAGGAAATTTGTTTAGAGCTATACATAAACAAAGCTACTTTTAGGTGACCCCCTCCCAAATTCTCACACTGATAAGAATGTACCACAGCCACTAGGAGACATGCATTTTGTTTTGCAAAATCCCTAGCAACAAATATACCCATCTTTCAAAGTTAAGTTTCTCTGGATACAACATGCAATTCAAGTAATGGTATATCAAGGTTTCAGATTAATTGGCTTTATGAAGCAACATTCAACTCATCTGCAAAGCAAAGCAATTAATATTTCTGAGATCAAGGGCCAATGTCTGATTCATACCACTTTGACATTGTGAATAAAGCTAGCTATTTATTTCCTGGTCTAAGCCCTTCTGGTATTGGAAGGGAAAAAAGAAGGAAATCGGTTCTCAAATGCGCTATGGTTCTTTCTACAGTTAAATAACACTGAGAAGGTGAAATCTTCAAAAAGCCCAAACTAAAAAGCTAAAAAAAGTTTTAACTGAAACTCGCAATAATGAGCAACAAATGAAATCCTCAGGAAAACTTGTGCTAATTCTTTGGCTTAAAGAAAGCTAAACTGGCAGGTCTTTGGAAAGCCAATTCATCTATACTACACAATAGACAAAGCTAAGAAAAAGAAAAGACAGAACCTTAAGGTTTCTGTGTGTCATAAGGTTGGAGGTAGATGCCATCCATCTACAAAAGGCCAGATCCTGCATTTGGGGTCTGAAACCTCTGCACTCATTGTTTAGCATAGTTCATTCCTGATCTAGGTGGTCTGGTGACAAATTAATCTGACACCAGCTCCGCAATTTCACATCTTGATCAGGCACTGTTAAAAGTCTTGATGTTTCTTATGAGGTATAAAGTATGAATTATTTCACCAAGCATGACATGATATCAAAAAGGTCAATCACTTTTGTATCTATAGATACAGTTGCATTGAGAGATATCAAAAGTGCCTTTTGCAGATACACTGAAAAGGCACTAGAGTTGTTGTTTTCCAAAACAACTTTGTTGGTTAAAGTTGTTATCCTTACTCATTTTACTTATCCATGGAAAAGTCTATAGCAAAGGAAGCAGTCCTGCAAGTCTGTACTTCCGATGAGCTATTCTTCTCACTAGGACAATTTACCATGTAGTTAAATTACTTAGGTCTCTTTTGATTTAGGCTTCTATCTTATACCCAGTGTCCTGGAAGTAAGCCCTGCTGAACTCAGTGGGACTTACTTTTGAGAAGCCATCTGCAGGATTGCATTACCAGGTACCAGTCCAACACATAGTGGACTTCCTCCCTTCCACTAGTGGCAGTAATTGGATTGCTATGAATTCCAGTCACTTCTAGCTTGACCTAGAGGTGAAAAAAAGAGATGTCCAAACATTGTCGTGAACTGGTCAAGTCTCTTAAGGCACAGTTAATCTGAAGAATTGTACCTTCCTATAAAAATAAATGCCAGTTCTATGGTAATGTTATCTTTCTCCTGGAAACATAGTATACACAATAAAGTTTACATGTGTTAAGTAGATTTGTCTAAAGAAGTATCCTACAAACATTCATGAGGTTTGACATTGTAACTACAAGTGTAAAACAACATAGACAAAACACGACTATATGGAACAACTTGTTTGCAAGGACACATTATTATTTACAGACTTACTGTGACTGACAATTGGAATAATGATATTCCAACATCCTCATCTAGACCAATATTGTGCATTTCATTTTGATGCTAAGAAATCAGTCTCAAAACATAAAATGAAGATCGATTAGGAGTTAGATGCTCATTTCAAGTCTCCAAACTAAAAGTAATTAAGAGTGTAGTGTCTGTGGAAATGCAGCAAAACTGAGCATAATCTTACTTTATCTAATTGGGACAGTACTGCACAAAATAAGACATATATAGCTGAGTACATAATTTGCTTCAATCATAGTAGCATAGTTTCCCATTGTATCTCTCCAGCGCCAAATAGTTAACTGGTTTTTCCCATTTATACATTGTATGCTAATACTGAATATGATTTGGAATAGTTTGGGGATAATGCATATGAAAAAAATTAAAACACCAAGTCCATGTCTAAAAACCCCTAAACCCTTTATCCTTCATTTAGTTCATCTCTGCTAGCCCAGCATATCCTCCATTTTTTAAAAGAAAACTGGGAAATAATTGAGTTCATCTTTACAGATACTTAAAAACAAATATATGGCAGGTTTTCATTGCATGCCTCCAAAGAGATCATCAGATTGCTATACAGTGTATTCTTTAGGGACCAAAGAAAAGCTCCTGAAACAGAGTTATGATTCAGCAAATAACTTTGGCATTGATCCATTTAAATGAACACAGGCATAGATTGAGAATACTGTCACAAATTATTCTTCCTGTGCCTAAGTCTTTTTGAGTGGGACATTTGTTGTAAATTGATACTTGGAAAATGCTTTTTGTTCCAACAAGACTTGAAAAACACAAGACGGAAACATCTGTAAGAACATCCCCCTACACACACACACACACACAACTTTACTTTTTGTCAAGTACTATTTCAGCACCATGCTTCCCTTCAGGAAAGGAGTACTTGGAGATTCTCTAAAATGCTGTTACATCTCCCCTCTTTTTGCCTCTGCTCCTCTGGAGATGAGCAGACAACCTTTCCAAGTGCATGTGACCTATTGGATCACATTTCTATGATCACAGGTGCCAATGGATTTCACGTGGCCCTCTGTAGAGGGCACAAAGTGCAAAATTGTCATAATGTCGCAGGTTGCGTGACTCTTATTGTTTTGGTGCCTTGGTCTTTGGCCCAGAAGTCTTTGGCTGTCCGGCCTTCCCTTTGTAGTCTGGAGCTGGAGTAACAGGGTGTTGGGATTTATGCCCGTTGTATCCATTTACAAAGACACACTGATAGTAGCGGACAGCAGCTGGGAAGGAAAAGAAAAGAAAAAGAACGGTCATTAACATTTGATTTTGGTCACTATTACATTAAAATGGCAATAAAAAAAATCCTTCCAGTAGCACCTTTAAGACCAACTAAGTTAGTTCTTGGTATGAGCTTTCGTGTGCAAGCTCACTTCTTCAGATACACAGTGTATCTGAAGAAGTGTACTTGCACACGAAAGCTCATACCAAGAACTAACTTAGTTGGTCTTAAAGGTGCTACTGAAAGGATTTTTTTAATTTTGATTATGGCAGACCAACACGGCTACCTATCTGTAACATTAAAATGGCATTACAGTGGTACCTCGGGTTACATACACTTCAGATTACATACGCTTCAGGTTACAGACTCTGCTAACCCAGAAATAGTGCTTCGGGTTAAGAACTTTGCTTCAGGATGAGAACAGAAATTGTGCTCCGGCGGCACGGCAGCAGCAGGAGGCCCCATTAGCTAAAGTGGTGCTTCAGGTTAAGAACAGTTTCAGGTTAAGTACGGACCTCCGGAACAAATTAAGTACTTAACCCGAGGTACCACTGTAATTTGAGGAAACACAAAGTTTACCAAAGTGTAGGTTGACATTCCTACTTTACATCTATACTGACTGTTGTTTGACTCTAACTCCCATCATTCTTGATCATTCGCCATGCAGGCTGGGGATCAACAACCTCTGGAGGGCCACAGGTTCCCCACACCTGATATATATTATACTCAGATAGCTCCCATATAAATCTATAATATTGTCAGGATTGACTTTCTTCAACGTAGTTAGACCTGGTGCCATCGCACCAAGGTGAATGCTAACCGCTCCCCCCTGCAATCTCATCTCCTCCATGCTTGTTTACCTCTACACAACAAATCCAATATTATGACCTAGAAATGACATGATCTTTCAGATCAAACTGAAATTGAACCTCGCATACACCATTCTCATTTTATTAATAGAAATAAGATACAGTGGTGCCCCGCAAGACGAATGCCTCGCAAGACGGAAAACCCGCTAGACGAAGAGACTCGTGGAACGGATTCTTTTCGTCTTGCGAGGCACCACTGTACAGTAAGAAAACATTCCAGTTACAAACTCACATTTATCTTTCTTTGTTGCACTTAGATCAGTGTGTCCCTCTATAAAAAAAGTAGTAAATACAAGGTTCTTTAGTAAAAAGAAACTTAAAACAATCTTTGTGTTTCTAGGTCAATGATGGAAAAGGGGGAAAATATAAAATCACCACTGTTTGGGAGATAGAATTCAGATATTGCAATAGAAATATAGTACGTTCTTGACCATTTGCATTGATTACTAGTTTGCTTCCAGGTATGGCTCAAAGTGCTGACCATACACTGCACACAGGTGATGTAGTGACAATAAAGGATTATTATTATTATTATTATTATTATTATTATACAGGCACTGCAGCGGGATGGCTAACCTTCTCTTGAGTCTTACAGTCAGTTCCCAATTCTAGATCCAGATGACAGGATTGGGCTGATAAGCGTCTGAAAATATCAGGCCTCTAGAAGGAAGGCAGTATGTGAACGGCGCAACCCCAAAACTATGTATTTACGAGGAACTCTTCCTTATCAAATATATATATGCAAATATATATTTTTTCATAATAATTATTTGGACTTTCCATCATCTTCTGAAGTAACAAAGCTAAATGGAGTGTAACAGTGTCCCTAGTTCCTGCAGCTAAAAGTATAAGCCCTTACCTGTATGTGTGTGTGTATCCTGTTCAGTTACCATGTATTATACATGCCCTTGCTCTTGTTTATCATAGAATTATAGAATTGGAAGGGACCCTGAGGATCATCTAGTCCAACCCCCTGCAATGCAGGAAAATGCAGCTGGCCCATACAGGGATTGAACCTGCAACCTTGGCATTATCAGCACCGTGCTCTAACCAACTGAGCTATCCAGGCCCTGTGTATCAACACAACCAGTCAAGTTTTCCAAGAAAGCTATCCTCTTTTCTTAAATCCTTGTGCCATGCATATGTTTCTTGCATGATGCATTTTGAACTTGGGCACATACACCCAAGAAAAGATTCTCCATACAAGGGGAAACCTTTATGTGAGTGAGCCTGTGGTAAGGCTAGCCTTTGCAGCCCCACAATGCCCCTTGCGTTATTTCAGTGTTTGTGGAGGGTCACATGAACCTCCCTAAAGACACATATGCACAGGGACACACATTCTCACTCGGCTAATTATTGAAGACACAACGATGAATAATTGCCACTTTTCCCTACACACAAAAGGAAGCCAGGTAAGAATGAGGCGTCTGTACTTGAGCATAAAACATACCATAAGAAGCTGCCCTGTACCTTCACTAAACCAATTAAATCCCTGCTCTGTTATGAAAACGCCATAAACTATTGATGCTGGTCTTCTTCAAAGTTGCTTAAAGACTGTAAAAAAATAAAATCAAGCCATGAATCTTGACTTGAATATAAAAAACTGTTATTTTGGCTAATTAGAGGCATCTCTGGGCAATTCCACCACGAGCAAAATATGTAATGAGTTATGTGTGTCAGAAGCAGGTCACCCACCAGACATTTTTAATTAAAGCAAAGTAGTTTGGCAGAAATGGTGATGCAGACAAGTTTTTCTTAAGAGACAATGTGAGAAAACAAAATAATTATTCATTTGTATTGACACGTTAATTGAAGACAGGATCAACGTTATGGATGGAAAATTCAACATAGTGCTAAGGCAAATGTTTCATCAGCACAAGGATTTATTATTGCACAATGGTAAATGTCCTCCCTTTCCTCCCCGCCCTGCACCCCTGATTACTGACCCTTCATTTGGGTTAAGTCATTTTCTAGTGAAATCAAACAATTTCAGTAAATCTATAGTGATGACAGGGCAGAAAACCTCCCTGGGCTTCTGCCTAGGCTACAAAGTACTCAGCCTGGGCATTGGGAATGTGTTCACCAGCTATTATCCCTTCTTTGAACTCTTCAAATGGTGTGTGAAGGAGACCACTGCAGCAGAAATAAGTTGACCAGGAACAAGGGGGTTTAACCAAAAGAAACTGAGCTGTCCAAGAAGTGGGAGCCCCTGAGAATGAAGAGGAACAGAAACTCTGCCTCCATCACTGGCAAGCAAACAAACCATGAAGTCAGGACTGGTAGTCAAGAAGCAGATCATGGAAGATGAAGATATGACAAGCAAAGGTGACAATACGGGCAAAATACAGGCAAGAGGTCAAAAGGTGCTAAGACCTAACCACTCTCAGCACTCTTAACAAACTACAACTTCCAGGTTTTTTTAAGGGAAGCCGCAACTGTGTAAACTGGTATCACAAGTTGAGAGTGGGGATATGAACCTTGGTCTAGTTCTACTTGCTAACCAATATGCGGACCCTAAAACATATGCTGCTCCTTTGACCATATTGCAGGGCTAGAAGGAGTCCTTGACATTTTCTTTACACATTTTGTTTAATAAATTAATGTTTTATCCTTATTTCTGAAAAAAACCTGACTCATAAAGTAAGGGTATCTTGGGGTGCAGCTAAACCTATTGATTTTGTCTCCATTTGGCAACCATGACAGGTTAATTATGGGGATGGCAGGTCTCAGTGAAATATGGTTTTATTTGCTAATCATAACATTTGCTTTGTATTCTCTTTATATCGGGTCAGTTTTTGTTGCAACATCTAATTCATTGTGTAATATTATCCCTTGAGAATGTACTTTATGTGGTAACAGCTGTGATACAGCTTTTCTTTTCTTTTTGTTTTGTTATTTTATTCTATTCTTTGTTTCTTACCAGATTTCTTTTTTTTAAAGGAAGATGGAGGTCCAAAACATCTGGAGGGAAGCCAGCTGGGAAGGCTGGTTTAGATGCTACATTTATTTATTTGTTTTTCTTTAGATCCACACATACTTCTACAACCACCCTCGTCTTTATTGTTCATTGGCACTACAGCAGGAAAAAAACCCTCAACCTCTAGGCCACTGTTGGCATATTTCAAGATGCTGGGGGAGATGATGAGCAAGTTCTACCTTACACATAACAAAATGAAAGGTCAAAAATGTGCCAAGACAATTCACCCACCTTTTAAAAATGGCAGTCCCTAGAAATACTAAAAGTAACCTATTAGGTAGTGGGTTGGGGAAAGCCACCCGTTTTTGAGGAAACCCCATTATCCTCTTTTCTGTCTGGACTGTCCACTAAAAGAAACCCTTGAGAAACCACACGCATCTCTAATAGAAACTGATGGCTTGTAATTGAAGCACAGTATCGTATGACTTTATGCTGGGAGGTATTTTGCCTAGCTTGGGTTCATGGATGGATGCCTAATGCTGCAGAAGTCTCACCCCTCCCCTGCCAACAACTGAGGTTAACCAGAGTGTGGTTATATAAGACTCTCTCTGTGTTCTTCTGATGAAAGGCAAACAGCATTAGGCTCTTTTGTGGGTGTTATGATGGAGGGACTTTTTTTGGGGGGGGGAGGCTGTTCTTTACATGAGGAACACACACACACGCACACAGCAAGAGGCAGGCATCTCCCTCCCCTGCTTCACTAATTGTAAAGGGGCTGCCATATTTGTAATCAAGTAGGCCAGTGGGCAATATTTAAAGGGTTTCTACAACGTGGAAGATGTACCTTTTTTAGATGATCAGGAAACAATAACTACCATTCTGGCCTACAATAAAATTTTGCTGGAGTCCAAAAAAGAAACGAGATTGTCACACCCTCCACACAGAGATATCCTCAGATATTTGCGCAGGACCTTAATCTAACGTTAATCTCAACGCCTATTTGGAATTGAAAATATGATTCCTGGTTGTGCAGTGTTTATACACGCCCAGTTTTTAAAGAGTGTTATTGTCCTCCATTTTACTCTGCCATAGGTTGGGTATTGAATAGATCACCTATGTTTGGGGTAGATAAGAACATAATAGAAACAAAACCAGGTCTAATCATTTCTTCAACATGCAAAGTTAACTAATTAGTCTTAGAGCCAGTAGAGGATTATATTCAGTACTGGTTTGCAAAGTGCAAAAAGATACACACAGATACACTCATTACCTCTCTGTGACAATAATCCCCATCCATTTAAAAGAATGAAAATGCCATCACTGGCCTGTGAATTGCATCATTAAGCTGTCATCTGTCAGATCTCTTCTTACAGTTTGTAAGTCTTACGTATGCATTGCCCTGAACCTAAGCACTGGTATCAAAGTGGGTTGGAAATTTGTAGTTTTCTAACCCACTAGCATAAGGGATTTAGTATGCCAAATTATAAGAAAAAACCCAAAATATATTGCAGGATAATGGGGATGAAGACTCATGTCTTTAAGGCAATTCAGTCACTGTAACATTCAATTACCTGCATCTTTCATTTGGTAGGGGTGTGCATTTGTTTCTGTGGGCTTACCTTTTCTGTTTTAGCTACCTGCAAACCGCCACCAACCATAGTAGCAAAATTCAGGAATTCTGTCGAAACAACTGCAGTGTTCCATGCACCAGAAACCGTTTAGTCATGCTAGCCACATGATCCAAAAAAGTTGTCTGCAGACAAATGTTGGCTCCCTTGGCCTGAAAGCGGAGATGAGTGCTGCACCCCATAGTCGAATCTGATTGCACTTAACTGTCCAGGGGTCTGTACCTTTATCTTATTGGAAAGCCTGATTGACTGTCTGGTGTGGTCCACACGGAAACCACAGTGTCTAGAATTTCCCATTTTTTCTCATGTGCAAGTGGCAACAAAACAAAACCCTTCACTCTTCTGAAAATTGACTTCTTGTTCAAATCCCATAACAGAACAGCAGCATCAGGAGTAGTACATTTATATTTTAGGGTTTAAAATGTATTACATTTCCCGATAGGCCTATGAAGTTTTCAAGGGCAAATGACTCATCCTTTCTCAGTCCCTGACAGAATAAATAACAATATTTTTGATAACCCAAGTTGTGTTTTGTACAATACTGACATGTACTATATGTCACCTGAGAATCAAAGAAGTTTGCAGTGTTGTTAACCCTAAGCAGAACTTACTTGCTCTTGCAGCTTTTGAAATCTTGTCTGCAAAGGAAAGAAAGTTGTATGTCAGAGAGACAGAGAACTTGAAAGACAATTGAACAACATAACAGCCACCCTCTTTGCTTATTAATACAGGTTTTGATGAAGTTAACTCAGATGAATATATGAAGTTGTCAGGCAGTGATGATGACAATATGCCCTTGAACAACTTCTTTGATAATGTGATTGGAGAATGTTGCTTTGCCAAGGCAAACATCTAAGAAACCCTACTGTTATATACCACAGTGGGTGCAAAGGGTAAACGTGTTTGAAAAAACAATAAGCTCCAGCAAGAGACACAGCTTCACTTGTCTTCCTACTTGCTACCTAATTCATTCATCTTTCCCTGGGGTGCAACTTAACTTATTAGAATAAAGAGCAAATGTAAAGCTCCAATTTATGCTACCTGCACTCAGACTGCAACTGATTTGAAATACTAATTTAAGAAAACACCTTTAATATGATCTAAACATGCATTAGGCAAGTAAAATGACACATAGGTTGTTATGTAGGGCAAACAGTTGGCTTCTGCCACTGAAAAATGAAGAGAGCCATTGTTGTGGGTGGTGGGATCCTGTGCATGTACCACACTTGGGAGTGATTATGGGGCTGGCAGATTGGCAGTCCAAACTCAAAGTATACATTCATAAACATGCACTTCATTTTTTATTACAATGGAGTCCAACCTGCTCTGGTTGTAGCTCCCAGGTCAGCCAAACAACTAGTGACTACATCTCTTCAAAACCAGTCTCTGTTTTATGAACCACATGAACATTTCATTCCTCACAGAATGCTATGGGAGAATCCTGGATGTGTGTGAGAACTGCACCAACTAATAATCTATCCCTCTATACTTTGGGAAGAGAAATGTGCATTTAGGTGGATTTGTACTGTAAACAGCAGCACTGAGGACTTCCTTCTTTTTCTCATGTGTTTTTGTAGGGTGGACAAAAGGGGAAAGAGGACACACTTTCTGTATTAATCTGTTTTGCTCACTAAAATCCAGCAGGGATATAAGAAATCTGTTATCTCCAACTACTTCAATTCACATATGTGGTTAATAATTTCAAGTGAATAAAGCTGATTAGCAAATCCAGTAGGATCATGTGCAGGAACAGAGACCACCACTACAGTGCTGTCAAGTAACATGGGAAATCTTATCTGAGCAAAAAAATCTGGTAAAGTAGGGGAGTGGTAGAGTTATCCTGGCCAACTGACATTACAGTAGAGGTGACCAGCTTGCCAAAGTAATAAACACTGAAAACAAACATGGGAAATCATCATGTATGATCCTTGGCTCAAACTGAGAGAAAGTTGTTTGTAAGTTCCATTGAATTCAAAAGTAACATTCAATTATGGCATATTATGCCCATTAATAGACAAATCCCATTCATTTTAGTTGGATTTAAGAAGGCCTACCGTATTTTTCGCCCTATAGGACACACTTTTCCCCCTCCAAAAATGAAGGGGAAATGTGTGTGTGTCCTATGGGGCGAATGCAGGCTTTCGCTGAGAGCCAGTGTGGTGTAGTGGTTAAGAGCGGTAGTCATGTAATCTGGGGAACCGGGTTCGTGTCTCCGCTCCTCCACATGCAGCTGCTGGGTGACCTTGGGCCAGTCACGCTTCTTTGAAGTCTCTCAGCCCCACTCACCTCACAAAGTGTTTGTTGTGGGGGAGGAAGGGAAAGGAGGTTGTTAGCCACTTTGAGACTCCTGAAGGGGGGTGAAAGGTGGGATATCAAATCCAAACTCTTCTTTATCCCCCCCCCCCCAAATCTAGGTGCGCCCTATGGGGCGGTGTGCCCTATGGGGTGAAAAATACGGTATATTCTCTGGGTTGGCTAATGTTTATATGTTCATTCCTACTAATATTCAGCTTGAGCTATACACATGTAGCCATTAGAGGACTGGGTGACTTTGGAAACTTAGAGCAAAAAACTGTTGATTACCTGTTGTCACATTGTGATGGTAGTGGGGTTCCTTTACTGCTGGGACTGTTAAGCAAAACAGAAAGATCCAACTCATTTACATTCCCATGGTCAATTTAGGCATTAAACTTCCCCATTAAACCAACTATGTTTTATATATGTTGTAAGACACCCAGAGTGCCTGGGGAAACCCAGTCAGATGGGCGGGCTATAACAACAACAACAACAACAACAACAACAACAACAACAACAACAGCAACAACAGCAACAACAGTTTCATATTACCCCGTTAAGTCGCACGCATTGTGCAGGTTAAAACAACAATAGCAATAATATTTCTGATGCTAATATCACATTTTGGTGCCCTGTTAAACACATTTTAACTTCTAAGAAATCATTGGAATTGGGCATTTCAACAACATGCTCAGTTAAAACCAAAACACAAAAAAATAAGGAAAGGGACATTCTTTTGGCAATTTGCTGCAGGATAAGAGGTTCTAATTGGATACTTCACAAGAAACTATTTAAGCAGCGTGATCCTATATAGATTTCGTGCCCCAGAGAGATCAGACTGGCCTCAACCAGAGCCAGGGTCTTTTTGGCCGTAGCCCCGGCCTGGTGGAACTCTGTCTCACAAGAGACCAGGGCCCTGCGGGATTTGACATCTTTCCGCAGGGCCTGCAAGACGGAGCTGTTCCGCCAGGCCTTTGGTCAGGGTTCAGTCTGACTCATTTTCTCCTTGTATAAGAACAAGCATGATGGAGGTTCCCACCCGCTCACAGGTGCTTATAATATCAGTGGAAACAGTTGGTAACAGCCTTCAATTTTAACCTGAAGATTGCCACTTGTCCAGTTTTAATTTTAATTTGTTTGTATTAATTGTGGGATGTATCTTAATTTATTGATCACTTGTTTTTTATGCATTGTCTTATTTGTATGATGTTAGCTGCTCTTAGCCCGGCTTTGGGTGGGATATAAATAAATTTATTATTATTATTATTATTATTATTATTATTATTATTATTACCAATGTCTCTAAACTAGGGCTGAGCCCAGTTTTCATGTTAATCTTCATGCCAAAATCTATATTTTAACTAGATCAAATCTTTTGCCAAACATGCCTACAAATTACACAGAATCAGAATATGTTTGTTCACCCCCACCCCGACAACCCAGAGAAATAGGACTGTTGAGAGGGAGCTTTGTAATGCTACTGTTTAGTTAATGGCAGTAGAAATCTTAGAGCTTGCTTCAGGGAGATGAAGGGATACAGCTCAGGGAAGCTCATGAGCCTTGGGAACTGTGAAG
This sequence comes from Podarcis pityusensis, assembly GCF_964106645.2. Taxonomy (NCBI): domain Eukaryota; kingdom Metazoa; phylum Chordata; class Lepidosauria; order Squamata; family Lacertidae; genus Podarcis; species Podarcis pityusensis. The sequence continues at coordinate 55,677,906 of NC_138026.1, forward strand.
CTCTCTGAGCTACTCTAGAAGTTGTAAGTTTCATAAATGCTATTATTAATATCTGACATTGTACCATCTTGTGAACATCCACACTTAACAAAGGAGGTCATCTGCAATTCTTCTACAATCTGGACATATTCAATCATGGTTACAATGTGCAGAATTATGGGGAAGAAAAAGCACACCCTGGTCTTTTGGAGCTATTATTCTTGGGTTAGAGAATCATTTAGAGATTATTACTTAAGAGCAGAAAAGGTTTCAATTGGCTGCTGAGAACTGAAAATTAAGAACATTATTTCTTGCCTTTTAAAAATAAATAAATTAAGGGATGCATCCAATGTTATATTTCCCTAGCTGTCATTTGAAAATACTTATAAGGAATCCACCATGAAATAACACACATCTCTTTCTGTTCTAGTAAAAAAATTATGGGGAGTGCATTTGACAAAGCTCCCAGGAGCACCTCCAAAGTTGCTTCCTCACTAGAATCTTGTAGCATTTCTGAGGTGTTTCACTCCTTGGGTAATTAGCGGAAAGCAGAATTTAAATGGAGCTTTTACAGAAGCTCTTTATACATCATTATAACCTATTTCCCTCCATGATTAAGAAGTTTCTATAATGTATGCTCAAAGAAAGTCCTGTTGACAGGGCTTACCCACTTAGTGATAAAGAGCCACACTATTGTGTCTCATTCAGGATAGCTTACGTTTTGGAACATCACAACAAAGTGTGCCAAAAGCTGGGTTGGTCTGAATTCAGTGTGTGGAGATGGCACAGATTCATTTCTCAAAGCATTGGCTGATATGTAAATTTTATTTGTGTGGTTTTTGTGTAGCTGCCACAGATTGGCCCAGCACACATTTCCACTATATGTACAGAGAGATAATATTTTCTTCAACATGGAATGTAAATCAGCTCATCACTTCTGGGCTGCCATACGACCGATACTCATGCTTCACACTTCTTGCTACACAGAACTGTTCTCCAGGCAAGAAAAATAAATAATTGTGTCAAATGTTCCTGATATATCCCGATGATGGAGGGCGGATGGCAGGCCAGATAATTCCTTTGAGTATACAGGCATAGAAACATGTGCGTTAGCCATCTCTGTTGGGTGAGTTCTGCAGGAGTTTGATTTAATTGCTTTGTAGGAAAGCTAAGCACACCCTTATTATTTTAGCTGAATATAATACTCTAGAATTTTGCTGTTCTTCCTGTCACTGAAAAGAAAATCCCATGAAATATAAAACCCCTGATTTATGGCTTACAAGGTTTTATATGTAGCTCCTTGTATTACCTGTGACCTTTTTTTCTTTCAAATGTGCCTTCTCCACTTTTTTCCCTGTGTAGATCAAGAAGTGAAAAATAAAGTACAGTATAAGAAGCTGAAAATCAAACTATGCAATGCACATTGTTGATTCTTTTTTTTCAGGATGGGGAGAATTAGCACATCTGCAATATAACGACCGTTTAAAGAAATCGAGCCCTTACCTTCTTTTTCCTTCAAAGGCGTCTCTTTTTTCTTGGCTGGGGAGATTTCCAAGGCATAATGATTAAACCTTAGTAGCCTTGAATATTTGCACACTTTAGTTTTAAAAGCACCTGAAGGACATGTCTGCTGTGTCACTCCATCAGCAGTAGCAAGAGCGAATGTGACCAGCAGTGGCCTAGTTACTATATTTGCACCATTCTATGCCGCTCTATGGACTTCCATTGAGCCATATCTCAAAACCTTCTGGAATACACATATGCTCTTTTTCAGGCTTCCGAGAACAGAGTCAATCATCTGTGTCTTCACACAAGGAGGCAGATTGAAATTAACAAAGGTGCAGTGCTGCAGGCACTTTTGCCATTCCCTGCTGAGAACAGCAGCAACTATCTGGCAGTTTGCCTTGGTTCATCCCCCACCAACCTGATCTGGCTCACTTTAATACAGCTTGGTTGAGTGTCTTCTACAGCACAAACCATCTGCTAAGCTGCAAGCTGGGCTGCCACTAATCAGACCAACCTAGATCAAACTCCTAAGGACCTGGCGTGCCCAATCCTATGCAGAAGCAAATCCCACTGATTTCAATAGGACTTGCTCCCAATAAGTCTTGAGTTACATCTGCAGCAACTGTGAATGAATAAAATAAACCGACAGTTTCAGCCAAATCCTTTGATAAGGCAAGTCTAATCAGTTTTCATGGAGCTCAGTGGATATGGCAGTTTTTATGAGCTAAAGATCTAGAAATGCTAGGCTCCGTTAAGTCAAATGGTGAACCTGTTCTTATTGCTCAATATCTAAGGGGGGAAATGATGTTTACCTGCTACTGTGGTTTCAGCTGATGGTTCTTCAAGGAAGGTATGCATGAGTATATGGAAATAATAATAAAAAATTAGAAAAATTGGAAGGAAATAAGCAGAAGATCTTGATAATTGGATACGATGACACTTTTGTTAACATATGCATGAGCTATTAATTTGACACCGGGCACATGACTTTCCTGGGTCCATGCATAAAAATATCACATTTTAAAGGTAAACCCTACAAGCCTATGGGGTGTCGCTACCAAGAACATGTTTGGATTCAAGTCTATGTAATTTGGGAAATGCAAATCTTTAATAATGGGCCATCGCAATCCTTTTCAGACTCAAAACACTTAAGTCAGACGTTATTCTCCCATGATATAATGAGGCATTGTTTCTGCTTTGGTACATATTCTGGTTTCACTGTGAACCTTCCATCTCTATTACCTTTGAGATCACTGGAAAGAAACAAAACCCAGCACTACCTTGTTCAAATACTTCTTCCAAAATAATCTTGGCATCAATAATGGCATTTCTATGATAATGAGATAATCACTGTTTCATTAGAAAAACATTGTCTCCTATTTTAGGCATCAAGTCACAACAGAAATTCTTTTAAAGCAATCAGCATGCATTAACAATTATTTTAATGTGAATAAAGCTTCTGATGTTGCAAAATTATCAACTCGTGCCACAGGCAATTAATTAAAGATAAATGGAAATATGATGAATTAGTAATTATTTTTTAAAAAATACAGTGCTAATTAATTTCCTTGATTGCTATTATTATCTATGTGTAGATAATTTAGGGTTTCCTTTAAGTGCAAATATATTTGCATGATCTAGCACAAAGATTACAAAGAGATTATAAATCCATAGTTAATTAACTTGATATATTTTGAAATCCTGCGCTACAACAGTCTGTTGTTATACCAAGAGATGTGAAATAGTCACTACATTGATAGATTTGGTTGTATAAATATTTCTGAAGTTTCACCCTTTCACTTCACAGTGAGATGCTCAGCAAATCTTTAGTTAGATTGAGCCAGTAAAAAATGTTGGTTGTCATATCAGTAAACCAAAACTACATGAACACACTCTCTGTGTGTTTCCTAGGATAAGGCAGAACAAAGTACGCATTTTGTGGCAATGCATTCTAGACACCAAATTCTGCTCATTAAAACAAACATTCATAAGGATCGCTGCCATCTGCTGGCTCCATTGGGAATAGCACAGCACGGATTTGCCAGAAAATTTTCACCAGTCATTCTGTTTTGTTTTGTTTTTTTTGCAGCAAAGTGCTATCTGACCACAGTAATTCTCTAATGGATACACACTGTTTCTAACCCACTGGGCAGTCTGCATAAATCATAAAAAGGTATACCTACCAAGAACAGCAGCAGCAGCAGCTCATATTCTCTCACATAATCTATCCAAAACCCCGTTTAATTACATTTAGATTGCCGTGCGGCCAATTCTTCCTATTTTACTTAATATTGCTTTCCGCAAAGCAGTGAATCATTATACATATTTCATGGACTTTCATCGATGGGAATTGAATCAGGATCATCAGGATAATCCTATGCTGTAGGCCGTGTTATTGCATTTAAATCTCGCCCTTCCTCCAAGGAGATGGGAAATTTCTCATTTTACCCTCACGTCAAATCTATGAGGGAGGTTGGGCTGTGAAGTGGTCAGTGGCCCAAGGTTAGTGTTCTTCATGGGCAAGTGGGGCTTTATCACGAGATCTCTTTATTTTTAAAAAGGCATATGTATAAAACACCTCCTTGTAAGTGCAAAAAGTGCAAAATATTCTTCTGCATGCAAATTGCATTTACAACACATGCATGCCTGCTCAGAAGCAGAACTCAGTGAGCCTTCCTTCTTAGCAGAAATGCATAGGATGTGCCATAAACTCAGGAGGTTGGATTCTGCATTCTCTTTACTGCTAGTAGCATTTGCTAAGTTAAGTTCTGCAATTACTACTACTGCTACTACTACTAATTCTGGGACGCGGGTGGTGCTGTGGGTTAAACCACAGAGCCTAGGACTTGCTGATCAGAAGGTCAGCGGTTCAAATCCCTGCGACAGGGTGACCTCCCGTTGCTCGGTCCCTGCTCCTGCCAACCTAGCAGTTCGAAAGCACATCAAAGTGCAAGTAGATAAATAGGTACCGCTCTGGCGGGAAGGTAAACGGTGTTTCCGTGCACTGCTCTGGTTCGCCAGAAGCGGCTTGGTCATGCTGGCCACATGACCCGGAAGCTGTACGCCTGCTCCCTCGGCCAATAAAGCGAGATGAGCGCCGCAACCCCAGAGACTGTCACGACTGGTCAGGGGTCCCTTTACCTTTACCTTTTACTACTACTACTACTACTACTACTACCCCACCCTTTAAACTATGCTTCCAGGGTGGGTTACAACAACGCAATGTTAATATTAAAACACAATTTTAGTATTACACAATACTAAAGCCAATTTTAAACAACCCAATGTTACAGAAATAAGGTGGATCCTAAAAATATCAAGGTGTTCTTGCCAGAGAAATGAGGGTAGGGAGAGGCTTTTTTGCCAAGTTCCCTTTCCTCTTGCAGCTCCTAGTGTCACTCTCCACACTGTTCTGAATAGTAACCCCAATATCTGGAACAGATTTCGGGGGGGGGCTGCAGGGGGAGGGAAGTAATCAGTGAAATTGCTTCCTCCCCCCCCCCCATTTCACTTGTGGGGTCCCTCTGCTAGAGTCAGAATCTTCTGCACTTATTATTATTATTATTATTATTATTATTATTATTATTTAAATTTGTAAACCACCCAATACCCGCAGGTCTCAGCAGTAGCATAATTATCACGAATATTTCAGAGGAGTGAATAAAGAAAAACAGAGAATAGCTCTGTTACAATGCATGCAAAGTTAGTTTTCTATTGTTATAAATTTACTATGGCACATACTTTTAGTTTCTTTAGGCTTGGCTGGAAAGAAAAAGAAGAAAGAAGCATATGAGAACGGAATGAAGTGAGAGAGCTAACGCTGAGGTATAGGCCTTGGTTTGAACATACCGCACTGTGTATATTCTTGGCATACATATTAGAATGTGGTGGTACCCTTTAGAAGCATAATTTTAGTTTGATATTTTAATTTATTATTTATTATTATTATTATTATTTAAATAATAATTAAAATATCAAACTAAATAGTTCCAATAGCAAAAGGACTTTTGGCTGGGCAACAGAACTTTGTCCTTCCTCACTTGCCACCACATCTGGTCCTCCCTCAAGCCTCCAGAACAGATTTGGTTTTTTTGGGTGGTGGTGCTGGCAGCGAGCTTGTGAGGAAAGGAGGGGGTTGGGAAGTTAAAACTTCTTGTGCTAGTGGAATTGTTTGGATGGATACCACACATTGTAATTATGATGGAAACAATCACTGAATATTTGCAGTTGCTCAGATACCTGTATAATTCACCTGATTTTTCTGTCCCACCTATACAACATTCCAGAGCATCTCTTGAACCCTCCAGAGCATCCTTTGTGTACGTGTGCAGGGGAAGCAGCCAGAAAAGGACCGCTGTGCAAGTAGAATTCTGCTCAGTATTCTCTGGATCTAACCAGATGCATCTGTTGTCACTCAGTGGTGTTGACCCATTCTGCTACAACTAACTAAAGGAGTTGAGAACCTGACCAGAGTAGGGCTATGACTAGCTGGGCTTCCTCTAGCAGCCATGTATATCCTTTAAGCTCTAACACTTAAAGTGCCAATGAAGGTTTCTGATCATGTTAGAGCCCATAACAAAAAGCGGCCCTACAAATGGACCCATTATCTTTCTATCACCCCACCCCAACCCCCAACTCTAATGGAAAGGAATAGCACGGGGGTGGGGTGGGGTGGATATCAAAGCAGTCTGGATGTATTTTAGGTGGGAGCTTGTTTCTAATGAAATTGGAATGTGTCCTGTTTCAGGAGAATACTCTTAATATTTTGCATAGGTCAAATACAATTAGCTTTTTCGGTATCGTATACAGTATACCACGTGTAAAGATACGAGTCAAATGTGTAAGAGGGAATGTTGAATTCATGGACCATACTTTCATATGTGGTGAGACTTTGTGAAGGTGTCCAAAAATTGGTCTGAAGTATATTTCGGAATATTCAGAATTACTGGGTGGATGATACAGATCTTTTCAAATAATCTGACAATCTTTCCAGGGTGTTACTCAAAGATTTGACTGCCTTTGTGCTCATATCCGCTAGGCTTTGAAACACTGTTTCTTTGGAAGTCCACGATAAGCTGTTCTGAGAACTTCTTGTCTGACAACAGGTGATGTATAGAATTGCTGGGAAAACATTACCCATCAGCACTGTCTTTCCAAAAGACTAATCAAGCCAAATGCTTTGTATTCAACATGACACCTCTCTACCTGGTGAAAATCTGCCAATCCTTTTGGAAATACTTGTTTTGCTCACTCCTGTCTGACTTTCATCAGAAGAGTTTTTTCTTTTGATCTCCTAACCAATTTCTGTTGGGTTTAGTATTCTTCCCCTTGTTTCCCTCCCTTGTTTCATTGTTTAATTATGTATCAATCGTTTTAAAGATATATGGTAAAAAGAGTTTAAAAAGAGTTTGAATATAGAACAATCACCAAATAATCTTAGGTAACTGGTAAACATTCTCTATGGAGGTCATTACTGATTTGATTAGAGATGGGAAAGCAGAACAAGCTGTTTGCTTGCTTGTTTGTTTTTTTGGCATACATTTATGTTGAACAGGAATAATGCCAGGTGCCCAAGGACATATTAGTCTGCTGGATTAGTCAGCTCTCCTTCCTGCTTTGCCAGGTGACTGTGCAACTATTACAATTTTCTTGTTTGTTTCTGTGTATCAAATGGCACTATTTGGAATGGATAGGAACTGAAAATAGAATATACATTAGGCGTGGGGGAGAATTTTGTTTGGTTTGCATTTTAAGCAAACCAATTTAATTCACACCTCCCAGACTAATGGAACATAATTATCCTTCATATTTCACACTAGAAAGATTATGGGAATATTTCACTGTTGATCATTCCATCAGCACAAGCATATTTACCTGCCAGATGGAATAATCTACCCCTATCCTCCCCCCATGCACTGTACTGTGAGTCATCCTCCCCCCCCCCTTGAACTTATGGGGACACACACTGTGTGTAGGGTAAGCAGTGGGGGAATAAGTCCCATTGCACTAGCAGCACTCATTGTGCTGGCTCCCACTAAACAACTATTGAATCTGTGCCGATGCATGTAAGGATAAAATGCATTTAGTGATGCATAATTTGGGATAAAATACATATTTAAATAAAAATGTATGTACTTTCTTTTAAAGTAATAGATTAACAGGAGTTAGAAATGAGCAGGAATGAAACTGAGGTGGAATCTACACACATATAAAAAACACTGTGAAATTGCTTTAAAAAAAGTTTTGAAAAATACATTGAATTTGGCATAGCTCACTGTCACCATCTAGTATCACATTTGTATATTGCACTTTACAACACATTTAAAATGTTTTATTTGCAGCTGAGACCTAACACAGACTGGAAATCCTTCCGTGCTTATACATACCTGGTTTTACTTGAGGAACTTCTTTTTCATGTTTAAGGCTTTCTTGTTCTACAAGACAGAAGCAGCATGAAATAAACAAGGAGCCAAATTGTCAAATAACCCCTGTCATATGTCATGAAGAGGGCGTCACAGGATAACTGCAGGTCCCATCCCCAAATGAGCATGTATTGCTAGGCTCATGTATAGAACTTCCCTATGCACTGTCCATCCCAATCTGTTGATGTCTAGGGATGAGCCCAGCACCAGGCCAGACATGGCAATCTTAAGATTCATGCAAGAAGGGGGCTTCTTTCTATTCTACTGCCTCTGAAACTAGATAGGACCCATTCAGGCACCAAAAAGACAACATTGTACTGTAGAAAAACCCAAATACGAACATTAAGAAATGCTAAAATATTTTAAAATATAAAGTTATGTATCCCTACACTACTCCTACCCAAAGCCAGTGGAATAACAGAGGAGGTTACATTACAGGAGGCGGGTGAGGAAAACACAGCATAACTTCTATAATCCAGATGTACATTCCAGAAACAGTTTACTAAAAGAAAAAAGGCAACTACTTCATACAAGAATTAGCGAAAGCTTATTTCTGTAAATGGAGCCCATCTTTCTATCTTAATGGGAGTACAGACTTCAAATACTTCTGTTAATCACCTTAATAGGGTAAAATAAACTTGTTAATTTTCCTTTAAACTCCAAAGCCCCAAGAACTGTAATGCATAAACAGTGGACCCTCAACCATGGTTATGATCTAGAGAACAAGGAATTGTATAATGGAAGCAACTGGGCTTCCATTTGTGTGATAATTAAACTTCATAAGATAAGGGTCACATTACTCAAGGGAGATTTAAAGTGAATTGGTTCTGAGGAATCATAATGGATTGCCAATTAGGAATGGCATAGAAGCACTTCTTTATCAGAATGAATCTAGTTAATAAGGACCAGTGGACGATAGATAATGCTGCTTAAGTCGAAGCAACCATCAGCTGCTACTATAAAGAGAGCATGTTTATATGGCAAGGCCATAATATCATACAAGAATGGTTTGAAAACACAACATGTGTTAATAGCAAATAGACTTTCCCTACATATTTGCTTTCAAATACAGGTTTGCTTTCAAATTATCACTCAAATGCATTTGCAATTCTAGTGTTTTCGATATCATATAAAAAAATGCAGCGATTCAGATTCTGTCATGGTAAGATTTTCAAACAGAAAGACGAGAGGAGTTATTTGAGCTGCCTTAAGAGAAGGATAAAAAATAGATTGATTTGTCAGCTCTAATTCATGACACAGTGGCAGAAAGACCCTTATAGCCCTGAGAGAAGAGGAAGACGAGGGAGGTGGACAGCGTCATTTCATATTTAGGATTGAATTTTTGAAAAGTGTTGCATGGGTTTTCTGCAAGCACCAAAAAGCTCTTTGTCTATTATTGTGCTGTGGAAACCAGGAAATGTCATTGAAGGGAGGCAAAATCTCTATTCCAGCACCAGGACAGCATAGTTGTGGGTCCTTTTCTGGAGCAGGCCAGAGGAAAAAGGGCTTTTTGTATCCTGCAGATTGCAGACCACTGTGCCCCAGGATGCCCCTATTTTTTATCATTTCATTTTATAAAGTATATAAAACAGATAGAGCAATCATAACAATGGATGAAAATTAAAAGTTGAGAAACAAAACTACAAAACAGGCACATAGAATGCACATGAGTTAAAATAACAAAGTCCAAGTAAAAACTATCAGTGTTATCAGATCATCAGGTATGGCTCCAGATTTACCCGGCTTGTGATGAAGACTGTACTGAAAATGATGATTCTGCTGTACATGTCAAACAACACATTCCTTAAAGCTGCTCTGGAGTGCCGGGGGGAAACCCAGAGCAATTTTGTGGGGAGAGTACAGGCAATAAAATCCACTGGAATTTGAAAGAAGGCTTGGCATAAGAAAAAACTAACAACCTCTTGCTTTAATATTCAAAGGAAGGGGCTCATCTATATAAAAAACATAAAGCTTGTTTTAAGGCACATGACATTAGCACAAATAAACTTCAAAAACATACATTGACTTCTCTTTAAACCAAAACAAAAACTGAAAGTCAATGTGTTGGGGAGAAGGTGTTTTCTATTTCCCCCAGATTCCTTTCTTTAATTCCTTACTGAGCTCCTTTTGTTCTGTTCTCTGACACACTTGCCAGCTGATTGTAAGAACTGCATGCTACAGACTGTGCACTCAGCTCCATTGCACAGCTGCGTAACTCCAACTGACAAGGCAGTTTGGATAGAGTCAAAAATATGAGGAAGCCACTGTTTTACATATTGCAGTTCTTGTCACACGTCAGCTGAATTCTAGTATGTTCACCATCATCCTCAGTGGCTTTAGATTTACCTGGCAATTTTAATAGTGGATAGAAGAGACAGCACTAGCATATAATACCAGGGGCAAAATTGAGGCAAAGCAGCAGAAGAGGTTCAAAACTATTGCTTAGCACATGAGGAATCTGCAAGGAGTAGCAGTATTTATTTTATTGATTTTATATCCTGCCTGCATCACAAGTAATCACAAGTCACAGTGATTATGTTGCTGGACCCAAAGCATGGTGCTAGGGGGAGAACAAGAGGACTAAGAAAATGGACTAAAAATGGCCGCAACTGTATTGTTTATAGGTTGTGCATGACTTTGGCCAAGGATCCAGACACCGAACACCCTGACTGCTGACCACTGAGCCTGAATGCCGGGAAATGCTAGTGGGATCAAGGTGAGATCATGGCCACTCAAAGGTGGGCAGATACCACAGGTATTCCATTCCTGAAACCAGGATTAGGGTTACTAATATGGAACATTTTCATTGACCAAACAATGGCATCTATGACCAGGCATCTATGACCTGGATTTATGTATAAGCTAAACAAGCTATAGCTTAGGGCCCCACTATCTTGGGGGCCTCAAAAAAATTTAAAGGAAAAAACAACTGGATGTACATTTCCAAAATATAAGATAAAAACAAATAAAACCTACATACAGCAACAGTGTTTTGTGTTGTATAGGCTCCTATGATGTAAGTAATGGGCCCCGCCTGCTAGCCTGCTCCCTAAAATATCACTGGTTTGCTCATTTCTATATATAGGGTGCCTACATTCTGCATGGACTGGTTGCATGGCAACATGTGCAAATGGCATTAGATACCTATTAGGTCCATAAATTACCATATAGCATATATTCAACACAAAAAACTGCGGCAACTTGTTGTTGACAAAGGACAGCTGGACATATAAAGGGCCCCATTACCTTCAGTAGCTTAGGGTCTCAGCAAACCTAAATCCGGCCCTGTCTATGACAACTGTTCGTTCTTTTTATTATTATTATTCTGTATGCAGTTTAGCAACTTACTTGGTGGTTTGTGTTCCACTTTCTTGCCTAGAAAAATACAAAGACAACAGTGAGCTACATTCATTCATAAAAATAAAGATTGCAGATGAAACTCATTTCAGCTCCATAGCTTTACACTGCAATAAGAAGACGCACCAGGGGAGCATTTTGGAGACATGGTATAGCACTGTTTCCATGGTGCCACATTGTTGTTGGAATTCCATTCTCTCTGAAGTATGACGGATATTTGGTGCCAGAAAAGTACTTCTTTGCCCAGGTCCTGTACAATATATACAGCTATATGTGAAGTGACAATTGTCTGTCTGTTGCATTGTTAATATTATATCTTTTATGCTTTGGTTTTAAATGTTAAATTTTAATTATAGGGTATTATGCACCCTCCATACTTCAGACTGTGCATAGAAGGGCCTACTTAGGTGATTTTATGGCATGGGTAGGTATGTAGCAGCAACAGTGTGCTCATTAACACAACGCCTTTTTCCTACAATTGTGTGGGACTGACCCATGCCAAATGCATTCTAGAGCTCTAAATCCTATCTCAGTTGATAGAGTGCAAATGGTGTCACATGCTCTTAGCATATCTACACAGAAACAGCACAAATGGTTGGTTGTGTGCACGGTTGGACAGATAAGTCCTTGTCACCTCTGCCTGTGTTCATTCATAGGTCCACCACAACTCATTTCTACATTAACCTGCATGGTTTATTTATGTTACAAAGGCACAATAAATAAATAAATACACATGTAGATGTGTATTTTCGATTGTATCGTTTTACAAAGTGCACAGATGCAAACATATTTTCTCTCAATATGGTCTTTTAGCTGACAACTACATCTCAAAATTCTGAAAAGGGCACATTAGCACATTAATCTGGGAGGTGCAGATCAGGCTAGTTCTTATCAGAATTACAAATAAGTAATTCCCCGAGCATCCCAAGTAAAATGCCAACCACACTGAAATGGTTGGAGAATAAACAGGCATGGCTTAAGGATGAATTGATCCTTTTGCAACATGCAGCATCATCCTATTACTTTATCAGAATGCCAGAAAGATATTAATATAAACAGCACCTTCCCCTCCCACCCATGGACGAATGATTGGGATTCAGGATGAAAATCTTTCAGCCAAGTGAACCATAAATTGGTGGGCTAAAAACAGAACATATTTTTGGTAACTTGTCAGTTACTAAATCTGTCTGTCATTTAACAGAATGAATGTCTGTGTCTGTTGCACTTGTGTTCATGGCTGATGAATGCAGTGAAAGAACGAGGATTTGTTAAGACACAGAATAGCAGCTATTCTAGAACGGGAGTGGGGAACCTCAGGCCCAGTGGGTAATTGTGGCCCTCCAAGCTTCTACGTGGGGGTCATCAGGACATTTCCCAGGTCACACCACTTCCTCCAGACCTACTTCACACCCTCCTTGAGTGATTTTGCCTGGCTGTGGTGTGCCCTCAGGTAATGCTTCTTACTTGCCCGAATGGAGGATTGTCTGGGCTGTGTGTATAGGAGCTAGCCTACAGCACAAAGGTAAAATCCACAAATTAACTGCTCTGCCCACTGTTGCTTCTGGCTCTGCCACTTAATGGCATGCGGCCTCCAGAATGTTTTCCAGAAGGGAATGCAGGCCTTCAGCTAAAAAAGGCTTCCCACCCCCGCTCTAGAACCATTACTTTTATTCATAAGAACCTAAGGAGAACCTGCTAGATGAGGCCAGTGGCCCCTCTAGGCCAGCATCCCATTCTCCCAGTGACCAACCAGAACGTGACATAATGGGCTACACAGCTTTTCAGATATATTTGGTTGCTGGTGCAGTTTAAAGAAAATGGCTTAATTTATTAATAAATTCTTTTTAGTTGTGCAATGCCCTCTGTCAGTTACCATGGCTTCATCAATTCATCATTATTTCTAAACTGAGACAATCAGCCAACATTTCCCCCTCCATTCATCTTGACCTTTACAACATGATCCACAAAACCAATTAAGAGCGTGCCAAAATAACTGAAAATGAAGTAAGACACATGTCGGTATGCTTTTGAAAAGTATCCATCCAAAACAGATAGCTACTAGATGAAGATAAATTTGTTGCAAGAATTTCAATGGTCAACAAAAATTAACACAGCTGTTGGTGTCTGGATTATTTATAGCAACAAGGAAAAAGACTTTACAGGGCACAAAAGGGTTTGTCTCTTGATACTATAATAGTTTTACACGCATTATGTCTATAAGTTGTATCTTATTATTGCAATGGCCACTGCTTAAACCAGAGGTAGCCAAATGGTGTGTTCCAAGTATTGTTGGGCTGAAATTCCCTTCATACTTGCCCATTGGCCATGTTGACTGGGGCTGGTGGGAGATAGCAGGCAACATTTGGAGGATACCACAATAGCTATCCCTGTTTTAAACAATACAGTTGGTTTTGAATAAGCAGCATTATTATAATAATGCAAATATGACTGAATAAAAATATACAACTGAACAAAAGTATTTTGAATGCTGGTGTCGCTCCATTGATAATGTCAGGCCCAATTACAAACTTGTGAAAAGTTGTGTCTACACAAACAACATGGACATCTAATTATAATATTGCTCTTCTCTATGTAAACATTATCATGGATGAGATTCTGTTGAGAAACTTTTGCTTTCAAAATTATTCTGCCACTTGGAAAATAAGCTCAATGACCCTACTGGGAAAAAAACTGCATGGCCAATTTGTGCATTGCACTGATACCACAGTATTTTAAAATGTCATACTGGTTGACAGCTAAGCAAAATGACATGAGTTTGTGAGCTGACATTATGGTAATACATTTGCATAACACACAACATGCAGCAGTGCCAGGTCACCCACCGTTACATTTTTATTTTGGATAATAGAGGCTCACAAAATTGCTGCTGAGATGTTGAAGGTCTCCCATTAGAGAAATTAAGAACTGAAAAACGTATTGTTAGATATATTGACATTTTCAAATTGAGATTATGCCCTTCAAATTGACCAGTGCAATGCTTTATCTAGAGGAATAATTCAATCTGTAGAAAACACAAATGCTTTCTGTTAAATACAGAAGTATCCGATTACCTGTTTTAGGTAGACTGACTTCCTTTTTTATGCCAGGTTCTGAGGAAAAAGAGAAACAATTTGTTTAAAAGTCATAACTGCTTGCCATAATTAATTTTACTGCGATCATTATTTCTTGCTTCCTAGATGTGATACTGGTTTTATATTGAGAAATTATCTTTAATTGTCAAGCATATTCAATATAAAAGTTGAAACAAGCAGCTCAGCTCATAAATCACACAATGTATTGAATCTTCACCACAACCCCCCGCCCCAAATTATGGAAAGAGATTTGATAAGGTAGGGAATAAGCACCATATCATCTATTTTCTTGTTGGGTGCCTACATGCTATGTAACATTGCCTTGGATTCCCAGTTGCCCCTCCATTAGCAGAAGTGCTTCTCACATTCACCAGTGAAACCAGGGGGAGGCAATTTTTGCTGTTCTGGAAAGTCCCCCAGCCCTGATTTTTTTGAAGGCACAGGGGGGGGGGGAGGGAAGTTAGCAAAAAATATAAGTTGTGTGGGAGGGGCAACCTCAACCTTTCCAGAAATTCCGCACTTGGGAAGTTAGGGTTAGGGATGTCAAAGACAGAAATAGGAGCAGAAATCACCAGCCAATGTTCACTTATTCGTCCAGTGTCTAGTATTGAAATAAATACATTTGTTGTTGTTACCACTTTCAGGCTACAAAGCTTGTTGCTTTCAGTTCACACACATTATGTAATTGATTACTTCTCCCCACCCCCCACTGAAGTTGCACTAGGTTTCCCTTGCATTAAAATGAATGGGATGGAATAACATAATGACAATGTAGGTAACCCGTGGTAGCTACCCAATGTCAACAGAAAGGGAAGCAGTTTTCCCAACCTTAAAGGTAAAGGTAAAGGTACCCCTGCCCGTATGGGCCAGTCGTGTCCGACTCTAGGGTTGCGCACTCATCTCGCTCAAGAGGCCGGGAGCCAGCGCTGTCCGGAGACACTTCCGGGTCACATGGCCAGCGTGACTAAGCGGCATCTGGCGAGCCAGCACCAGCGCCACACACGGAAATGCCGTTTACCTTCCCACTATAAAGCGGTACCTATTTATCTACTTGCACTTAGGGGTGATTTTGATCTGCTAGGTGGGCAGGAGCTGGGACCAAACGACGGGAGCTCACCCCGCCGCGGGGATTCGAACCGCCGACCTTGCGATCAGCAAGTCCTAGGCACTGAGGTTTTACCCACAGCACCACCCACGTCCCTTTCTGTAAAAAGGTAAAGGTAAAGGACCCCTGACAGTTAAATGAAGTCACAAATGACTCTGGGGTTGCGGCGCTCATCTCGCTTTACTGGTTGAGGGAGCTGACGTTTGCTCACAGACAGTTTTTCTGGGTCATGTGGCCAGCATGACTAAGCTGCTTCTGTTGAAACCAGAGCAGCGCATGGAAACGCCATTTACCTTCCCACCGGAGTGGTGCCTATTTATCTACTTGCACTTTGATGTGCTTTTGAACTGCTAGGTTGGCAGGAGCTGGGACCGAGCAATGGGAGCTCACCCTGTCGCGGTGATTTGAACCGCTGACCTTCCTATCGGCAAGCCCTAGGCTCAGTGGTTGACACCACAGCGCCACCCACATCCCTTACCTTTCTATACTGGAAGGCAAAAATGGAAAAAGGGGTGGGGGGCACTCAAGCCAGCGGCACTGTGAAAGTGCAAGGTTGCTGGCATAGCATGGTTGTTGACATCAGCTGGTGAAATCATCCAGTCAGCAACTATGCATTGCTCAGTGCTGGCTCTGACACCTTTTGCTTCCGCTACCACCTCATAGCTTAGAAAAGCAAGGTTGAGAATGACCCCCCTTTGTTATGACACCATGAACTGCTTCCACTAAATAAAGACACTAGACAATTTCTACAAAGAAATCGCCCACATCTTTTTGCTCATTCTGTCTTCATATGCAGCACAGACCTGTAGAGAATGAAAAGGCTACATTGCAAATAGTAAGAAAGCTGTGAACCTTATAATGCTAAATGTCTGTCACAGTCAAAGATGCACAGATGATGAAATACCTTTAATCTAAATAGCAATGCTATAGCTGCATAGTGCTTCTTTGCATATTGTTATAAACTACATCGGAAGAAAAATAAGAGTGAGTCTGTCTCCGTGGGTTTCTACAGGGCACTGAATCTTTAAAGTCACCAGAGCTATTCTTTCTTTTTGCAGGGCCCTTTTTAGACCCTATTTTGTAGGATCTGTGTGGTATGTCACTTATTATTGTTTTTTTTAAAAAGAGAGGTCTAATAAAGCACAGCACTGCACACAAGATGCTTGCAGCCAATTTACACATAGGGGTTATGTTTTTCTGACAAAATGTCAATGTTCTGTCACAGACATTCAACATCACGGTGCACATTCAGTTTACTCTGGAAAATACTGCGTTCATATTATATAAATTCCAGCAGTTAAAAATGACTGAGAGCTGGTTCATTGAAATCCCTTGTGTGGCACAAAATGGTGTGAAAAGTTGCTTGCATGTGCCATTGTGTAAACAAGTTCATGTGTGAGTTGGACCTATTTGCTCAATATCTTTGAATTTCTCCATCCCACAAGGATCACAGATCTTGGACAAATTGTGCATATGTTCATAGGCATGAATGCTTGACTCACAAATGTGACATAATTTGTGAAGTGCCAGGTATAGATATTTCCACGGGCCAGATATTTCCATCTATTAGTAAGACCTTCCCTTCCCATGCTAAATGTCTCAACCTGCCCTGAGTCAAAGAGTGACATAACTCCATTGCACTGAAAAGGGGAAGTCAACAATTCTTCTCCAGATCAGATTTCAAACTGAGCCAGAGAAGAATTTGGGGGGCTTGTAAACATCACCTCTACTTTGGAGTGGGCTATAAACAGGAAATCTCACCTAATAACATCAGTACTGAAAAGACAATATAATATGAAGCTAACTTTTTGAACCCTCCTCACCATCATATGCTTATATTCTGGAAGGAAAAGCTTTATTTAAGTTGACAGAAAAGGAGTGTTAAAACATGGTTCTGAGTGGGATTTTGCTTAACATATAACATAGCATGATAGTTGCATTTCTGAGCAACTAGGGTCTTCCTTCATTTTTGCTGCCTCTGGAAAAAAATTCCAATTTTCTTAGTTTACAAATATGGAAATGTTATGGTTTAATTAGGTGCACTCTCTGCACCCTGGGAAATAATATACATTCCAGCTTAGCATAAGATGCTTTAGCTGTTGTAGAATGGGTGCAACAGTGCTTCTGCTGGATTAGAATATAGCTAAAGTTGACCATGAAAGTGAAGAATGCAATATACTCCAACATCCACCATTTTTTCTATAATAGAGTCATGGTAGCAGCTCCGTAGTCAAAGTGGGTGGGCTTTTCATTATCCAGTCATTTTTGGAGCCTGAACATTCTTTTCATCATAAAGTCAAAACAAGTTCATCTTATGATAGATGTTTCGTTTGTGTGCCTTTAGTTTCTACAGCGAAAGCCCATTATGTAGTCCTAAAGTCTGTGGAGAGGAAGTCAACTGAGGCTGATGTGTGGCTGAATGGAGGCTAAGTTGTAAGTGAGCATGCCTTGTGTTTAGTGCTTACAAGACACAGAAAATGTGGCCTGGTGCCCTGTAACCAATAAACACATTCTACAGTTACACATACTGTGTTCACTTACAACTTAGCTGACATGCAGTTCAGTTATACCTTTCCTTCGTTTTTATCGACTAGAGTAAAACATCCTTAAACTTTTGATAATTTCTCTGCTTTCTGTTGTGTGCGAATTTGTATATGTCTTAACTCTCAGCAACAAAAGTCATTCTAATCTTAGAATAGTCCAGGTAAATAAATGAATAACAAGTTTGCAGCTATCAATTCTCCTCCATGAAAGAACTCATGAACTTTAAAAGATATGCAACTTTACAAATAGCACCTTTCTCTTTGGCAGCAACTGGAGGCTTCACTTTTTCTTTTGCAGCATCTAGGGGAAAAACAATAATTAATCCTGTGCTTACAAAATGTTTCTTCTCTACGAGCCCTGAGAAGTATGTGAATAGTTCCAAGTGTTCAGTTTTCAAACTTGCATTGCGAAGTTTTACAGCATCAGAGATCAACAAGCTCAGCTGTACTTATGAGATGATTATACCAGTCAATTCGCGTGCTCTGAATATTTCATTTGATGTAGCAAAATAATCTGGCCACAGGAAGTGCCAATTATCAGTAATTCCTCCCACTAATATGGCTTTCCAAGCACCATAACTATCCTTGGAAGCTCAGGAAAGAGATTGGGTCAAGGAAGAAGACTTAAGATGTTTAATGTATACCATTTCCCAATTCCCTTGGGGTTCTGGGGTTTTCAGGGTTTTCTTGTTTTACAGCATCTGTGAAGAACTACATTTAGCAAGTGTTCATCAAACTCAGCCCAATACTGAATCTATGTAAAATGCTGTGAATATTTTGTGACTGAAACAAAAGGACACTGAAGGATCCAGAAGCTCAAAGCGAATGGAAATGGATAAATGAGATACTGAACTGAGTATTTTGAAAATTGCAATCAATTAACTTCATAGTGTAAAAACTAAACATTATCCGTCCATGAAAGCAAAGAGCTTCCTGTCATGGAAGGAGAGTTGCATTTGTGGAAGGGGTCTTTCCATTCAAATCCATTCAGTTCTCCTTCCACTTCTCTCTGTCTGTCTGTCTCACCCCACCCCCCATGTGTCAACTTAAGGACTTGCCATTACTGTGCTAATGCAGACTAAATATGTACTGAACGCAATTAAAAAATATGTGTCTCCACACCTTCCTCTAAAGTCCATTCACGTCTCTCAGTGTTTTAGGTTGGAATTCTAAATTTTGCTTGGTTAAGGCTAAAGTTTTGTATTTTCTACGTAATTACAGGGTGCACCTATTGCATTGTTTTATTTTGCAGCAGCTGTCTTCAATGCAATTTAACCAAAGCTGGCACTGAATTTTGGCATTTTAAAATTGTCATGACCTTGACACTGCAATTATTTTAGCAATTGAATAAATAGCATGTGGTTCAAATCTTGCTAAATGTCATTTCCTGTTGGTGTTGAACCACTGACCTTTCACATGCCGAGATCAGTGATGCTTTGGTAGGAATAGATTGGGACTGATGTGTCAGAAGCCGCAAAATCATTTTGGGACTTCCTGAATATCACTTGGTTGGAGTCAAAGAATGCTGTAGCTTATAGCAGCCCTAATTGCATCCGATTATAATCTGCTTGACCTTATATGGTATTTTAAATGCAAGCCTTCTTAAAGGCAATGAATAGGCAAATGTCAAGACAGATGAGCTTCCCTATATAAACTAAATGTACAAATGATCACATTCCTTGTTATCTCGCATCCTATTGATACGTGCAAATACAAGACTAGTTATGCTGGGTCAAGGCCAAATATTTATTTAGTAGCCTTGGCAGCTTTGAATGGGACAAACAAATGAAAACCTGTAGAAGTTTTCTACCCATGAAACTAACTGTAACGTGTGCAGAGGGAAGCCACAAATATATCTTAAGCTGAGAAGAACTGATATGACATAGGTTCTACTTATGAGTTGGAATGGAGGAGAAATTTGATTCAGTACGCATTTAAAGCCAAATCTATCAAATTCACACTTTCTGAAGCAATACACAAACTAAAACACAGCTATCCATTGAAGATCACACTTAACTGAAATTTATGATGCAGCTCTACAACCAACCAATGTTTACAAAAATACATATATTAGGGGAAGTGTGCATACAAATGAGGATATTAGTGAAAATAGCATACAAATATACATTATATTAGGGGGAAATCCTTTCAAAAATGAGTACATTAGCCAGAGATACACATGAAATATGTTTATTGGGAGAAATCCACACCAGTATGCTGATGAATTTTCATGAGGAATTTTTAAATCAAGAAATTGCAGATTGCTACAAAATGTGGAGAACTGAATTTAAGACTGGAAAAATGAGAAACTGAAATAAAGGAAATTGACAGATCCTAATGCATGAGTATAATATAAGATTGGGAGGTTGCAATGTAAGTGTCTCTTAGCGGTGAGCCTGGTGACACAGGGATTTTAAATTAGAATGGGAAAATGGAAGTCAAGGATATCTGGTCTTTTAACAGACTTGGGTGTTTAAATGGTTAGAGTGAGTGTTTCTTAGCCTCTGCCTTTATGAAGTCCTGAAGGCATGTCTGTCTCGATCACACCTTCACACCAACCCATATGCTGCTGTTTGACTCCATTTATGTTATATTTGGTTTAACCTGTATTTAAACCTCTCACACATGTGCAGAAATGCTTATACTTAATTTGTGCAGAAATGCTTATATTTAATTTGGCTTAGTCAATTTTGTGTGAGCTATTTTTTAATTATACTTTTGACTGCAATCATTCTGACTTACATCTTTGTTTTCGATTGCATGGCATTACCTTTGTCTTTCAATGCTGGATGGTGCTTTACTTCTTTTTCTTTGGGATCTTCTGAAAACAACAACAACAACAACCCACCACCAAACAATTTTAAACAAACAATAGACTTGTTAAAATGTGTGTAAATACATACTGACCAAATGACAAGTAATTTAAGTGGGAATGAATTATTATGAGTGGGATCCAGACTGGCTGTTCTGCAAAAAGCTCTTTCTGAAAAGTTCATTCTGTTTACAAAAAGCTCAGAGATCCAGTGGAAGTTCCCTACTGGTCAAAGAGAGGAGAGAATCTTGACAAGTATCTCTTCCTCCTGCTGCCCACTTGCATCAACCCAATACTGCTCTGAAGGGTCCCCCAACCTTCTGGAGTAGCTTTTCAGGAGACAAAGGGGGGTGCAGGGGAAAGGAGGTATCGGTGCAAATTGCCTCCCTACCCCTTTCCTCCAATGCAAGAAGACCTTGCTTCTTCATTTAAAAACATAAAAAGGTAATACACCCAGAAGACCAATAAAACAGTGAGGATGTCCAATTAGGTAGTTTCTGGAGAATTAGGTAGTTTATGGAGAAGGTTCCATCTTAGGGAAGGTGATTTCTGTTGGATTCTCTGTGGCCCCATCTTGCCACCTCCCATGTTGTTCTGGAAGGGCTACAGGGAAGCAGGAGTCAACAACAACAACAACAAAAATCACCCCCCCTTCAATGGGCACATCCCATGAACAGCATTCCAGTAATGAGAATTCCAGATCCAAGCTAAACATCTTAAGAGAGCCTACTTAATATTGGGTTGTGACCATTAGCAAAGGTGGTACATCTAAACTTTGATTGTATTTTTTTTTTTTAAATTATTCATATGATTTTCCTTGATGTAAAAAACCCTCTGCTCTCATATACCATGCACACTGATCCTAAACACATCCTCTTCCAAGATTTCAAAATGAGCTAGTTTGTGCTGAGGGTTTTATTATTTTTCTTCTGTCCTCATGAATAATAACATTTAAGTAGAGCTTCCCAATTTATTTCTGGAAACTGCAATATTTAAAATCATGGACTAACTTAGCTTATCGATTCAGAAATTTTCTTATAACCACCAACAGGAAATATGCACTGCCATTACTAGGAAGAGCTTTATGGCAATTATTTCAAAAAAAGTCACGCTGATTACTTGATTTTAGGAGATCAAACACTTTTGGAGTCTGACTCATTACTGATGTTGCCTTAAATCCCAAGTGATCTGATAAACCAGAAAATCATGCCGGAAATACTTCAGAAGCTAATGTTGTCTGCAGTGGTAATTTAGCATTTGTGATGCTGTCTTACATGTGCAATACAAATGTGGCTGAGGAACTGGAAATAAGTGATTATGGCTAGCTCAAAAGGAGTTTATTTCAGTAATGAAATATATGACTTACTTTTTGCATATATTTTTTTAGTCTTTGCTTGATTACATCAGACTACATATATTGCCAGCAAACCTTGCTGAAGCTAACAATTTGAACTATATTTCACTTAAAATTGAAGTACTATGATTTAGGCACAAATCTAAGCACATTTTCTTGGAAACAAGCACCACTGAAATAATTGTAAATTAGGTAAATCTTTTTAGGACAAGATGGGACGCATACCCCTAAATATTTTGTGAATCTAAGTTTAGCCTCATTGAGGGGCAGTATTTCAATATGAATAGGAAAACTAGAGTACCCCTAAACATTTTTTTTATAGAAAAAAAGCACTGCATTTAATTATCACACATGGAACATCACTCCCCTCATTACTTTTATGGAAAATAAAAATCTAATTATCTGAAGTTTGCTCCTCCTGCAGGACAGGATATAGATATATGTTTATTTATATGCTCCTTTATACAGTGTTTTATATTTTGACTCGTATCTATCTGTCTATCTGAACATACTAGGTGAGATTCACCTAACAAGCCTTGTCCCCACAAACCCTGTGCAAGGCCTTCTGCTTGCACAATGGGGTTCCCCTTTCTCCTCCCTCCGTGCCCTCCTCACCCCTGAAATTGGCTCAATGGGGTTGAGAGAATTCCCAGAACATCATGCAGGGGGAGGAGAGGGGTAAGAGTTCCATCTGGCAAGCTGCAACATCCTTACTTTTTGGCATATAGACCGCCTCCCCCATACCAAACAGGAAATCTATAGAAGAAAATTAGTGCAATGTGGTTTTTCTAATTGTGATGATGATGATGATGATTAAAAATCACAATTACAACTATCACACTGCACTTTTGAAATATTGTTGAATTTACCTCATAATACGTGCTTTTTGTGTTGTGGGTTAGCAAAGTGAGCAATTGTGTTATGTATAACTATGCTTCTTGCAAGGCATACTGCATTTACTTGTTGTGCTCCAATTCACGCCTTATTTCTTGTTTCGGTAATGTTCAAGCTAAAACATTTGTTGAACCAAAAGGGTTTTAAAAAATAATAATAATCCTGTGTTATTCTGTGGTTTGTTCAAAGAATGTGTTTGCGTTGATCTTGCTGTTTCTTAAAAGGTAGAAAATGTGAACAAATAGTATATACAGGAAATGTTATTGCATAAGTGATGTACAAGAGTCATAGACAATGTCATATGGCTTACTTGATTCTTTTGGTTTTGGTTTCTCTGCAAAAAGAAAAAAAAGTAACAATCCCTCAATTCCTTTAAAGTTACTAAGGCATATAATTTATTGTTAGTTTAGGGTTAAGAATAATCTGTTTAGAAATGTAGCATTTGCAGAATAATTTAGTTGCTTCATACTGTTTCCTTGCTCACCAGCACATAGCAAAAGCTCTTGAGCTCCTATTTCCTTCAATCAGATCTGACTAATTCCTTAACGAAGTGTCAGCCCTAAGAATCATCATTGGACTGAAACGATGACAAGTTGACTATGATGGATTTCTAACGTTACCCAATGGCATTTCTCTTGGATGAAATGAAAGACCAAATATTTTTCACATAATATTTTATTTCTGTTATTGGTGGTTCATTTCACATAACCAATGTTGAAAGGAAAAGGTCACCATTATGGATGGGACAATTATTCGAATCAGAGACGCTAAACAAGGCGAGAGCCCTGCTCTGCTTGAATGCAGGTGGTCCCCTTTTGAGGCAAACACAGTCCGCCCCCCACTGAACTTCTCTGGATATAAATTGGGACTTGTGACCTGCTTCAACAAACATTTGCAGCTGAATCGTTCAGAAAATTAATTCTACAAATCAGATCAGTTAAAATAACTAGGGCCAGAAATGTGGACCATGTCACAGGTAAATAGTATGGCTACTTCTCAATGAACAAAAATGTGGACAACAGCACCCACAGGTTTGTATAAAATTTAGAAATGCTGATTTATATGTATAGATGCACATTTAGAAATAATTACCAGTACATAATGGTCGTTTCATTAGCAGTTTCATAGTGGGGAAGACTTCATAGTGTGGCTGCTTAGCCTGCTATGCCAACTGCTGGTGAGGCTCTTTAATGATCCCTGTGTCCGCTTCTCAGTAGTGGCGCCCACCCTGTGGAACGCCCTCCCATCAGACATCAAGGAAATAAACAACTATCTGACTTTCAGAAGACATCTGAAGGCAGCCCTGTTTAGGGAAGTTTTGAACGTTTGATGTTTTATCCTGTTTTAATATTCTGTTGGGAGTCACCCAGAGTGGCTGGGGAAACTCAGTTGGATGGGTGGGGTATAAATAATAATAATAATAATAATAATAATAATTATAAAGTGGATTTAGGCACCCATCAAACAGAGGACTGTCTTCTGTGAGGTAGGACACAAGGCCACCACAAAACTGAAGATGACTGAATGGGTTAATTCCAGTCACTGCAGAAATATGATTAGTGACACAGAAACTGAATTTCATCAGAAACTTGATCCAGAATTATCTGTCAAGAAAGAATACTAATAGCTAGAGAGACAAAATCAAGATGGTCCACTTTTTGAATGTGATTTTATTTTTAATCGCTATGGCGCTCTCCTTAGATAACATCAGTTTCACTGAGTTTCTCCTTACCTTTCTCTACCACCTTCAACGGCCTATCTTCTTTCTTTTCATGTACTGCTGCAAAACAAAGATAAGGCTTTTGTAACACTTCCAGTCTCAGGAAGAGTGGCTCATGCAAGCTTTCTCAAAGCACTGAAAACGCTGCTGCTTATTTGAAAGCAACTGACATTATCCTGATATTGATCTAATCTACCTTTCTAATAAATGTTATAAAACTGTAGAGTTACTTTTTTTTGCCTTCCAATAAATCTGCAGGAAGAATGAAGCCTTGCACAGTTGCAAAATGAATCATGGAAAAGTCAGCTCCCTATCTTACCATTATAAATGCTGGTATAAAACTCTAATAACATAGGAACTGGCTTATGCTGAATGAGACCGCAGGCTCACTGGTTCATGAACGACTACAATGGTTGGCCATGGTTGTTCAGGGTTTCAATCAGCTTTACCTGGCCATGCTAGGGAGTAAAGCCAGGACCCAGGTGCACCCCATACTGGTTGAAGGGAGCGAGGCAGCAGTAAATCACAAAGAGTTGAGTTAACTCTTTGTACTGTGCTGACCTCATCGCCATCTTATCCTTGCTTCTCTACCGCCCATACCCTGCTATCTAGTCTGCTACTGATTCATCTGCTGGAGCATGGATTAAGGTTCCCACATGACACTTTACACCCAGCTCCCAAGATTATTAAATTGCATGGAGGTCCTTCCACAAACCCATCCTATGTTTAGCTTGGCCATGGACTCAGTCCAAACACTATATATTGTATAAATTTAATTTTACTGTAAAATGTAAACAGTACTGACCTTTTGGCTTATGAACTTCTGTGGTCACTGTGAAATGAAACAGAAAAAAACATTGTGAACATTTAATGGACCTCTAGGATTTATCCAAAACACTCTTGTTAGGGGCAGCTGTGTAAATGGAGAAAATAAATCAATAAAAAGCAACAGCTTCGAGTTGCTGCAACAAAGGTTTCCCTTCAGTTCTAGCAGAGCTTTCAATGCAAATCCTTTACTGGTTCAGGAAAGGGTTTGCATCAGAATCCCCTGCTAAAATGAAGGTGGTGGTGAGGAAAACATTCATTTTAGCAGCACCATGGGGATCTGGGTTGTGGAGCAAAAAAGCTCGTGCCATCTCCACTTTAAGGAAAATGAATATGCTTTAAGGAAAAGGACAATGCTTGAAGTAGCTGACACCACCACTTATTAAAAAGGAGCACTGGTAGCAAGGCTGGGAAAACCCTTTTCCTAATACAGTGGTACCTCGGGTTACAGACACTTCAGGTTACAGACGCTTCAGGTTACAGACTCTGCTAACCCAGAAATAGTACCTCGGATTAAGAACTTTGCTTCAGGATGAGAACAGAAATCGTGCGGCAGTGGCAGCGGGAGGCCCCATTAGCTAAAGTGGTACCTCAGGTTAAGAACAGTTTCAGGTTAAGAACAGACCTCCAGAACAAATTTAGTTCTTAACCTGAGGTACCACTGTACCTGATATCACTGCCAGGTTGAGCAGCAGTGGATTAGATGGACCCATTATCTGTCTCAATATAATGAAGCATGTGATATTACAAGAAGCCATAACATTATACTGTACATATATTTGGGATATATATTTATATTTTAATCTCTCACCTTTTGGTTTATGAGCTTCATGTGTCACTGAAAAATTAAACAAAGAATTTCACTGTGTTCAAACTACACATATACAGCTCAGGGGGGAAGGGGGATAGCTCAGTGGTAGAAGTACATGCCTTGAATGCAGAAAGTCCCAGGTTCAATTCCTATTATCTCCACAAAGGAGAGGGAAAAGATCCCTGTCTGAAACCTTGGAAAATTACTGCTAGTCCTGGTAGACAATACAGAACCAAATTATACACCATTTGGTCTGACTCGGTATATGGCGGCTTCTTATGTGCCATGGCCACCTGAAACAAAGCTCTCGTACCCAAGACCTCAAGCAAAGATGCTTTGACCAAAGGATCCACCAGTAAATCATCCCATTTCAAACTGGTGTATTAATAGTATTGAGGGCCACAATGTATACATTGTCTGCATGAAATTTACATGCCTTAAAAAAAAAAGGTGGCCTGCTGGAAACACTGTGATGGGGGAAACCATTGCAATGAACAACAGGTTATGATATTTGCTTTTTGGTTAGTTAGTTAGTTAGTTAGTTTTATAAATATTTTTATTGATTTTTAATTTCAATTAACAAAACATATCCACACTCTTGCTGATTTGTTTGCTCACGGAATTTAGATTCTACTTTTTAACATAAAAAGCACGGGGAACACATGGTGGTTACAATCTCCTCCAAATTATTTCTAGCTGAGTTCTCCATTTTAATTCACTGGTTAATTGTTGTATGGCATACTGAATTTTATAGCATTTAGTTAATTTAAAATTTTAGCTTAGAGATAAAATAGGAGAGCATTATGTTCTATGATAACTTTTCCCTCATATCTTACCAGCTGCTTTGACAGGCACATCCTTCTTTGGGAGCTTGGCTGAAACACAAACATAAAAGGAGAAATAGTTGGTTATTGCATATCTGGAACAGATGCATTATCAGTATGTTTAAAGAAAGAAAAGATTTGAAAATATGAGCATATTTACCTGTTTCTACTGGCTTTTCTTTTTTGTGTGGTTCTACAAAGTTGGAGGAACAAAGCCGGATAAATTATTTCTGCATTTTGAGGTTCACAGTGAATATTAGAACCATTACATAGAATGAGATAGCAGACTGAAATTGCAGAACTTTCAAATGCATTACTTTAGCATGCAGGCAGGAGGCCATATTTTGAATGTTCCCCCCATATAACCAACTTCTGCATGTAATAAGTTGGGGCATGAATGAGCGGGCTATGCAAAATCTTTTTAATGTACTAGTTTACTAGATACATGGAGTGGGCAACATTGAGAAATACCTAAACTGAGTTTAATTTTGTACTAGCAGTAGTTTGATTATGTTCTTGATCTAACATGGTAGAATGCACTCAAGCACTTTGTTGGATTCCACTCAGAAGTGGGGAATGGGGTTTTTTTTTAGCTTGAGGGATGGATAATTGTGGTGGCCATGGCCAGAGACAAACATAGGTGGGGCCTGAAGTAAAATGGGTAGATAAATAAATGTGATGTTTTGGCTCCGGCTCCTGAGTGCTGAGACACTTTTGGTTCCCCCAATGGTTGTTTTTTAAAAAATGGGTCCGTCCCTCTAAATGTTCAGAGGGCATTCAGCTTCAACCTCTGGCTCTGCGCAATGTCAGGACATTGCAGGATGTCATGCAAGCCATGTCAGGATGTCACGCGACATCGCGTGCATGACATTAGGACATCATGTCAGGCCCCCTCAATCATGTTGAGAAGATGGCACCTCTGTTACAGCAGGTTACATTCCAAACATACAAAATTCAAAGGTTTCTACACCCAGCTGTAGAAACATTATCACAGTTCAAGGACACACTCCAGTTAGGTAAAAGGACTTGTGAAACAGCACCAGAGAGGGGTATGGCCTAGGGCAGGCACGTCCAACTCCCAAGTGACAGCGATCTACTCACAGTATTAAAAAAACAGGCAGTGATCTACCTCCATTGACACTGGAGGATAGACCAGAGTTGTTGAGCTTCTTTTAGGAAGCCAGAGTTGGTTTTGGAGGAATATCATTAAGGGTTTGAAGATCGACCAGGATCAACCAGGGCACCCTGCGATTGACTAGTGGATCACGATTGACCTGTTGGACATGCCTGGCCTAGGGAAAGCCCTACGTTCCGGTTGGAGAGGCCTGAAGGGCCTTATGTAACTGTTTCTGTGTTTATTATTTTGAAATTCCTCATGTCATAACCTTTGATTAAGATCAAACTACGTGAACACTTCTCTATGAGCAGACTCTTATTCATTGGGCTCACACCCCAACCTGCCATCAATGGCCTTCTACCTCCACACTAGGGGAAGGGATAGCAGGAAGGAGTATGGGCCATGTGTGTACATGAAAACTGGAAAGAGAAGAGAGGATATTTGGGTGTCTGGTGAAGATATGCTTGCATGATCTTGAGGACTTGCTAAGCCAATTAGGGAGTTGTTTGTCCTTCCCCATGAGAGAAGCCTAAGGTTGTCTACTACGTTCAGGGAAGCTATGAACCAATGACTTTTTAGATCAAAGCTCAGATCTTAGCCTGTATGTTAGAGTAACTCTGAGCTACCATTCACACACAGCAATAGACTAAGTACTTGGTTCTAAATAGTATACCTTGTTTGCAAACCAACCAAATCTCAACAATCTTAATGTATGTTTGGTAGCAGACATGTCTTTTAAATAACCTCTATTGTCAAAAAGGCTGACATGTCATTTAAAAATCTCATCAATATAGTTTTGATGTAAATTCATAGTTTGCTGAAACATGCTTCAAGTTTTTTCTCACAGCTAGCTTGCTCCCCCTGCCTGATTCATGCAGTAATCTCATTGTTCAAGTAATGTTTTCAGTGTACTCAATATGATTGCTGAAAAACATGAATCATGGCATCACATCTGTCAGCTTCTTACAACTGCCCCTGACGACACACATATATGCTCCCAGTAAAATTATGATAGGAGTAAAGCTTTAAATGGAGTTTTGGGCAGATCACTATATATACACCTATGTCCATGTTATTAATAATTAGAGAGAACCAGATTATGTTGCTGAAAGTGCTGCAGAAAATCTATAACACACTCTGGGCACTGAGGTTCCATGATGTCCAAACATGGTTTCTTGGAAACAGAAGCATTGGGATTTAGTGGACTCCACAGAAGGACCTCTGTTAGGCATCTGCTACTGCCATGAGCCTGCACTGCAGTAGCCAAGACCATGAGGAACTTTGGGAAGCCTCTTTAGGCCACAAAATAAGGGTATATAAATCTTTTACAGTTCAGAGTTTATTTTATGTTTTGCAGTTTCTTTTAAATCCTGTATCACTCATACAGTTTTAAATTAGATAATCCAAATCTGCAGCTTTGAGTGCCATAACTCTACAAAATTCATTTTTCAGCTTAGACATTTAATTCTTTCAAATTTTCACATTCAAATATCCTCACACATAACTTCATAGTTTCAACACTGAGGAATGAGAGCTTAGGCTGTAATCCAACGCCTCGGCTGGCAGCAGCAGGGCTTGATGGAACGGCGTCACCCATGGTGAAGAGGGTCATATTGGACATGTTGCCAGATTAAACATCATGTGGCAGCAGCAAGGCTGGCTCAGAATCCAGCAGATCCTATGCTGGCCCAACCCCACTTCCTCACTTCTTTGTTTTAGGGGATTTCATAGGCTATGGGCAGTGGTGATACCACCAGATGTGGCTTCTGCCTGAGCACTGCTTGGGCAGGCAAACTGTGGTGTACTTTTGTTGGTGGGGATTTACCACTAGCAGAGGCTGGTGAAGCCAGGCAAGCCCCACCCCAGGCAGCACAGTTAGCTATTTTTTTTTATTGTTGCATTCTAGCAAATCATCTATCTTAAAGCAGCATGGTCCTAGAAAAAAATCACAAATTCCGGCTTATTTTTTTAGTAGGCAAAATATTAAAAAACAGAGATTGGTTTGCATAGCCTCTGCAAGCCTACCTGCTATTGACTTCTTGGCAACTGGGGGAAAAAATGGAAAAGGGAAATTGTTTATTTTTCTTGTATGTACCACAGTGGAGTTTTGTACAGTAAATAGTAATTGCTTTATAATGTAGATATAATTCTGCTGTAGGATGTCTTCATTCAGCTGAGAAACACTTATACAATTCCCCTGAACATGCTTTAAGTGTTGATTTTATATTTCCAAAGGAAACATATACTTCAGAATGCAAGGTCTTCTTTAAAACAAAGGAATCATATGCTGTCAAGGAAGAGTAGTATTTGGACCCGCAGGAGCCTGTAGTTGTTTCATGCTATGCTATCAAGGGAACAGAACTATTAACGATAACTTGCAGTACATTTGTCAACTGCTATGAAGGCTATCCTGGTCAGTAAGTGGCGTGATAATGAAGTCCCTTCTGACACACAGTGGTTAGATAAAGTCTGGGATATATCCTATAATGTGGAATTGACCCATCAAAGGTTAGTAAGCTTAGACAGGTGTTTATGGCTCATTTCTCACACATGGATAGGATTGTGGTTTGCTGTTCCCATTTATGATAGAGGAGGATTAAAGCAGAAATGCACTCACAGTACACATCATTGTGTGCACCATGACATGTGAATGCTGTCAACAAGAAGCTCTCCATATAGTCTTTGTTTTGTGCTTATTGATCACTGACCGCTTTATAATAATTTTTGTTGCCATTAGGCTGACTGCACCCTTTTCAATTTCTGTATTAAAAGTTTTATAACTGCTGTTGAATCCATCTGTTTGGTAATTAATTAATAACACAAGACTCTTTAAAACTTACTGCTAATGTCTCATTGTGTTGGGTAACACTGTATTCAGTATTTTGAATGAATCTATCACATTATGTGGATTGTGTGATATATATTGCTTGCAAAAACTATAATAAATCAAGTGTGTAAAAAAATTCAATAACGTTTCTGTCTTCCTTAACACAGCGGGAAGAAAATAACATTGTTCTGATGTATTTCATTTTGGATTTAAAATGGTTAATTTTAGGACAGATAAGTACATCTCCCTCGAGAGGGTATCTCAAGAATGATACCTCATTTGAAGCTCCACCCAATTCAGTCTTCTTCATTTTTAAAAATGTCGTCCTGACAACATGCAGGATGGACAAGAGGGGAGGTCTTCACACAATGCATAAACCAGGCACAGGCAAACTCAGCCCTCTAGATGTTTTGGGACTACAACTCCCATCATCCCTAGCTAACAGGACCAGTGGTCAGGGATGCTGGGAATTGTAGTCCCAAAAAACATCTGGAGGGCCAAGTTTGCCTATGCCTGGCATGACCTGTAGGATTCACTTCTGCAAAATATTGTGGTGACCACCTATTTGGATAGCTTTAAAACGGGTTTACACAAATCCATGGAGAACGAGGCTATTGATTGCTACTAGCCATCACTGCTGTATGCTACCTACTGGTATCGGAGGCAGTCTTCTTTTGTATATCAGTTGCTGAGCACAAGAGGCAAGAGGGTTGTTGTACTGATATCCTGTCTGAAGGCTTGCCATGGGTATCTTGTTGCCCATTGTAAGCCCAGGATACTAGCCTAGATGGGTGCTTCTCTCTGCCCCAGCCCCATTCAGCTCCATGGCTCTGCCCCACCACATAGGCTGTTATCATTCAATGGTCAGCAGACCAAGTTGCTAAGCGCCTCTTTTGAAATAGAAAATACAAGGAAATGGCCAGCAGACGTTTTTTCAGTAGCTGCCAAACAGCTGGAAAGTCTTGGACTGTTCTGCCTCTGTAGCTCAGTATGATGTGGTCTAAGTCTGTGGGTTATCTTCAACCACGTTTCGTTCACAGTTGGCCTACTGAAGTTAATGAACACGACTACATCATGTCTTCTAAATACATCATGTCAACTCAGAGTAAAGCTTAGTAGAATACCACCTTGTGTGTCTATGAAAAGGAGTGGGGCGGAGGGGAGCTTGAGTGTTGGTGTCAGAACTGAATCAGAAGCAGAAAAATAGCTCTGGGCTCTGGAAGGCACCTTTGGGTGGGGCTTCCTCTCTGGGGATGATGAGGAGCAGTGGGATATACTGAAAGTTACACAGTGAGTTGACTTGGGTGCAATACGTTTATTATAGAAACATTGTAAATCTCTGGCAAATTCTTCCTCCAAAGGAAACTAGTCCCTGGTAAGCACTGCTACTGGGGCTTCCACACTTATCAGAAAAGTTGTGTGTACATATAACACCAGTGAAGGATTTTCTTTCTTAACATGCAACACTTGTTATGACACATTTTAGGAACTACAGACACATGTTCATAGCAATGACATTGCACCATTATTCTTACCCAACACAAACCAAAAAGAACATTAACTTGCAGAACCCAGCAGATGGTGCTATGATGCAATGAAATGCGCCATAACCAGAGCAGTTGATTGAATACATTGAAAATAAAGCAAGAGAAAACAATTTAATCACTTACCTGGTGCTGCTACTTTTACAGAAGCTGGTTGGGCTGCAGGAGCTTTGGCTGGCTCTTAAAATGAGAACAAATTAAAGCAATTACTACAAAGCATTCTACAGCAAAAACACAGAGACATGGGGAAATTTCAGATGAAAAAGATTGCCCTTAGCATCTCTTGCATAGGAGAGCAGAGAAAGAAGATTATTAAAAACAAAGTGCCTATCTGCATTCTACTCAATCAAAGGCATGGAAAAAGTAATGAGCAAAAATGGTTATTTGGAACCACTTGATAATTGCTTTCATTAACAAATATGGTTTTACTATTGTATCACTCTGTGCTGCATTCTAGTACAGTAGTAGTTTTCTTAGCCACATGCAACATTTGCATATATGGCAGAAATAGTTACGGGGAAATACTCCCCCCCCCCACCACCAGAAGGAAAGCACAACCTTCTGAAAACGCACAGCATTAAGAGTTTCCAGGATTCTTGAGGATTCAGAAAAAAATAATACTACTGCAGGCTGTTTCCTGAATCTCTAGCCTAGATTAGAGTCACCTGTGCTGCGCTGGTGTCAGAAACACATAGAACTGTGAGGGTAATGTCACTGCAGCATGAAACAGAAGATGTTTCGGTTGCCCTTGTTTTAGTCACAGTTCTCTTTCCCCCTTTTCTTCCGCTGGAATACACGTCTTAAACAATAGGTTAAATAAAAAGAATCCCTTTCGCCAGTCCCAGCCCTACCCTTATGCTGAGTGAGGCAGCTACCTTAGGCAGCTGAATTTGGGTGTCATGAAAGGGAAGCAAATTCTTAGTTGTTTGTTTTATTTTATATTATTTTAATTGCCTGGGAGGGGGAGAGACAATTGTGGGATTTTCTGCCTCTGGTGCCAAAATAACTTGACTGGCCTTGGATACTATGAATCCTCATGGCATGGGGTGGGAGCACCATTGGGTACTTTGCCTCAGGCAGAAGAATGCCTTGGGCCAGCTTGGCCATCCATTTTGTGAGGATGGAGTTAGTGCTAATAGCACAGTTCTATGCATGTTTTCTCAGAAGCGAGCTCCACTCTGCTCAACAGGGCTTATTCTCAGGTTGCAATAAGAACTGTTATTATACCTCAAGTCAGGTATAGGGAACCTTTGGGCCTTCACATGTTGTTGAACTACAACTCCCATCATCCTTGGCCACTGACCATGTTTACTAGGGCTGATGGGAGTTGTAATTCAGCAATATCTGGAGGTATCTTCACACCATTATATTATACCTGTGTAAATAATGCATAATATAGAAAGGACTTTAATGAAGAGTCACTTGTTTCCCAAGTAAGCCCCACTGAAATGGAGACTGAAGAACAGTCAAGCTTAGGCAAGTGCTTCCTATATGTTTAAGGTCACGGCATACACAGAAAAGCACAGATGCACAAGCTTCCCAGCTTTTCTTTCCAGTTCTTGACCACCAAGAACATGTTCAGCTAAGATCACAGCTGACATTTCATTCCCCATGAAAGCCCTGCTTTTTCGAGACATTAGATTAAAAAAAAAATGAGGAAGGGAGGCAATAACTGTCAGTCACAAACAGGAATGCGGAATTGGAAATACAGTGTGAATTGATTTAGAATGGAAGAGGCAGCTGAAGTCTAAACATGTCATTTTAGAATTATAAATGGTGTCACCACCTCCTTATTTGCATCTTCTTGCAATTTCATAGCACTATCCTATGAATGTCTCTTCAGACATATGTCCCATTGAGCACAATGGAACCTGCTGTCAGGTAAGGGAATAAACGAACGAGCTGTTTTTAATTTGAGTACATTGAATCACTATCATTTGGGTACATTGGAACAGGCTGTTTTAAAACTGAGCTATATAAAAAACAGGACGTACAACCATAACTAAAAACGAGACATACTTTTGAGGTCTTTTGTCAAAACAGCTTCTTTCTTATCTGCAAGAATAAAACACAGAGGAATTAGCAGTGGCATTGTACTGAATGCTATCACATATATTTACAAGTGATTTGATAACACAAATGCCCAAAGAACACATTTGGAGTCTTCATCCTTCATTTTGCAACACAGCACAACCTCAGGTAGAAAGACAGCCAATAGGATTTATCTGATCATCACAAAAAGAACCATATTTATTGTTTTATTTTTTGCAGGATTCCTATTAAATGCCCTTTCTTTGATCAAAAGCAATAAAACGCCTAGAAATTTCAAGGGGAAACTCAATTATTCTTGGGTGTACGTACATTGCTCTCTGAACTAAAAATATTTCTGGGTTAATCTGCTGCCTCTATTAGCATGTTTTCTAGGAATCACTTCAAAGCATGCTAATTACCACATTGAGATGAAATTAATCATAAAGCACTTTCGGCCATGGGGGTCTGCTGAAGCATTCAAGAAACGCTTTATAGTTGCCAGATATGGAAATTTTAAAAGGTGTCACTTGTACTTGATATGAATCATTTATCACAATAATCTGCCATTACTGGAAGCTATAAAACCTGAATACACAGGCAGCATTATATGCAATACCAGATGTGAGCTACAATTAAATACCCCGAGCTCACTTAAAAATGTTCTGAAATATTGAGATAGTGTGATATATTTTGGATAAAGAATATATTTTAAATACCTTCTTCATAGCTTCATAGTCCATACAAGTGTATTTCATTGTTGGCCTATTTTTCATACTTAACATCCTGATGCTCCAAAAGAGTCAAATAAGGAGGTGATGGAATACCGCATGAATACTCAGACGTATTCTCTCTCTCTCTCTCTTTCTCTATCTCTCTACATATATATATGAGGTTTACATAAACACAATAAAATACATTTAATAAAAATTTCCTTTAAAATAGATAAAAATGAGGTTAAAATCAAAATTATGTAGCACAAATAAAATTTAGCAGTTTTTTAAAAATTAAGTCTAAGTCTCCTTCGAATATCTTAAAGATTATCTTGGACTGTGAGTACTCCTCACTATACGTTCATTATATGATCAGTTCCTTATTCAACATGCATTGTATCTATTGGAGAATGAGGATCTTAAGTTTTCAAAACTGACCAGTAGTGAGATACAACTATCTGAGCTGCAACTATGAAAAGAAATTCAATCGCAAATCAAATGTTTATAATGTTGCCAGGATTTTTAGTATGCTGCATGCATTAGTAAATTACTCATTAGTAAATCTCATTTCTTAATCCTTCACAGGTTTATAAAGTTTTGAAGTAGCTTCCTCTCACTCCTGTCCAGTGATGTTGCACAAATACTGGAGAACTTAACTGAATTCACATTATGACATGGAAGTAATATAACAATGAAATTATGGTCTGGACAGAGTAGCCACCTTTTGATGAAGGAATCAGCAGGCCACCAGTTCAAGCAGTAAAACTGAAGTCATAGAGGTATATTGTACCTGACTGACAAAAACAGACCAGGATTTCTTAAAATAAGCAGTACTAGCGAAAGTAGTGAAACTAATTACTCTAAGAACACTGGCACATTTGAAAATAAAAGTAATGCTTTATGAGGGGATCATAAAAACTAGGAATAGTAGCAATAATGTGAATGTTTTCAAGAAATGCAAGCCACACATTAATTATAATGGATTAGCAAAATATCAATCATTTTGGCCTTTAGGAGGAAGGAATTATATTTTGCAAGGTCAAGTACAGTTTGTCACCTTGCATCTCCCCACCCCAAAATTCTTACATCAAACATGATATTATTATGAAGTCTAGAGAAGGGCTTGCCAATATTTCGGGGTCTGTGAACACATTTACAAACTGAATAAACTGCAGCGGGCACCATACACAGGCCACAACTCTCTTCTCCCTATCTATATCCCCCCAAATCCACCTGACACAACTGGACTTGAAAAAAGCCCTTTGTTGGCTAAGGAAGGCTTCTTTGAAGCATAAATTCAGCTGAGGGACAGGGGGAGGATGGGACCCTGCAGGCTCCAAGGCATGGGAGTGAGGGACGGAATATCAGGACGAGGGATGGAAGTACTATCTACACAGTAGTAATAAAAACAGCTTGACTACTTTTTTCCAGTTGGAGAACAAGTGGTTCTGGAAAAGAAATACTGTACAGGTAAACACTCTGTTTCTTCATTTTAACAAGCAAATATTTTGACAAACATGATCTGTCTATAACCGTGTGTGTGTGTGAAAATATATATATGAAAACAGAAAAGCTCAGTCTCCTTCTTTCGGCACAAGCCACTCAATTTTACCTCAGGCCTTGTTCAACATTCCTTTGAAGTAAACTAGCAGCAATACAGTAGCTGCAAATGACATCTAAACAACACACAGGGTGATAAAAACTAAAGCCCCCCCTTTGTGCCTTTCATACAACTATATCCCTAGGTGGTTTATAATAAACTGCTATGCGATACTGCTATTTCTCAGAAAATAGACACTGGGAGCCTTTTTTTTTTTAACTGAATCTTGAGTGAGTGTGAATCCCAGGTTTATGTTGCCAAGCCTTCACAAAATTTTTTTGGAGAGTGTGCAATTTAGGACAATGACAGACCAGCTTAGGCCATCTAGGATAGGGATGAGAAACCTTTGGCCCTTCAAATGTTGCTGGACTGCAAATCACATCATCCCTGACTATTGGCAATGCTTGCTAAGGTTGGTGGAAATTGGAGTTCAACTGGATGTGGAAGGCCACAGGTAGATTTCCAACCTCTTGATCTAAGATTTCATAGAAATGTAACTGTCCAATTAAGTATGATTAGGCTTAAACTCAACACCATTCCATTCCATTTTAGCTATCTCTACAATGTTTCTTTTGTTTAGTAAATAGCCATGGCCATGACTCTCTTTCATTATGCAGACTTGGGCCAAAGTGTTGACAGATAAACTAAATTGTTCAATATGTTTCTAGAAGATGAGCAAAACCAGGGAAATGTCTTTCTTCTTCCCTCCCCTGGTTGGAAGTTTGTATCAAGGGGTGTATGCAAGAGGTTAATAGTCTGGCAGTCCTCAAAATGGGTCTGAAAGACACACAGAAGACTTGCTCACTATATTAAGGCATTGGTGTTTCCCTTGGAAATCTGATGGGGAGCAATATCTGTTGGTGTTCATGCCAAGGACCTTCTGCCATCCAACATATATTGTAAATAAAACCTTGCATGACAGAACTCGTGTCCTATACAACTTGAGACATAAGTACCTAAAAGGGCACATCCCCCAGTATTGACCATCTCAGGTCCTACAATCAGTAGGTGAGGGCCTGTTGATGGTGGTTCAACTGGCTGCTGCCTGGTTGCACTGATGCATGTCAGGACCTTTTTGGTGGTGTTTCCCCATTTGTAGAATGTCTTCCCTGGTAGGTTGCATCTGCCTCTGTCATTAATGTTAAA
This sequence comes from Podarcis pityusensis, assembly GCF_964106645.2. NCBI lineage: Eukaryota > Metazoa > Chordata > Lepidosauria > Squamata > Lacertidae > Podarcis > Podarcis pityusensis. The sequence continues at coordinate 55,716,125 of NC_138026.1, forward strand.
GAGTGAGTTAAAAACATTTCTGTTTGTGCAGGCATTTGGTAGCTGGAAGAGACATTCCTGACCATATTTTGAGGGGAACATTCCAGCTGTGAGTGAGACTGAAGTCAGTTGTGGGCTTGGCCAGACCTGAAACTGAACAGTGTGCACCCAGCTTTCTCGCTCTCCGTTTCTGTCTCTCTCACTCCTTTTTCTTTCTCTCTTCCCTTGCTCCTGCTTAAATAAATAAATAAATCTCCTGGCCATTCACACGAAATCAGGCTGAGGGCTGTATGTGCCCCTGAGGCCACAGGACACCCACTGCGCTGTAGAGGCTCAGGTGCTCTAATAGACTGGGAACATAAGAACATAAGAGGAGCCTGGTGGATAAGGCAAATTGCCCATCTAGTCCAGCATCCTATACTCACAGTGGCCAATGAGATGCCTGTGGAATACCCACAAGCATGATCTGAGCACAACAGCACTGCCCCCTTTTGTGCTTTCCAGCAATTGGTATTCAGAAGCCTGCTGCCAGAATGCCAGACACTAGAAATAAAGAGGCGCCATACAAGATATTTCACTAGGGAAGGAAGGATCATTTCCCCCTTATATTTCGAATCCATACAGTGCAATCTTACGCATATTTACTGAGAAGTTCCATTTTGTCCAATAGAACTTACTCCATTGGAAGTGTGCTTAGGATTGTGGCCTTACTGCTATTACTGACTTGCTGCAAAAATAAATTACTAATGAAATGACTGAAGTCTTTCCGACTTTCGGCTCACCGTCTACAAACCGATCAGTGGTTCCACTTACATGGTTATATAAATCTAGCATAACCACTTCCAAGTGCTTCCAAGAAACTAGATAAGCAGAAGGTTTCTAGATACAGTATGTCGGCCACATGTGTGAAATCATTTCCTGCACATTTGACACATTAATGGGGGCTTTTAAACCAATACATCATGCATGGATGGTACTTAACGTTCCATTTGCTGCCCCGAGCAAAGTGTCCAAATGTGTTAAAATAAAAGCAGCAGCAGGTGGCATACGTTGTCTGAAAAATAGCTTAGCATCTGAACATTTTAGTCAATGAGAGACCATTCTTCATATAGACCAGTCTTAAATAGCAGATTTGCCTGACTTTATATATTTGTTGCTGAGCAGTGTATTTTATTTCTATCCAGCGTTCTAAAAGCTAGATATCTATCTGGCCAAAGCCAAGAATGAACTAAAATTAAATCAAAGCCATTACATTTCCAAAGCAACTGTTATCAACTATACAGCAAAACTCTACATCCATGTGTGAGGGTATTTGAAAAGCCTGATAAGAAGAACTTGTTTATATTTGAGATTATGTTGTTGGGATGAAATCAAGGTTATCAAACATACATTTAGGGTTATTGTGGTGGTGGTTGGTTGGGAAGAGGCATGGTTACAGTTATTTTGTTTTCAACTGGATTTTAATTGAATATTTTTCAGGCAAATTCAATCTAAAACTGTCTGTTTGGAGCTCTAAAAATACAGTAAGTTATACATTTTAACATATAAATACGAGTGTATATTTTCAATGTGATTGCAGCGATTTGCTGCAATTCACAAGCACTCCTGTATACTTAGGCTATCCTATTCCCGGTAATGGAAGATGTAGCACTAGATGCATCTATCTTTCTGCAATGGAAACTGCCTTGCAGTTACTGGGAAACCCCACTTGTGCAGAAGCTCCAGAAGTGCACACGATGGACCATAAGAAAGGATCTTGATCTAAGCATTTGTTTCCCAATTAGATGCAGACTGACTGGATAAATTGTGATGGAGAAGCTGCTATTGTCCTGCCTTTGTCTGAGGATAATAGTGGCTTCCTAAGAACTTTCACCGCCCTTAACAAATAACAGTTCCCAGGATTCTTTGGGGAAAGTCATGGCTGTTTAAACTGGTATAATACCACTCTAAATATACAGTGCAGATGGGGCCTCTGTATTCATTTACAGAACCTCCATTTTTAATCAACAATAAGGATACTCAACACATCATGGCTACATAAAAATGACTGCCTAGAACATTAGAAAAAAATAAGATTAGAAATATATCTGATTACATTTTGAAATTGTAGTGATTTTTGCCTTGTTGATTTTTGTATTAATTTTATATGTGTTAATTAATAAAACATAGCAACATCCAGAAAGCTATTGCATATGACTCAAAGCAAGATGAGCAAATAGAGAGCCATTTTATTCAAATATTTTATGAAAGAAACTATCCGTTATGTGACATTGTCCTGTGTTTCTATTTTGCAGTGTTTACTGCTGCTTAGTTTAGAAAATCTTTAACTAAAAAGGAATGAGTATTACTTCCTGTTACTCCAACAGTTACACAAATGGATCCTTGTATACTAGTGTTGCAAGAAGATTCCCAAGAATGTGCTCTAAAGGGAGCTGGCTTCAGGCACCAGGCCCATAGACAGACCAACTTTGCATTACAGAGATGTCTGCAAACATGACACGAAGTCTGGCAACATCAGCCCCGCCCTGTGGGAATCTCTTGCAGATGATCACAGTGCCTGGAGACAGACATGTTGTGTATGTATAGCAGAGATCAGAGGAGGAATGACCGTTGGGAGACGAACAGAGGGAAGAAACACCATGGTGCACCTGCTGCAGCATAACTGGATGCCTTCATCTGCCCCAGCTGCAACCAAGCATCTCTCTCCCATATCGGTCTCTACAGCCACAGCAGGCGCTGCAGCCTTCCAACAGTTTGATCTCACTGCCAGAGGCACACTCCTCCATTGTCTCCCAATGCCAACAACAACAACAACAGTCTATTTGATATTTGCCACTATTGCTTTGTAAGTTGAAACTAAGGTCTTACCGTCTCCTACCAAGTCATGCACTTGCTTAACAGTTCAAAGCAAGCAGCGGGTTGCTTTATCACCACACAAGCTGAATGTAAGACCTTGCCCCAAGTAACAAAAGGATATAAAGAAGCCACTTGCTCAGGCAAAGTCTCATTAAAGTCAACAGGAGTACATCTGCTGAGGGTCTTTTCTGACATCTGTAAAATTTCAAAACTAAATGAAGGTTTGAGTTTGCAACAGGAGAAAGGATCTGTCTGATACTCTGTTGAATATCAGGGGGAAAATACTTGCTGATTTTTTTCATATTTGCAGTGGGCATGATTGCTTTCTGCTAGGACATTGCAGCAGAATCGTTAAGAATTCTGTTAAAAGTGTAGTGCAGCCTTTACTGTGCCCATTAGCCATCACAGAAGAAGAATATGCAATAATTATGGTTTTCAGTATATTATATCCCAAGCTGTCTCATTAAACCCACAAACATGCTTTGATCAGGGGGGAAAACATTATAAAAGATGTTCATTCTATGCCACAAGACTAGCTCTTCAGATCCTGCCTATCACATCTTTCCTGATTGTGTGCATCTCTATGCACAAACGGGGGGAGTTCAATGCTAATCTAAAATCACTGTTTGTTCATTAGTGACTATTTAACTCAATTTTGGAGTGTACTGTCACATTGTACACAATAATTTGCCAAAATGTGTATTTTATGTGTACTTCAGAACTTTCACACCAGAGCAAGTATGACTAATATGGTTTCTACTGGCCCATTTTAGCAAAGGGTGTCATACACTCTCTTAAGTGCACTCTCTTAAGTGCTCAACCACATATATTTATTGCAATTATTTTCAAGAACATCTTCACATACCGCTAAGCCAATCATTATACAACACTTCATAGAACTTAATAGCTCCAAGTCATCAAAAAGAAAAAATGGAGGATGGCGTTGCATGAAAAGGAAGAGAACTAAAATTCCAGCTGCCTAAAACTGGGCACACATTGAAATAATCACATAATTAAGGATGCAATGGAATACCTTCCATTTATCTCTAACAACTTATGTTGTTTCCATTGATCTCTCAAAGATGAGACATTATCAAATTCAGCAGTACATGGCTTAACATGCAAGAGCTTCAAAGGGACAAGTTTCACATAGGACAAAATGGCGGAATTGTGGTTTGAACCACAAATTCTGCACCTGTGGTTTGGATTCATGCACATTAATATGCAAAGTAAACATAATTCCCCCCCCCATTACCTACTTGAAGGTACGCATGAGTAGTTTTTAAGACCTCTCTAGTCCTTTTCAGGCACAGAAAAGCATATGTGGGTGCTCAAACTGGATAGGGATGTGCCCATCCTACTACCCAGTTTGAGTCCATATATGGATGAATAGAGCTTCTGGAAAATTCAAATGTACAGGGACACAGATCTGAGCTATACAGTTCAAAAGGATTGTGTGATTCATCTCTTGCTGAGCAGTAGAGATTCAGGCTGCTGAGGACTGACTTACATGTTTGAAAGTTCCATCAGTACTTGCATGCTAATTTGAGGTCTGAAGTGGTACAGTCCAGCAGGACTTGCCAGAGTCTGGAAATGGAATGGTTAACTCTTTGTAGTCCTTGATAAGATTTGGTAGTTTTGTCTGAAGTTAGTAACTTGCTTCTAAATATTTGCACCCAAAAAATTATGTGGGTCATCACTGGGATTTTTCGGTTATCACCTAGGTACCAATTTCCACTGAGAGGTGGTGTGTGTGTATCTGTGTGTGAGAGAGAAACACTAGTACCGTATTGTGTTGTGTTGTGTTGTGTTGTGTTGTGTGTGTGTATATATCTCTATCTATCTATCTATCATCTATCATCTATATATTGCATTTCTATATCTGAAAGCAGAAAGGAGCAAAAGCTAGACAATGCCAGAAAACATCAAAAAATGAGGAAAGCTTTGTGGGTACAGGGGAAGAAGTGTGAAGGAATGGAGATGATAAGAGTGCTAAGGGCTAGTTGTGAAGTAAGGATGAATCAGTCAGCAGTCCACAAGCTAAAACTCAAAAGGTAAGAGCATCAGTAAAAACAGATAGCCAAAATAAAAATTATGCCTTTTGTTGTTATTTGTTATCTCAAAACTTCAAATACCGTAAAGGCCTTAACCCAGTCTCCATTTCATGCTGAGCACTGTAAGATATCCCTAATCATCAACTCCTTGATCTCCCTTCCTCATAAACCACTTGCTTTGGAATATAGTGATATTTAATAGGAAGAAAGCAATAACATAGGCAAATAGAAAAGCCCAAAAGAGAGTAATGGATATTTAGCCACAAGGGGTCACCAACATTTCTTTTGTGAACAAAATCAAATCTATTAACATAACGAAAGTTACATGAGACTTTAAAGAGGTCCTTTCTCCTCAAAACATCAAGAAGTTTAAAAATTGTCACAGGACTTTTTTTTAATGTGTCTATAAAGCAGAGTAACAAAGGCCAACTTGCGAGAGAATGGCTTGGCCTTTTCTCCTCATTTCCCATGTATCGGTGCCCTTTTGAAAGCTGCAGAGATTGGCATTTCAACATCACAGTATTGATGACAATATGCCTGCTGTCATGCTATGCAAAAAGGCAGCAGGGAATGCAAACACAGGCTTGTCTCTGAAGCCTGTTCCTTCTGTGCTCAGATGGCAATACAGTTGATCCAGATATAGCCAATGATAGCCACGTATCTCCAGCTCGTAGGACTTGTTAGGCCTAAGCTATATAAACTGTTCATCATGTGATAAAGCCATCCTTGGACCACACCACTTCAGACTACAGCTCATGTTAATGAATGCACCCTAGTTGTGGTTGTTATTGTTGTTATTTTTTTTAGAGTTTTAAAGTCAGACCTCACCTGGAGTACTGTGTCCAGTTCTGGGCACCACAGTTCAAGAAGGACACTGACAAACTGGAACGTGTCCAGAGGAGGGCAACCAAAATGGTCAAAGGCCTGGAAACGATGCCTTATGAGGAACGGCTAAGAGAGCTGGGCATGTTTAGCCTGGAGAAGTGGAGGTTAAGGGGTGATATGATAGCCATGTTCAAATATATAAAAGGATGTCACATAGAGGAGGGAGAAAGGTTGTTTTCTGCTGCTCCAGAGAAGCGGACACGGAGCAATGGATCCAAACTACAAGAAAGAAGATTCCACCTAAACATTAGGAAGAACTTCCTGACAGTAAGAGCTGTTCGACAGTGGAATTTGCTGCCAAGGAGTGTGGTGGAGTCTCCTTCTTTGGAGGTCTTCAAGCAGAGGCTTGACAACCATATGTCAGGAGTGCCCTGATGGTGTTTCCTGCTTGGCAGGGGGTTGGACTCGATGGCCCTTGTGGTCTCTTCCAACTCTATGATTCTATGATTCTATGAAAGTTCAACACTGGGGCTTTAAACCAGTCCCAGAACAAACTGTTATCCATTTGTTTTGGTATTCTCTTCTTGTAATATGACCAGAAAGCACTCACTTAAGAAGATAGAAGAGCTCTTTGAGCTCATGTAGTCCAATCCCATGTTCACAACAGGATTTATAATGCAGGTTGCAACTACTGCATCCCAGACAGATGGCTGTCTAGAGTGAAGAAAAGCCCACTATCTCCCAAGGCAGTATGTTCCACTGTCAGGCAGCTCTTACCATTAGGAAGTTTGTTTCAATATTCAGCCGAAATCTGCTTGCCTGTGATTTCCACCTATTGGTTCTAACCCTGCCCTCTGAAGCAACAGAGGACAAGTCTACTCAATCAAAGATTCAGGCTTTTGACAGTCACTTAACACTCCAACAGCTGTGAAACAATCTGCCATCTAGACTAGCCTGTGCAACTATCACACCATGCCCAGAGCAGTAGAAGGCTGGTCTATGTGGATTTTCAAAAAGGGTTGTGCCAGATATTTGTTTTGCCGGTTATGTTTGTTTAAACAAGGCTTCCAAGTCAACAACAGAATTGTCTGGTGTTGTGATCGCTGTGTGTTTCCTCCAGACCAATTAGCACCATGTTTTTGCATTATTGAAGGTCAGAGGATTAATGTGTTTTATCTACACGAACATTTTAAAAAGCTAATTAACAATCCTCGGGTTCATTTTGTGTTGAAGAGTGAAACATTCAGGTTTAGTTTACACTGCAGGAAATGAGAGCGAATAGAAAGAAGACTGGAATAGAGTAAATACGAATGCAAATACGTCTCGCATTTAGAGGGATTTGGTTCAGTGATGCACCATGGATGAAAGAGCCCTATTTCTGAATTGGCAGAAATCTAAATATGTATTTGGCAATTAGAGGAACCTTTTAATGAGCCTGCAAAACAGTGACCTTTAAATACAGAAAACCAGAAGGCTGTATACGGAGAGGTTTTGAAAGGGTGTTGGCAAACCATTTTCTTTTCTTAAAAAATAATATATTTTAGGTGACTGCCTGTCAAAATAGTCTTATATTTTCCAAGGAAAGATGGCTAATGTATGAAATGCAAGAACTCATAGAAGCAACCAGCATATGTGAAATTTGGCAGGGCAGATAGCAGAAGAGGAGCAAGAAAGCTGTTATAATTGACTCCTGTCTTCACATATCTCAACCCTGGGAAAGAAATCAGTATTTTCTAACTGAGCGCCATCTCTTTCCTTTCATAGATTTTCTGTCTGTAGATGTCTCTGCCTTCTCAAAGCTAGTCTGTAACAACTTATGCTTTCCTCCCCTCACTTATATGAAAGCTCTTTCCTGCTTATTTCCCCATCTGTTCCCCCAGCAGAGTCTCCCCACTTCGCTCTTTACCTCCTTTGACCCCTATCTAGTATTCCAAGTCCAACACACTCCTGTGTTTGTGCCCTGGAAATTCAAAACCTCCTCCATTCCTTCCATCACACAGGCTTCGGTTACTACTAGTTTTTGCTTTGATAATAGTGCACAATCAATATTAAAGAGAACTCTTGCCAAGGGAGGCATTAGGGTAAAAAGTCTTCACAAAGAGACACAGCATCGCCTTCCTTTAGTTTTTTTCTTTAGCACAGATGTTGAACTGAAGGAGGTCCTCCTTTCAGCAAGCTGCATTTTTATTATTTTATTATCAGGTTCTGCCTGCAAAATGCTATATGAGGGATTGAAAAAAAGAAAACAACTGGGAAATCGGTAGATATTTGTGCATGCAAGTGATATATCTTTCATCAGTCCCATATTCATTCATTTATTCTCTCTCATCCTCCTCACAATAAAGTACAAAGGCTGCACACCTACACACACTTACTCATGAGTAAGCCTCACTGAAATTAGTGGGTGTAACACAGAGAGAATGAACACACTATTTAAAGACTTGAGGCATTACCTATAAAAGTAACTTAAACACATGAGGAAGCCAGTGGAGATGAGTGTGCAAGATCCTAGGGATGTAGAAGAATTCCAACAAAAATGGAAAATTAAGCAGAAATTCCTGCAATTTCCAGGTTCATCTGTGATCATAAATGGGAATCAACTAAGCAAATACAATTGGTGTTTGTTCACATCGTTGGCTTTTAGAAGTTCACAAATGATGCATACTTAATGTTGTTTTTTTACATTGTTTAGACGTTTCCTTTATATTTAATTATATATTTTTATTTTTATTTAAAGAAGTGTAAATTATGTAATGTGTGTTGCATAGCTGACAGCATGACAGAAACATAATATTTGGCAGATTATTATTTGATGTATAATTTGACAGAAACCAAACTGCAACAGAATGGAAACATATTAAATATATTAAAATGTCATGCATTAAAAGCTTCCCTAAACAGGGCTGCCTTCAGATGTCTTCTAAATGTCAGGTAGTTGTTTATCTTTTTGACATCTGATGGGAGGGCGTTCCACAGGGTGGGCGCCACTACCAAGAAGGCCCTCTGCCTGGTTCCCTGTAGCTTTGCTTCTCGCAGTGAGGGAACCGCCAGAAGGCCCTGGGCGCTGGACCTCAGTGTCCGGGCAAAACGATGGGGGGTGGAGAAGCTCCTTCAGGTATACTGGGCTGAAGCCGTTTAGGGCAACTGAAATGATGACAAAAGGGAGAGGAGCTAGTGTGCTTCTCCCCATTGCCTTGCTACTGAGACTGCCTTGATTCAATCTTATTCCCTATGCTACTTAACATCTATATGTTATTTTTGTGCTTTTATGTTGTAAACCACTCTGTGATCTTCAGATGAAGGGCGGTATAGAAATTTAAGTGACAATGTTAATAATAAAAATAAGATGATGATGAAGAAGAGGATGAAGCCACTGGTTCTGTCACTAAGGGATTTGGGGGATGAGGTATTATTAATATGTGGGCTCTAATTCCCCCCTCCCATTTGAATCAGATGTAGAAATAGAGTGTAGACTACTGAGCAAGGTGGGCCAATGGTCTCATTAGGCTCAGTTTAAGGCAGCTTTCTATGTTCCTATATTCCTAACTCTTCTTTATAGAAGTTGTGTGCAGATGACTCAATGGGGACAAATCAATGTGCATGTGTCTGAGACCATGCTCTTGGCCTCCTCCACAGCCTCCATAATTAGATTTGATCTTCTCCACAGACCCCCAAATTGATTTCCCAGCATGAGTTGACTGCACCGGATAATATGTGCTGATTTAATGGGCAAAGTTTCTTTCCTTTGGCAAAATCTTTTCAACAACCCATGATAAATAAATAAAAACTGTTAAACACAAGAAATATATATTCTGTCATATGTACCACAGACTTACAACTTGAATTCAGCTTTATGTGCTTGGCTAATAATAAATATAGTAATGATAATAATAAGTGGGTTGGCATCTGCGAAGGGGAAAAGATGGCAATTGCACCATCCATTGCACTCACCTTGGGAGAGTATCTGGCGGTGCATGGAGAGTATTCAGTGGCACAGGTATGAGCAATCAGAGGTTCTGAGAGAGTCTGTTTTGACTATACACAATTTTGGCTTTAACCCCCATGCACGTTGAGAGTTGACAGTATATCAGCCATTAAACACACAGACAAAGTATCAGTCCCAACAAATACTTTGATTTAGCAACTGTTGCGAAAAGCCACAGGCCACGACACAATTAGAGTGTGGACAATGGCCTAACAAATAGACAAATCTTATTCCAACTAAGACGCTTCATTCTGGCTACTCTGTTATCCTTATATAACCCTTCCATCTTGATTGGGTCACATCTTACCATGTCCCCCACTCTTACGATTAGTAGTTCTTTCATCTCTGTCTGCCTTTCTAATATATATACCAGGAGATGTCAAATTCCCCAGGTCTTAGTCATATAAGCACAACAGAATGTTGCGACAGTGGGGTGAAGTATTGATAACCAATTGGGGGGGGGGGGGGAGAGAGAGAGAGAGAGAGAGAGAGAGAGAGAGAATATCTTTGTATTCAAATCATTGAGAAAACAATGACCTCTGGTTTTGAACTGGTGCACAACCAAAGGGATGTAAACAAATAATTATTTAGCAGTGTTGCCCTCCAAGGGGCATGCACCAGAATAAGACAAGCACTGAAGAAGTTTTAATGAGCTTCTAAGGTGAAATTCCTGTCAGAAGCAGCGTTTATACTTCTGTGTTTGACAGATTGCGTTCCTTTGTTTTTAGCAAAATGCTGCAAATAAAAACCAACAATTTATCTAAAAGAATCCCACAAACCATCTCAGGAAATGAGACCTAGTTGCTATGACCACACATTAAAAAGTGCAGTTTGTACTGCATTATCTGAAGGGTAAATGTGGCAAGAATTATTGCTGTATCAAATCAACAAAACAGAGAGAATTTATTTAAAGTGTGACATATATGCAGCATGTGTACCTAGAATATATATATATATTAATACTACAGTTTATTTAAATTAAGAAAAACACAGATCTGTAGAGGTGGCTTATATTGTGTTTTGGCAGATTCTTTTGGAAAGTGAGTCATAAACTGTTAGTAACTAGACAGATGAATACTTTTACTTTGTATTGCATAATTCTCTTCAAGTGGAATATGAAGGGCGAAAACTGCATTCTTACATAATATGCAGTCTTAAATACAATAAATTGTGAAATGCTGATTGTGATGATCCATTTTAAAAAGGCAGTACAGAATTGGAAAGGTACATTTTCTAAGTACTCATTTGAAAAAAAAATTATTGTGAAGCAGATTAGAGAAACAAACTGATACACCACTTCTATATCTAATTAACTATGAAAACTCATGCCATTATAGGCAAGTAATCCTGAGCACACGTCCTAAGGAGTAAGGCTCCATGAGGAAAGTTGTGCCTACTTCTGATTAAAAGTGTCTGGGATTTCTCTGTTGCTGCATTCACAGAACACACAGAAGTAACTTTTGAATTTTGGGTACCTATTTAATGGTATTTTTACCCCACTACCTTCATTCAGATTTTCCTTGGGAAGTTGCCAATCTGCCACAGCCTCACGGGAGAACCAAGGGAAGCAGCTACACTCAGTTAATTAACGTATATTGTTATAACTGCATTAGAAACTTGTGACACCAGATAGCGCTGTGGAGCAGTCAAAAATAGCCTATGGGATTTTACATTATGAGCTTTATGACGTATCTTCCTATAATAAATTATTACTATTATTATGTAACGGTTTTGTTTTTTTAAATACATGTCTAGATCCAGCCAAGGTCTTTCACTTTGAGCAAGGGCCTATTATTCCTTTTTCAGACGTGCCTTTCAGAAGCACATAGATGTGTGCATTGGTTAGATCATGTGGCTGAAATAGCTAGATAGTAGCACTTGCATTTAATAGAGCTGTTTTCTGTATTCAATTCATTAAATGCCATTTGTATGGATTACAGTAAAATGCATTCTCCATGTCACTTTTGTTAAGAACTCTTATTATTTATGGCACCACAGTGTTTTGCTTCTTGCTGCTAGACTTACATTATTCCCAGTATAATATTTCTAGTAAGTCTCAACGAAAACATTACTATTTATTGATGTGAGCGTGCATTTAGAAAGGCAATCCAAAGGGATGATTCACAACTAATTCATATGTGGGTACAACTGTTGGAATCAAGAGACCAAGTTGTGGCCTTTGCATGGTTCCCTAGTGAGGCTGTTCCAAAGTCAGCAGTTTGATGAATGCAGCTTAGTAAGTAAGCAATATAGTCCCCGGCATACTTTTCAAAGGTATTTTAATCATGGGGAGGGAAGATCTGTGTACCAAGTGATTTTGCATAGGCCAGACTGAAATGGTTCACTGGAAACTTTTCTAGCAAATTTGGGAGATTCAGGGATGGAGGAAATGGGATTGTTTTGAAGAACCACTGCAAACTGCTGCAATCAGCAGCCAGGTAGGCTGTCATATTTTCCCAGCAGAGGCAGTTTCAGAGTAGCACAACTGGTTCTGTCGCACTGGGCAATGTGCTGAAGGGGGTGCCACAACAATACTGTAGAACAGAGTGTGAGAGGTGGGGGGGGGGGTTGCCAAATTTTAGCACCATACAGGGTGCTGCTGAAATTCGAGAGCCCAAAGTCCACCACTACTTCCAGAATGCTTCAGATGCAACAACGCTCTGTCATAATGTGGCATCACTAACTCAGGTACTGTTAGAGAAAATAGATGGTGGCTGTCACTGTTACCCAGGAAGTCTTTTTGGACAATTCTGTAAGGTTAGGAGAGAGTTCTGTTTCTAGATTTCAACGACAGCCTTTATGATTTTTAGCTGGATAAGGGTTAAATGGCTGTAGCAATGGTTTAAGTGGCATTTGTTTTTAGTGCTAATGTATTTTAAATGTTCCAGGTAACATCTAGCTGCATGGTTTTCAAATACTACATTTTGAGAAGCCTGAGCCTTTGTTGAGTTAAAACTCCAAATAAATGGAAGAACTAACAGCTCACAGTGCTAAACTCCTTTGCATGTAAATAAATATACTTCCCCCACTTAATGAAACTTAAATCTGGGTAAATCATGTCTAATACTGAAGCTTATTATTGCTTAAGTGCAAGCACACTGTCATTTTAATTTTAGTTTTTTGCTTGTAAATCACAGCCATAGGCTTAGTAGCTATGGAGAGGCTGAATTAATTTGTCACGATTCTGGACTGGTGTGGAAAAAAAGAGCTTCAGTTCCACATAGGCAAACCAATTTTTATATATGCCTAGTAGCCATATTGTTATAAATTATATTATACTATAATATCTACATATGACATTTACATAATGTTACAAAAGTCATTTCTCAATTAAATTTTTTGCCTTCTGGAATTTAGAATGCACTTTCAATAACATCCTTCTTTGTGCAACGAGCAAGAGCTTATATCAACATATTGTAATGACTAGGAATGAATTTGTGTAGACACTCCCCAATTCTCCATAAGAGATCAGCTGCTGCAGGTATGAATGGCTTCCCCATTTATTGCAATACTGAAGGTAGTTCTGTGCATTTTGGGGGGGGATACACATAGGAGGCTGACTCCAATTCTGTATTGAACAAGGAAGTTCTTAAGAATGCAAGAACTCTGCTGGTTCAGACCAGAGGCCTATTTAGTTCATCATTCCGTTACCACAGTGGCCAACCAGTTGTCTATGAGAAGTCCACAATCAGTACATGAACACACTAAAACTGTCCTGCTTGTGTTGCCCAGCAACTGCTTTTTGGAGGCATGCTGCTTCTAATCAGTGCTGGAGATTAATAGTAGCTAGTGGCTGTTGATAGCCTTATTCTTCCTGAATGTATCTGAATCTCTTCCACAATCATCCGAGTTGGTGGCCATTACAACATCCTGAGGTAGCAGAAGGAGCAAGTGATGCAGTGCTGCCTGAGTTTTTATCTTAGCTGAGAACATCTACTTTGGGGAGATTTAGATCCAGTCCTGAGATGACTTTTTACACACATAAATTGAATTAGACTATGAAACCTTTGCTTTGGCAACTCACTCAAGGTAGGTAACAGCAGTTTACCTCAAAAAAACAAAACAAAACCATACTAGGTGAATACATCTACTGACAAACTGACATGAAGGCTAGACACCCATTTCACTCACTTAAGACAGTGGACCATCAACCTCACTGCCTAACACCAAAATGTTATTATTTAAGTATCACGGAACCAAACAGTGTGGTGCTTATGTGGTTTTCGAGTTGACTGCTGAACAGCAAAGGCAAAACTTAAGAGTCATCTTCAACGATAAAAACATTTCAATGGTTCTAAACTACAGCAGTGTCAAAACTAAGAGCAGATGTTTCACATGCAGAACCTGGCAGGACAGAGATAGCTTGATGTCTAAAACCCTGGAGAGCCAACACCAGTCAGTATACTGTAATATTGAGCTAAATGGCTTTACAGTGGTGCCTCTGGTTGCGTACTTAATTCGTTCTTCAGGTCCGTTCTTAACCTGAAACTGTTCTTAACCTGAAGCACCACTTTAGCTAATGGGGCCTCCTGCTGCTGCTGCGCTGCCGGAGCACGATTTCTGTTCTCATCCTGAAGCAAAGTTCTTAACCCGAGGTACGATTTCTGGGTTAGCGGAGTCTGTAACCTAAAGCGTATGTAGCCTGAAGCGTATGTAACCCGAGGTACCACTGTATTCAGTATTTACGGCATCTTCTTGGGCTCTTAATAATAAACTTAAAATGAAATGATCTCCAGGAACTATCAGCATAGCTGGTGGGTAGGATGGAACAATTTAACCAAATGCAAGTATTCTGAGGGAAGGGAGATATAGCCTCTGCCGGTTCCTCCCAGTGCTCCCAAGGTGAGTTGAGACTGGCAGTGCTCAGCACTAAGTGCACAGATCTTAATCTCCAGCCCCAGCTGCTGGATTCAGAGATCCACCAATGGGCATTATGAATGGGCTTTTATGAATGAAGCTACTGTGTCACAAGAAGGTGCACATGCAAAAGCTTGCATCTATATGAAATGTCGTTGCTGGATGTTTGCAGATGTCCTTGTAGCTAAAAAAGTTTAACATGTTTAAAGCAGCATGAATCTGTGAGCAGGTAAAGGTGAGCAAAGGGAGCGGGTGGTGCTGTGGTCTAAACCAATGAGCCTCTTGGGCTTGCTGATTGGAAGATTGGCGGTTCAAATCCACATGATGGGGTGAATTCCTTTTGCTCTGTCCCAGCTTCTGTCAACCTAGCAGTTCAAAAGCACACCAGTGCAACTAGATAAATAGGTACTGCTGCAGCAGGAAGGTAAACAGCATTTCTGTGCACTCTGGCTTGCGTCACGGTGTCCCATTGTGCCAGAAGCAGTTTAGTCATGCTGGCCACGTGACCCAGAAAGCTGTCTGTGAACAAACGCTGGTACCCTCAGCCTGAAGCGAGATGAGCACCACACCCCAAAGTCGCCTTTGACTGGACTTAACTGTCCAGGGGTCCTTTACCTTTACCTTTTAAATCTGTGAGCACAAACATTCACATCTATTTCCTTCTGTTCATTAGGTAACTAAGTATGTTGGTTGGTATTGTGCTCATAGTTATTCTTACGTAGGACTTGGCTTTTATGCTCATTATTTCATCTAAAGAACTGCCTGCATATGTCACTCTCCTAATAGAAATCTTCAACTGACACCTAGAAGTTATTTTGTTTTACTGATTGCAAGCCTAAGCAGAACTGCTCTGTAGATGTAGAGGGTGTAGCAATTTTAAAATATTTAATACTATAAAACAAAATAAAGAACATATTAAAATGCAGTTTAGCTATAAAGCAGAAAACTAGATAAAAGTGAGAAGCATTTCTGTCAAAAACACTGAATTCATAACATTAAAAAAATCAGAATTTAATGAGCTCATAATTTACATACCTACCTAATTTAAACTTTTAATGTCTAAAAATGTACACATATAATAATGGGATTTCAGAGAAGAGAGTGACAGATTGATATTTCTTACCTGCTTTTTTAACTTCGGGGACAGCTGTCTTCTCAGGAGCTTTCTTTCTTTCCTCCTTTTTTTCTAAAAAATAATTAAAAGGAAGCCATTTTATATGCTAGAAATATGAATCACACACTTCAATGTGCATTCAACCAAGCACAAGGAAGAAAATGTGACATTCTCTGATCTAAATAGCTTCTCCCCAACTATTTTAGTTTCCTAGTCATAGAACAAGGTTCCCAATCCAGATCCCTCTGGGTCAAACTAGGGCCCTATCTGCACTATATATTTAAAGCAGAATCATACCACTTTAAATAGTCATGGCTTCTGCCAAAGGAGCCCAGGAACTGTAATTTGTTATGGGTGCCCAGAGTTGTTATGATTAGGAGACCCTTCTCCCCTCAGAGCCTCAGTTCTCAGATTTCCCTGGAAAGGGGGGTCAATTTTTAAACCACTCTGTAAATTGTAGCTCTGTAAAGGGAATAAGGGTCTCCCTGCTGAGGGAGGGAGAGGGAGGGAGAGGGAAAGAATGTGCATGCTGGAGATCCACGCGGTGATTCCTGAACCGTCCGCAAGCCGGATCCAGAAGGCAATTGGGCCTGATCTGGCCTGCGGTCCTTAGTTTGCTGACCCATGTCGTACAGTATGCTATTGCTGTCGTGAACACACCCACCCCAACTATAACTGGTTGAATAATATAATATAAAACAAGCACCTTCAAATAGCCCACCTTTTGGTTTTATTTCAGAAACAACCTTCTTCTCATGGGTTACCACCTCATTTTCTTTTTCTGTTTCTAAGAGAAAAATAAAAAGATGGCTTTGTGTCATAAGGACTCCATGTACCATTTTTGGTTTCATAAAAGTTAGACAAATACGTCATAGGAGCAAAGGGGATGGTGTGTGTGTGTTTGTGTGTGTGTGTGTGTGTGTGTGTGTGACACACAGAGACAGAGGGAGAGAGAGAGCGCGCGCTTCTGTATTCCACCCCAAGGCTCACTGGTGCTCATGCATATGTAGTGCTAAACTATGGTTTCTTGTTGCATCTTGGTTCCAAGTAATGTGTTTGTTTATTTTGAAATGCATACCCTGCTTTTCTCTATAAAACAAATGCAAAACAGCTTACAAAGAAGTTTGTAGAATACATTGTTGTTGTTGTTTAGTCGTTTAGTCGTGTCCGACTCTTCGTGACCCCATGGACCAGAGCACGCCAGGCACTCCTGTCTTCCACTGCCTCCCACAGTTTGGTCAGACTCATGTTTGCAGCTTTGAGAACACTGTCCAACCATCTTGTCCTCTGTCGTCCCCTTCTCCTTGTGCCCTCAATCTTTCCCAACATCAGGGTCTTTTCCAGGGAGTCTTCTCTTCTCACGAGGTGGCCAAAGTATTGGAGCCTCAGCTTCAGGATCTGTCCTTCCAGTGAGCACTCAGGGCTAATTTCCTTAAGAATGGATGTGTTTGATCTTCTTGCAGTCCATGGGACTCTCAAGAGTCTCCTCCAGCACCATAATTCAAAAGCATCAATTCTTCGGCGATCAGCCTTCTTTATGGTCCAGCTCTCGCTTCCATACATTACTACCGGGAAAACCATGGCTTTAACTATATGGACCTTTTTTGGCAAGGTGATGTCTCTGCTTTTTAAGATGCTGTGTAGGTTTGCCATCGCCTTTCTCCCAAGGAGCATGCATCTTTTAATTTCTTGACTGCTGTCACCATCTGCAGTGATCATGGAGCCCAAGAAAGTAAAATCTCTCACTGCCTCCATTTCTTCCCCTTCTTTTTGCCAGGAGGTGATGGGCCCAGTGGCCATGATCTTCGTTTTTTTGATGTTGAGCTTCAGACCCTATTTTGCGCTCTCCTCTTTCACCCTCATTAAAAGGTTCTTTAATTCCTCCTCACTTTCTGCCATCAAGGTTGTGTCATTTGCATATCTGAGGTTGTTGATAATTCTTCCGGCGATCTTAATTCCAGCTTGGGATTCATCCAGCCCAGCCTTTCGCATGATGAATTCTGCATATAAATTAAATAAGCAGGGAGACAATATACAGCCTTGCCGTACTCCTTTCCCAATTTTGAACCAGTCAGTTGTTCCATATCCAGTTCTAACTGTAGCTTCTTGTCCCACATAGAGATTTCTCAGGAGACAAATGAGGTGATCAGGCACTCCCATTTCTTGAAGAACTTGCCATAGTTTGCTGTGGTCGACACAGTCAAAGGCTTTTGCATAGTCAATGAAGCAGAAGTAGATGTCTTTCTGGAACTCTCTAGCTTTCTCCATAATCCAGCGCATGTTTGCAATTTGGTCCCTGGTTCCTCTGCCCCTTTGAAATCCAGCTTGCACTTCTGGGAGTTCTCGGTCCACATACTGCTTAAGCCTGCCTTGTAGAATTTTAAGCATAACCTTGCTAGCGTGTGAAATGAGTGCAATTGTGCAGTAGTTGGAGCATTCTTTGGCACTGCCCTTCTTTGGAATACATAAAGAATACATAAAGCCCAGTAAAACAGTCCAAATCACTCAATATTTAAAGGCCTTAATACCAGGTAGATGTACAGTACATTCCCAGGCAAAACTACACAATTAGATCAGCACTATACCCAAATTGCTTCCACATGCTTCGTTTTTTATGGGTGAAATTCAGCTGTGTCGATCTGTCAGCAGAATCGACACCATTGTCAGAGCAAATTCCATCCCCAGCCTCACTGTACACCCAAAAATCTGCCCCAGAGGGTTTGAGGAAGCTATGGAGAAGATTTGAGGCATGGGGCTAGGTGTGGCAAATACAATGGGATGCTGCCACAAAGCTGCCCTCCCAACACTGGCATTGCTGTCATTTACCTGGATGGTGCAGGAGCAGGTCAGTGGTGAGGTCAGCATTGCACCTGTACATCGATGGGAGCACTGGATTGCCTCTGCTAGTCCACCCCAAAAGGCCTGACCTCACCATCACACCACACCACCCACCCTATTCAGGTAAGTGGCAGCAATGCTGGGGTCAACAAGGTAGCTCCGTTGCACCACCCCTGCATGGAAGGAGGGTGCAGGGAGAGGAAAGGAAGGGGCTAAAGTGACTGCTTATCTGAATCCATCCAACGAGGCAAGTATCCATCATACAATTTCAGTACAGTAATGATCTAGCAATGTCATATTTGTGCAGATAGCTTACCTTTCTTTTTAATTTCAGAAATAACTTTCTTTTCATGTGTTACCTTTTTCTTTTCTTCTACTTCTAAAACATGAATCAAAAGGTGATGATTTGGCTTTGCATCTTACGGAATTACAGCAGGCAGAGTTTTTTGAACATCAGGTCAATTAACTGCCACATCTTAAAACCAGAAACACCCTACCTTTTGTTTTAACTTCAGGAATAGCTTTCTTCTGTTGAACCACTTTTTTCGCTTTTTCTTCTTCTAAGGAATAAATGCAAAAGGCACTGTTTCACTATGCATGTCTCACTTAAAATGTATGGATCTTTTATTTTGAGGATCAATTTCCACACTTGAGGAAAAATAAGAACCTAACAGGACCCAAGCCCAGAAAGAATGCAAAGGTAGCAAATGTTGCCTGGCCAAGTTGATAGCACATATCATCACAAAGGCAGGATTCAACTAGGTTGTTGCATGTGTGGAATGAGGTCTGCTTGTGCCATGGAACTTTCCCCCATTCTATTCCCCGTGTCCCCTGAATCTGCTCTGAAGGGTTGGGGGAAACTCCAGAACAGGCTTAGGGAGCATTTGTGGGGCCTGCAGAGGTGGAAAGGGTGGGAAAGTCTTGTGCACGAGCAGACTTTTATCCCCATGTGCATACCCACTAAGAACTACATTGAATTCCAACCAATATATGCCAGGGCTGCAATTCAGTGAGGCATTTCCCTATTCATTTTAATGGGGGAAGGAGATGCCTGCATCCCCTTGCATTGACCAATCTGTTTCTTCCCTTGAATTTAATAGGACAGGGCAAGATGTCCAAATAAGAATACGGTGTGTGCATGGGGAGGTCTGAATCAGGTTGTGTATCCCCAGTGCTTTTTTTCTGGGAGGACGCAGGGGTACACATACCCCTAAACATTTTGTGAATCTAAGTTTGGCATCAATATAAGTAGGAAAATGAGAGTACCCCTAAGCACTTTTATTCCAATAGGTTTGCTTATTGTTCAGGTAAGCAGTCATTTACCATGTAGTCTTATTGGAGAAACACTAGACTAGCAACACCTGCAACTTTTGAAAGCAGAAGATATTTATTTTGCATTATCCCCCTGCTCCCACCCTGGAACGAGTTTGATGAAGAATGTGTGTGAGCTCCTGACTCAAGCTTAGTAAACTGTAGCATCTGGCGTGGTCGCTGACATATTGCCAAAAAATTATAGATAAAATAGACACAAATTTACATTAAAATGGCTTATGTATATGTATAGGTGTAAATTAAGAAATATTTACTATCCTTTGAAAGAGAAATATAGTATAGCTCACTGCAGTGAGAAAGATATGGACAGTAACCTGTGTGTCTACTGAGACTGCTGTCTGAATACTAGTGGTCGAAAACCTAAAACACCTCCTCTCCTCCCCTTCTATGGTTCTTTAGCTTTTAAACTGGGCTTGGACTGGCCACCCCTTAAAATAGAGTCAAATAAAGGAATGTCTTCAGACAGTTCTTCCAGTAGAGGACTACCCTGTAAAACACCCAGTCTGTGCCAGAGTTTTACACCACTGGGCTGCAGATGGTACTTATATGAGGAGCAGATGGATGCTCCTCATACCATTTTTAAAAACCCCTACATATAGAAAAACTAGGTGTCAAGATATAGACTAGGCCAGATTCCTTCTCCTGGACACCTAATTTTCTATGTGCATTTGTGTTGGAATAGTGATGGTGTGGAAGCATTGGAGCTATCATGACTGAAGTAATACACTTTAAGCCCTGTTCATGCAACTGAATATGTGGGAAGAGGAGCATGGGGGAAGAGGAGCATGGGAATGCAAGAGGAAGTCCTGCCCCTGAATCTATTCACATCCATTCAATTAATCATGTGAACAGGCCCAGTGTAGATTAACACAGATAATCAGAAACCCTGTTTTCCTTTGTCTTCTCTCTCTCTCTCTTTTTTTGCCATGTGCCTACTCAAATGAGCAAGAATATGCACATAAAGTTTTTGCAGGGTTTTTCTCTCTCTATGTGCAATATAATGCAAACCAACATAGAAATACCAACCCAGCAAAAACAAAAACGGGGGGGGGGGGGGGTAGATCCATGGTTTCATTTTGGGATGTGATGGCCTGTCTAGAGTAGTATAAGAAGGTGGCACAAGTGCCTGCAGGGAGGGGGGAAGAGAAAGCAGCAAATATTCTCATCATCCTTCCTCCGCAAGGGAACCTCCACTGGATCGCAGTGCCTTCCATGAATGGAAGAAGCCTTTTGCCAGATGGCCAATTTGGATCCAATCCAGTGTCTCCAATAAAACAAACAGAATCTACATGCTCTCAGTATGCATTAGGATTTATTCCTGTGAGCAATTAATGATGCACAGGTCAAGAACTGAGCTTGCTGCTGAATTCCTGCTTTATTCACACACACATGTAGTGTATCTAGACTAGTCATATGAAGAGAGCTTCAGTGAGAACTAGGTATCACTGATAACCTAAAAACAAAAGAAAACAACAATTTATACTACTTACTTATTGGCTTTGTAGTTGTCACATTAGGTTTTCCAACTGCATGAGCAAAATAATATAAATATTATTTTTAAAAAAATATATAGTTAAACCATGGAATAGAAATAATAAATTACAAAGGCTGAAAAGCACAGCGTGTGCTCAGAAGCTCTAGCAAATGTGATTGAGAATATTATAAAACAGATATTTTCTCAAGAGCTAGAAACCACATAGTCATTTTGCATATTGCTTCCATAAATATAAGCAAAAACTATAGGGGAGGGTAAGGCAGTGTTTAGAAACTTGACAGAATTTGCACGAAAACCAAATTGAATCTGCCTGTATGACAAACAATACAGTTTGGTGATATCTAAAATGCAATGGTATCTCCATTAAACTGTTTAGTCACATGAGTAACTCCATCTTAGACCATTTTTCTTTTCACTCCACAGTGCATGGGCCAACTCAGGTTGATCAATTCAATCCACCACAAGTATATCTACAAGACAGATAAGTTCTGCATGTAAAAAGGATACTGCTTGGATTAAAAGTCCTCAAATCTAGCACCTTGGTATAAACCCATGACCTTCAGGAAAGGGCCATCGCTCTGTGGCAGACCAATGCAGAAGGTCCTAGGTTTAAACCCTGGCATCTCCAGATACCTCTGGGAAAAGAGTCCTGTCTGAAATGCTGGAGGGCTGCTGTGAGTCAGTGTAGACAATACTGAGCTAGGTGGGCAAATGCTCTGAGTATAAGGCAGTTTCTTGCATACACATGCTTATTAAGGAATGCTTAATATTATAAGCTCTGACTGTTTATGAACACCTGTTTATAAAATGTAATGTTTCCCCTTGTACGTCCAACAGCCAATCTGTACTATTAGACTTAACAGCAACTTCCATCTGTTCTGTGTATAACTGGATTTTTGCCAAGGCCCACTTCCCCCTGCAGCTCCGATGTTGCCTTCCATCCTGTTCTAGAAGATGCCTCTTCTGAACCATAAGTCCTTCCATGTGTGCAAGGACACCAGATGGATTCCACCCTGTCTGTATAGTGTCCTTCCATAGTTTAGTCACTATATGGAACTGGACTTAGTTACAGCTGGGTGGTGTGTCCTGTAAGCTTTCATAGACCACTCCAAATACATTGGCAGTCCCAGGAACTTCTTAAGCTTATTCAAAGAAACATGATGTTTGGAGTAAGAAATATTATGCAATAGGCACTGATGTGGGAAGATTTAAAAACAAAGCACGGAAGTATGATCTTTGGAAGTGTGGGAGAAATGTATTCAGCATTTGATGGGAACAGGGAATTTTAAGAAGGGCACATCGTGTTTTCTTACAAGCAAGTAGGCTGAAAAGAACTCATTCCAAGGTAAGTGTACATAGGATTTGCAATCCAGGCCTCTTACATGTCTAGCCTCTTTTTGGAATCTTCCACTGCATTAGCCTGTCTCTGTCTCCCAAACATGTCATGACAGCTTCTTCTCTTTCACTCCAAGCCTGACACCTCAGAGATGCATAAATGGGAAGAATAAAGCATGCTAACAGCCCACATAAAGAATTACTGGATCAAGGAGATTGCACACTCAGTTTGCCACAATATATGCAGCTTATTTAGGCCTTAGCAGCATTTCCAACGGTGATCTTCTGTGATATCAAAGAACTGTTTTTAAAGTTTCCCAAACCACATTTTCTTCTGCAGGCCCTATCATACCTGCTACTGTGCAGAATCTCAGGTTTATGGGGAAGGTTCCTGGGAAATTGCCTGAATCAAAAAGGTGGTTTTCTAAAGTGAAATTTAACTTTTAAAAGTCACTGAGATTTATTTCTGAAGGAGTAAAGGATTGAAAGATGTGATGAGAAAAATAAGAAGGATTTAATGTTAAGCCTAAAAAGGTCAGGCATATTGTGCTGAATGGTCTTTGGTGGCTTCTGCAGCATCTCATGTTTTCCACCTGTGATGTCAAGTATCTTTTAAGAGATGGAGAGGAGGAGGGGAGTAAGAGTGCTGGCTTTCAGCCAAGTGTCCTTCAAAGTCGATTTGAGTGTAACAACAGCCTGTTGATCTGCTGGTGATGGGAAGCTCTAAATATAGCAATGCACTTGAGTTACAAGGCATGGTGTTACACAAATGAGACCCTCTCTGGAGAAATGCACTGCAAGGATCTGTATTTTCACACTTAAACTTCAAAGATGATACAGGTAGTAAGTCATATTAATGCTGACTCTGAAAGAGCTTGCCTGCCCATCCATCATCTGCAAGAGGAGGAGGTAAGAAAGGTGCTGAAAAAAAGCTATCCTCAATATGCTGTGTTGTTGGGGTAGGGGTGGGGATAACCAGAAGCAAAAATAAACTACGCAGGAGTGAATGCCAAAAGGGCCTACAAGGTGGTCTGGTTCACTTAAGTCTTTGAGGCATCAAATGCTTATCTTTTGCTTCTTATCAAAATCCCTGGAAACCGTTATGGAGAGACTTTTGGAGATATTTTATATATTAGCTCAGCTTTTGATAAAATATTGCTTTGAAGTTTGAAATGAAAAAGTACAGGAATATAGAAATGAAATGGATTACTATTAACAGAGTCTTTCAAAACTAATCAGCAACATGCTTTATGTTTGAGATAGATGTCTGTCCTTGCCCTAATCTAGATTCATGCCAACTCCAACAACATTGTGTTTATGTGACACAGAGATATTATTAAGCATTAAATAAATATTTAAAACTCCACATTAGGACTATAATTCATTTTGGCTAGGTCAGGCCTATTTAACGGAGCAGGTACAGGTAGCTTTGTGCTACATGCTTTTGAACTTGATTTTGAGGTGAGATAGAATTAAAACCCTGTGGTTTAGGGGACATTTGTAGGAAAATACCACACATCACAAAGGTGCCCCTGGATAAGTATGATGAAAAATTTCAGAAGGATTGGTGCATGTTTTAAGAAGTTATGTTGAATAAAAACAATTTATGTGGGGAGGGTTTGTTTTCTGTTCAATAGACAAGGCTCTTCCTTCTACATCCCTCCCAATGATTGGAAGTAAAAAGGGGAACCCTGAAAAAGTTATTTTCTAGGTGGACACTAGGCCTGATAGAAGACTACACCCCTCATCTCCTTCCCCACTGTCCTTAATTTGAGAACTTGGGGATATGTTAACAATATTAAAGAGGCAGTCTGAATCTAAGTTCTTTGGGAGCTCTGAAGCTCCGAGGCAGCCATGGGGCTTTGAGAGCACCCTACTTCCATTTGGCACACCTCAGAGATCATCTGTCTTGCCTCAGAAGAGCTCCCAATTCCTGTGTTGAGCTCTATGCATGCAGACCAGAACTGGGGAACCACTGGCATATGGGCCCACCAGACTTCCCCATCTGACCCACAAGGCTATTTTGGTTAAGCTATACCCACCTGCCCCTATACCTGGTATCATATATGACCATGTGGGACAAGTAGAGATGAATCAGCTGGCTGCTGGGGCTTTGCCTGTACAATTTGATTTTAAACTGAACAAGCCAAAATGGGTCACCTGACTTCACTGTGATGCCAGGTAGACAACCCTACTGACATGACAAACTTGGCCCAAGTGAGAATGTGGGGGGGTAAGTCTCTGGCTTGCCAACCAGACCCTTTTCTCCACCCCTGATGTAGATATTGTTTGCATGTGGACATGCTCCTCACTGCAGCTCTCGCCGATTTATTATATGTAAAAATAGGGCACAATATGCACACGTACTGCTCATGTCACACAAAAGTAGTTTACTAGAATCCAAGCTCTATATGTACTATATTTTTTTCTCTATAAGATGCACCAGACCATAAGACACACCTAGTTTTTGGAGGAGGAAAACAAGAAAAAAAATATTCTGAATCTCAGAAGCCAGAACACCAAGAGGGATCGCTGCGTAGCGAAAGCAGTGATGCCTCTTGCTGTTCTGGCTTCTGGGATAGCTGTGCAGCCTGCATTCGCTCCATAAGACGCACACACATTTCCCCTTACTTTTTAGGAGGGAAAAAGTAAATCTTATAGAGCAAAAAATACGGTATCTCTGTACTAGTTTTTTAGAATGAATTGCCCTGCACGATATGCACTATCCTTTCAATTCTTGTTAGCAATGAGGTAAGGGAAATTGCTGCAAATGTGAGCAGTACAATTATCCTGATATTTTACAAGTCCAACACTTGCAATAGTATGATTATATATGCATTTATCATCTCTCTCTTTTTTTAAAAAAAAAATCCCCTAAACTTATGAAATAACTATTTTAAAACTACAGAAATATTAAGGCAATCTGTGAGCCTTTTACTGTAATTGTTAATGCTTTGAAATGGAAATTTCCCAATACATGTCATGCTGCCCCTGCCAATCAAAATATAAAATCAATCACTTTGATTTGCAAGAGAAAAAAACTGTAGAATGACAAATGCTTGAAACAGCTATTGTTTGCTATCATAGAACAACAGTCTTAGAGAACTGTATAAAGAAGCATGTTATATATATAATAAGCTTTGTCACACACATGCATAGACACACACACACACACACACACACACACCACACAAATAACTGAAACAGTAAGCGACAAGACTGCTGTTCAGTAATGATACAATAGTTAACATATCATTCAATTTCAAACATTTCATTTGATTTTTATTCTTCAAGGGACTGTAGATTGATTGACTGAGAACATGAACAGCAGAATTTTTATTCTCCATTCTGTATTACAAATCCACTTTGTGTTAGGCAACTGAGTCCCAGGGAGGTTTAAAAGTGTGCACTAACAATATATACTAGCAAACGGAGTGAAAATGTCCTATAATATGCCAGTTGTCTTAGCTCAGGGATGAGCAAATCTAGGCTCAGGAGTCAAATATATTCCTCCAAACCTCTCTTATTTTTCCTTCCGGGCTTCTGCTAGGGCCACATTCCTTACCAGCCCAACTCTGCACCCTCCTTGGATATTTTGCCTAGCTGGAATGTGTCCTTAAATTCAGATAAAACCCCTTACTTGCCAAAATGTGGAATAGAGAGGGGTGTAGGAGTATGTGTAGAAATTGTCTGCTGCATGAAGAGGGGGAAACTTGAAACTTTTCAGTGACAGTCCTGTATCACATGTGTAGCTCCCACCTCAATGAGCTCAAAGTCAGAAATGCTCTATTTTCCATGAAGAAAACTGTCATTTATCTCTCCTCTATTTTGTTGCTTTTTTTAACCTACAATTTTGTATGTCAGTTCAGCAAACTGTTTTGTTAATGCTCGCTTTCAAAGAAATAATTATCCTTCCATTTTTAATCATTATTTTGTTCATCTTTGCTCGGAGCTTTTCAAATGCAAAGTGTCACTCTTGTTCCAGAGAATACTAAATTTATCTTTCTTGGTCTCTAGAATTATTACTTAGTGCTCCATAATTCCAGACTATGCCCACATAGACTATCCATATGATCCACATTTCTTTCTCAAACTTAAATGCTGGACTACAGCCCCAGACAACCAGCTCTATGCAACATGCTGTTTCTTTATGTCAAATTTTGCAAGGAGCTCATTTATTGCCTTCTTTTGGCTCTCCATTCTTGAATAAATCCCACTGACTTCTGATATTTTCTTGGGAAGAAAATATGGCCCATTTATTTTTCTTCAAGGCGCATGGATTCAGCTGTGTATGCCTTGTTCACCATTACTGCAGCTGCATGCATTAATTAGCTAAAACTATTGCATACAGCTACCACTGATATGAAACATACAATGTTCATTCAATAATGGCTAAAACTCCTCAAGAAGATGCATGTCATAATTCTCAAGAATAGAAACTAAATATTAATTTCATTACTTTTAAAACTAGTGATTACATCTTAAGACAATGTATATTTACTATTATGGCAAACAGACTGAAACAGCAGAATTCAGTTCCTAAAGGGTATGGATTTGCTAACAAGCAGAGGAGGAGCAGAACAGTTGCATCCATCAAAAATAACAAGAAAAAAAATCTGCTTAACACCAGACATTGTAAGGTTCAAACTGGGAATCAAGGACTGGTTTTTTTCCTTGCTCTACCCATAGGACAGTCTGTCAGAGGAACTTGCTTTTTAATAGATAGATAGTGTATGTGTATAAATAGATAAATGATCCTTTAAAACATGCTGATCATTACAAGAAAAGCAGTCTGCTTTCATTTTCATTTTTAATGAATATTTTATTGTGGTTCGAGGACCCGATCCCCGCTTAGTGTAATGAAGACACACGGACACGTAATATAAGGTTAATGGGCAAGAAAAGGCCACAACTTTATTGGTTACAGCAAGTGAAAATGTATTGGCTTAGGCATTGGATCACGTCAGTTGACTCCACCCACTCGGAGAGGGGTGAGTCTAAAAAGGGGGTTTATTCACCAGTAGGTGGAGCCTGTTGATGCTAATCCAACTATAAGCTCTCCCCGAGGGTCGTGCCATGGCCCCCTGCCACACAGGCATCGGACAGGATCCACGACCGCCAGATTCCTTTAACGGAATACCCAAAAATTGAAGGCGTAGGCGATGGCCACACCTAGCCCTTCCAAACACCACAAACACATTATTCCAATGCCTAACCTACCCACCAATACCACGAAAGTTGTGACGGTTGCTACGAGGTAGGCGAAAAAACCACAAAGCCTAATGCCAAATGGAAAAATTCCTACCAGGCCCCCTGGACAACCAGGGCGA
The DNA here is from genome assembly GCF_964106645.2 of Podarcis pityusensis. Taxonomy (NCBI): domain Eukaryota; kingdom Metazoa; phylum Chordata; class Lepidosauria; order Squamata; family Lacertidae; genus Podarcis; species Podarcis pityusensis. The sequence goes on from NC_138026.1 coordinate 55,744,125, forward strand.
CCAACCTAAGGTCCATAGCAAGGCCAAGAGAAAAACTGAAACCCTGAGCTCTAAGGGAGTGGAGGGTGGGTGACTCGCGATGGGACGGAGAAAAGTGAGGCCACGTGGCTGGCGCAGCAGCAAGTTAAGCTGCCGTCCACGCCCCTTCCAAGCCACCTGGTTGGGCACTTGCCCGTGGGCGAGGTGCGCCAGCCAGGTGAGTGGGTGGCAGGGGGCTAACGCCCCCTGCTTGAGGCAGAGATCGGATCCCACCCACAACCCCTCCCCTCTTGAAGGAGGAGAGTCTTACTATTACAAAAACCAATAATCTTTTTTTTTTGATTAAGTGGTATATAAATCTTCCTAAATAATTTTTTAAAAATCAGAAGGGGAAATTTTCACAATGCTTCAACAAAACTTTATTACATTTTTCTTTTGCCCATTTTTCAAAGAGTACAGGGTAGCGTATATGATGTGTGTCTCGCACACTCACACCCTGTGGCCATTTTACCCTGAGAAGTTTAGGCATATTGCTGCTGTGTAGGCTGCAAAATGAAGCCTTGGAACATGAAAGAGAATTGAGTAGCTTCACAGATATTACACAAAATTTAAAGGGAAATTGTAGGCAGAGAGTAGGCTGAAAAGATGAGGGAGATAACAGATGGAGTATTGTATTCAGTTCTGAAGAGCACAGTTCAAAAAAGAACATTATTGACAAGTTGGAAGAACTATGAGGATAATAAAAGTTTTAGAAGACAAATCACATCAGGAAACCCTGAAAGAGCTTGGTGTGTTAGCTTAGAGAAAAAGAAGATTAAGAGGGAATATGTTGGTAGTTTTAAAATATTGCCAAGAAAGGAGAACTGTTTTTCACTCTACCCACTGTGGACAGGAGAGCAATGGATTCAAATTAAAATGTGACAGATTCCAGTAAAGCATTAGGAAATGTTTCTAGCTACAAGGATGATTCGGCAAAAGAATAAACTTCTTTAAAAGTTGCAGAATCTTTTTCTTTGGGGGCGCAGTTTCAATACAAATTTGAACAGGGTTGTCAGGTCTTGCTATTTAGTTATGGCATGGGACACCTCTATTTCAGAACACATGTTATTATCGTCCAGGCAAACCCTATTATTTCTTTCCTGAAAGGGCACACTGAACAACTGCTTTCTGACTCAGGGAAATGGGCCTTTGTACTACCTACAAATCCCTTCACTTCACAAAGGGTGACTATACTATGCTCACAACATTACCATAGTTATTATGAAGTGTAAAATATAATTGCAAAAAAATGCTCTTAAAATACGCTGCTGTCCTCCCCTCATCCGTAAAAATCTTTGAAGACACCTGCTGTCCAAAGGCTTATGTAGTCCAACATCCTATTTCTCAAATTAGTCAATCAAGTGCCTCTGGGAATCTCATTAAACAGGACATGTTGACAATAGCCACAACCTAAATGTGGACCCTGGGTGTGAAAAGGTTGAAGACACATACAGGCTGCCTTCATGTACAAAACAGTTCTATGACAGACCTTCAGTGAGAGAATTGTATAAAGTCAGACACAAGGCCAGCCTGTTTTGCAGCTAACCTATGAAGCAGCAAATGGTGACTGTTTTCAGACTGAATCCAATTGAATCTATGCTGTCCTCCTATTCACAGAAGCCTCTTTGATCCAGCAGAAGCTTCTGTTAATGGAAGGGGGAAATGAGTGGATTTTTGAAAATTCACCCTTTCTCCTGTAGCCCCCTGTTTCCCCTTCCACAGAGAGTTTCTCAACCCTCTGGAACAGATCTCATGGTGGCAGCACAAGGAATTGCAGAAAGAAGAGGGGAATAATTGCCTTCCACAAGGGGTACTGTTGGATACAGCTCCTAAAACTGCCGAGAAAAATAATGTATTGATTGAAAAATATAGATGCTTAGAGTCAAGTGTAATTAAGTGGCACAAAAACTGCTAAAATAAGTAAATATTCAAGGCTGTTAATCTGCAGCATGAAGTCTAAAGCAATAGTCTTAAGAATGCAGTAGCAAAAATGAGTGAGGATCTACTTATATAACTTGAACCTGTTTAAAATTCACTAAAGTTATTGGGTTGTTGTCAATACTGTGTGAGCAGAAGGCAGATTGTGCAAGGGTTAAGGCCATCAGAATAGCCCTGCTGGAGCAGAACAAGGCCTTTCTGGTCAAGCATTTGCTTCTCAATGTGGCCAACCGATGCCTGGGGGAAGCCCACAAGCAGGGCCCTAGCACAGTAGCACTCTCCTGCTCATGATGCACAATGTCTTCGATCCTAGACATAATATAGCCAGCACGACTAGCTGCCATTTTCATATCTGTCTCAGCTCCCTGTACTCCCCATGAAAAGTCATCCCAGAGTAGCGGAGCAGGAGAGGCAGGCAAACATTGTGGACTGTGTCATCTGAGGAATCCACCTGAAACTGGGTGGGAATCTTGCTCTACTTGATCAAGGTTCACGATTTTGAGGTGATTCCACTGCAACCTTCAAGACATAGCCCACAATGCTCAGTAGAACCTCCCCTAAACAGCCCTAGAGACTTTATGGGAAATTCATTCATTGTGTGAGCTTCATTTCTGCTCACACAACACTGGATACAGTTTGTAAGTCTGGCCTCGGTAAAAGCAGGGTTAGGCTTCCCCATAAGAATCTATGCATCATTTTTTAAGAACAGAAACTGAACTTGCCTTCAACAGCGGGGATTGCAGGTGTCACTGCTGGGGTCTGTGGAAACCAAAGGTGAGGAGGCGGCCCTGCACATAAGACAGGAATGAAAGAGCATTGATGAACAAAGAAAACATTATTTTCAATGTAGTGCCTACTTAAGCACGCATGGAATGCACTTTCTTGTTAACAGTCTCTGAGCAGCCTGAACTCTCTTCTGAATTGTTTGTGTATATTACTAAATACCTGTCAGCAATAGAATGGAATGGCAGAACAAACAAAACTCATTGGTTCTGTCTTTCAGATTGCTAAGCAAGAAACTGCAGAAACTTATTTTTTGAATTCTTTGCAATTCAATATTTCTTCAGGACTAAAGAACACAAAAGATCTTTTTTAAAAATAAATAAATTATTAGGTTTTACATTTTAGTATTCAACACATTTATCAAATAAACAAAGAAGATAGAATAGATAGAAGATAGAAATTAAAACAAAACCCCACCCTGTGACTTCCCTCAACTTCCCTTTCTGGTTACTTTGTTACTTCTGCTTGATCCCCCCCCCCCACCTTGTTTTTCACCTTTTAATTACGCACTCTCTTAACTTTTACCCTTGTTTTCTTAATTGTAAGTGTTTACTCAAACCCTTCTCTGAGTAAAGATCAATATAATAAAAAGCTTTCACATTCATGCCTCCTTTTATGAACGACAGTACACATTCTTCTGCTTTTAACATAAAGGGCCAGTCTCATTAACCAATATCCAGTGGATTGTACACTTTTTAAAATGTAATAGTTGTTTCCTATTATGTATACTGTTCTGCCTAGAACTATAGCGCTGTGATGATTTAATGGGCTGCTATGTTATGTTCAGATGGTGTGTTCCTCTCAGGACAGCTTTTTACATCACATAGAAAGAAGAAGGAACATGCATGTCCCACTTCCATTTATCACACTTATGAAATAATATGCAATGGAGAAAACAATGTATTTCCCACAGGTGTCTGTGCATCATTGGATCATTGTACAGCATGGTGGAATCTACACACATATTTTTAAAAAATGCTGTTAAAATGCTTTTTTGAAAAACGTTTTGAAAAGTATATTGAATTTGGCATAGCTCAGTGTCACCATCTAGTTTTATTTGTAGCTGTATAGCTGAATCCTATGTCAGCCTGCTCCAACCTAGTGCTTTCAATACGTTATTGGTCTCCAGTTCCTATAACCTCTGACCTTTGGCCCCGCAGGTTGGGGTTGATGGGATGGTTGGGGATGATGTTCAGGTGTTTGCCCGAACATGTGAACTGTATCTATGGACTCAGGATGGGCACCTACACAAAAGCCCCATCCTAATGTCCCTGCATGCACCATGCGCCATGCTCAGTTCCCAGCCTTCTTGTGCTGAGCATGGGTCTTTTACTTGTGTTTGCTTGAACATGAGTAGAACTCTCCACAAAAGCTGGGTCTCCTGTTGCACAGCATTCTAGTCATGTTCAAGTGAGCTTGAGTAGAAGCCCCCTGTAGACCTTCACTGCTCAACAAGGAGATGATCAGGGGGTGAAAGGTGTGTCTGATGGGTATAAGAATTTAGCAATGGAGCTTCAGTATGTGCCCCTCCCTCCTTCCACTGATAACAGTGTTTAGAAGTTCAGGCAATGCCTGAACACACCATATCCTTTGGGGCTTAAATAAAACAAAACTGGAAGTAACAGCAATCCATGGGACTAGAATATTCTTGCTCTCTGCTAGTAAATAGCTCCATCCATGCTTGGAGGATAATTAAAATTAAAAAGTTGATTCTTCACCACCAGCCCCAATTACATTTGAGATGTGCTGGCAGTCAATTTGGCAATAATAAGTTCCTGCGCCTGTTGGGTTTGGTCTCATGCATCTTTCTGCGATGTGGTGCCCCCTTACTCCTTTTGTATTTTCTTTTCAAAACAGATATATTACCCTTTAGCAATATTTTCATAAATATTGAAAACAGGTGCCACTCACAAAAGGAATAGTAATACTTATTACCCAAACACCATGGTGTAATATGGATGCAGAGCTAGGACACTTTTATAGCAGAGATTTCTGCAGGGACTTTTAACAGAGTAGCAAAGTAGAAAGTTTCAGAAGCTTTGCTTCTATCATCATATAACAATATTTTTTAATGCCCACATTTGTGGGAAATTATTTTGTAAATATACATTTTCAGCTTTCATTCTGGTATCCCAGCCTTCAGAGCAGATGAATGAACAAAGGCATGCTTTACATATTTTGAAAATAGATCTGACAGTTGATCTAGGGTTTTAATCTGAAATTCCTAATGCTATCCTGAACACACACCAAGGCAATCCTATACACACTTACCTGAAGAGAAGAGTTTGGATTTGATATACCGCTTTATCCTAAGGAGTCTCAAAGCGGCTAACAATCTCCTTTCCCTTCCTCCCCCACAACAAACACTCTGTGAGATGAGTGAGGCTGAGAGACTTCAGAGAAGTGTGACTAACCCAAGGTCACCCAGCAGCTGCATGTGGAGGAACAGGGAATCGAACCCCATTCACCAGATTACAAGTCCACTGCTCTTAACCACTACACCACACTGGGAGTAAGTCCCACTGAACTCAGCAGAACTTTCATTTGAATAGATATCTATAGGATTGCACTGTTTAATTCAATAGCTCAATATTCAAGACAAATATGGCAAGGTAACCTATTTTACTTTTTTCCTGTACTTTTTTCTGCAGAATTTGAGGTGAGAATTGAACTGTAGAATTATATCCTAAAGGTGTATACCAAACTACACCCTCATTCAAGGCAGATGTTTAATTACAATCAATTTAGCACACAGAAACCCAAAACACAGAGATGGAGGAAAGATGCTTATTTAAACCTGAAATACAGAATTATGGGAATAATTGTAGCCAATTTCATTCTAATATCCTAATGTTCAGCGGAGGTACCACATTATCATCAAACCCAACAGAATGCAGACTGGGCCAGTAGTTATAATACCACGCTTTGCTTGGTGCATACTCCCCAAACCCATGCAAATTCATGCTTGCATTTGCATAAAACACAAAACATGCAATTCATTTAAAAGTGTTATATCCAAATTTATTTTAAAAGCATGTATGTATCTGTTTTGATGAATAAAGCTCCTACAAGAGTTTTTTGTTTCTGTTAATAACGGGGAAAGGCTGCATAGCTCAAGGGGAGAACACATGCTTTGCATGCAAAAGATCCAAAATTCAATCCCTGCCAGCTCCAGGTGCTGCCAATCAGTGTAGACAGTAGTCATCTAGAGGGACCAATGGCCCTACTAGGTGGAAGGCAGCTTCTTATGTTCCTGTGTAATCAGAATACAATGTTCACTGGAGAATTCTAGAAGCTAATGAACCTCCCACACTTTTATACTTTGGAAAATTGCATGGAAGCTCGCAGGCGTTTGCTTGGTAAGACATTGCCACAAACATCACAAACATTACCACTATAATATATATATATTTAAAAGTTATTTATTAATTTATATACAGCTTACACACCAGAATGGCTTCTAAGTGTTTTACAACTATAAAATCAATTATAAAATACATACATAATTTATATACACAACCAAACAGTTCTATCCAAACAGCAAAACATAATGAATTAAAATACAAACAAAACAAGGCAGTTAAAAGCGTATAGCAACTAAAATGGTATAGAACAAACAAACAAAAAATAGCTGGTGGGATGCCAATGCTGATGGCGCCTCTTGTATTTCAGCAGAGAGGTCATTCTGCAATACTGATGCCACCAGTGGAAACCCCACCTCTGTGTTACCAAAAAGCAATCATCATCAGGCCATAGCAAAACTCAGAACTTTGTTGTTGCAGAGTTAAACCAGATGTCATCCAACTTTGCCACGGAGAGCTGCCTAAACCCATTCTAGAGACGCATGTCTCACATCAGAATACTTCTGAATACAATTCATGAGGAATTTTGACCCATGACTTCCCAGCTATTGCCCAAATCTTAAAAACAAGATTGGAAGACTTTGAAAGCTAATGGTGAGTACATCAGAAGCAATTATTTGCACACATGAATTATTTGCTATAGGGAAGACTAATGATGTCACCGAAACCTAATTACCTGGTTCAGAATACAAACCAAACAGTATTCTGCACCATGCATTCTGCCATCAGCTGATCATACACCCCCCAACTAGCTGCATTTTAGGCCCTTATGCAAAAGCTCTGATGTTTTACTCTGAAACTATCCTAGATTACTACATCATGAAATGAAGTATGTATGTGTAGACTGGGTTTTCTTGCCCAAACTCCTGTTGATTACTGTGAACTGCTTGCCTGGACCACCTGACCAATTCTTATATTACATGAGTATTTTTCGTTTCAGTCAAATGCATTTAGCTGTTTTCGCTATTTCTATTATTGTTGTACTCAATCCAGATCTAGAACCATCTTTTATTCCTGTTTGTTTTGGGAGTTAGGGTGGTGCTTGAATTGCTAGGCACCATACTTGACAGTGTGCAGATATTGCACCATCCATGTGTACCAAAAATACACATTAGGAGACAACTGTAAGAAAATAGATGAGTTCTCTCATGCCTGCATATCCCAAAAGCTAAATGCTCACTGAGGAAGCCAGTTCCAAAAGGAGTTGATGCGTTGCTACATAAAACTCCTCAGACATTTCTTATAATCGGACACCTCATCCAACATGGTTCTTTCAAAGGAGGCAGATTACATATTCAGCTGCAAATCACTGAATGTTCAGTAATCAAGTGTGAAGATATCAAGTGGACTACGAGCAAGTGTGAACCATTCTGAGGACAGGTGAGGACAGGTGAGCAGAGATCTCTTGTGAAGTTCAGGAAAAGTTTTAATAAAGAAATTGAGCTAAAGGTTTTTTGTGTTGTTTTTTTTTAAATCGTTTGATAAAAATTATTTAAAGCCCAATTAGTTTGCCCATTGCCATGCAAAAGAAATGTGATAAATTACACAATCAGAATTAAAAAAAAAATTATGGAAGATGATAGAGGGCTGATGCTCAGGAGGTTGAGTAAGCCAGGAATGAAAAAAGATGGCTGATCATTAAACTGCCACAGACTTCCCCAGAAGAGGACATGGTCTAGTACCTACAGGTGTTTGCTTTAGGGCCTGAGTATATAAAAAAATTAAAACAGAAAAAAACTTCGACTTGGCAGATGAAAAAAGACCCCTAGGTCAAAATGTTTCTTTTGAAAGGGCCCTCTTCTATCCTGATAAAAGGCCTATCTTATGTTTCCATGTGTTATTAAATGCCTCTCTATTCACTTTGATGAGGAGACAGAATAGAAGAGCTGAATTAATATTTTATCCATTCTTTTGATTAAATATGTTAAAGGGGGTATCCTAAGTCAATTTGCCCTCCTCTGAATAGGTTCAAAGCACAGTTTTAAATTACCTCACAAACATACTGAGAACTGAGAAAGTGGAATACAAATATCATTACAGTCCATGTCTAAATGGTCCTTGACATTTATGCCATGCTGTATATAAGAAAAGGCTGACCACCCGCCTCTAGTAACCCTGCTGTTAATAAGATTGTAGTCAATCAGATGTTTATTGGAAAAATAAGTGGTGGTCATTCATATTATAGCAGGACCTTGTGGAAAACATATCCATTTAGAGCCTTTGTAATTTTCAACCATGTTGATAGATTTAAAACCCTTTGGGCAATATCCCTAAGTCATACTCATAGCAGACCCACTGACTAACCACCTGATAACTCTTGCTACTTAACTCGGCACTGAAGCATAATTTTTGTTCTGTTATTCCTATCCTGCCTAATTTGCCTTGCATAATTAAAATTTACCATGACAGCCCATCTTCAAAGCTAATGTCAACAGTGGCTGGTCCTAATCTGCTAAATACACCAAGCCTGAACCTACTAGCCATGATTGTCCAAGACTTGCAAAGCTAAACAAAAAAACAAACAAACAAAAAAAAATCACTCTAAAGAGAGGCTGTGCCTAAGAGGAGTTTCAGAAATCACCCACCTAGGTAAAAGGCTGCTTACCTCTGGGAGTTGGCATTTTTAGGGCCTCCTCAGAAAACTACCTTCCCTTCAGAGATAGAAATAATAATTATAGTAACCTTTTATGTCCATTTCTAAATTGTTTGCATTTATTAATGCCTTTATCTCTCAAGAAAAATATCTTTTGGTGAAAGGTTCTAGATTGGAATAACTCTGCAAGCTCAAATCTAACCCCACATGGCTACATCTTCAGGTAACAATAATGATCTTCAGAAGACCATATACCCTGAGAATGCAGTAAGAAACCCAGCAACCCAAGTACACTTTCTTTAGTGGTCTTTCCAAGATGTCCACCTTGAGGATGGGAAGCACAATTTAGGGGTACTGGTTGCAACTAATTACCTCTTTGGCATATTTCACAAATGGAGGTCTTAGATCCTACAAAATCCAGTAAAACAGGGGCATTCAAATCCTCCTTCGTGGTCAGGTTTGTGACAGGAGTAATCAAAGGTAAAGCTAAGGCTTTGTACCCAGCCAAAAGGGGATGCTGCTGATGTTGTCAATGTATACAAAACGCACATGGGAGGCGGAGGTACTTTGAAGGGAAGATGAGAAACCCATTCTTTGGTGTTGTTTGTCAGTGATGAACTAACTATCCAAGCAGAAAGAGCAGGCAGGCAGTGCTGAGAAACATAGCTGGGTAGATGGCGTGTAGAAAGAAAAGAGCAGAAGACCAATAATATACTCCTGTTTCATGAATTCCAACAGATGGAAGGCCTATTCCTGAAGAGGATACAATGACTGAAGAGAGGAGCTGGATTAGAACTGATACATGGAAAGTTAAGGCCTGGTAGAAGCCAAACCAAAGAGGCTACTCAAGTATATCACCATGCTTTCTCAATGCACCATCTCAATGCAATGGAACAAGGATACATTTGCAGATACTTTCTCCAAGAACATGAAGAATAAACGAATAAAGTTAACAGCCATCCACAATTTCGCTGATACAGGGAAGCCTTTCCCACCAAACTGCCAATACTTCTTAGTCTAGCTTCACAGCTGACATCACACTTTTATTTAAATAATGGTAAGTCATAAGTTTCTGACTAACTTTGTATCACAGAATCTCAGCTTCTAACTATTACGCAGTGCATTCTCGTAGTTTAAAAGTGGAGTGGTGGGTGAAAAACAAGGAACTCATAATTACGGCTATCTTTAGGAGGCTCAGAGTAGATACAACTCCCATTGCAACCAACTGTTCTGTGCAGCTCAGAACCAAGCACTTAATTAAAAAGATTATTGCTGATATTACAGTATCGCAACCTCTAATGTTCCATGAGGTCAATGTATCCTGGGGATGCTGTAATAGGACTGGTAAGCTCAGCTATAACAAGCAGCAATGCAATTAATCATTTAAACGTTTATAATCTGGTACACTTGCAATCTACCAGGAAGCACGCAAGCATGCTAATAGGATGACCCCTGCCTCCAGTATGAGGGATTAGATATTGACCATCAAAATATTCAGTATGTTTTGCTTGATTTTTTTAAAAAGAAAATATTTGAGCCACTGGTGGAGGAAGAGAAGTGCGGGGGGAGCGCACTGCCCCCGGCAGCACGATCCTGGCAGGGTGCCATCATGGCTGCCTGCCCCGCCCCCGCAGGCAGCACACCCCGCCCCCAGGACATGCGCCAGCCCCGCCCCCGCCTGCTCTCCAACCCCCGTTGCCAAAGCATGAAGCTCCACCACTGATTTGAGCCCAACCTTTCAGAAAATTCCAGGCAGATTCTGGAAAAAAAGAATGGTGTATCATCCTCTTCCTAAATAGCAGGAGACAGGAATAAAGCACGATTGTGGACAAGTGAACACACAGATATATTTAAAAAATGCTTTATTACCAAAGCAGACCCTTGGCTAATCTAGCTTTCTTTTGCCTATTCAGACTGGCAGTGGCTATTCAAGGACTCAAATGCCTTTCTTAACCTTGCTATATGAGAGCCTTTAAGTTGAGCCCTGAGCCCTTGGACCTTCTGCATGCAGACTCTATGCCACATAAACACATTAACATGCTTTATACCAAATCAGACCATTGGTGTATTTAGCCCACTATGATGTACTGGTGCTCTCCAAGGTCTCAGGTAGAAACCTTTTCCAGTCCATTTTTCTTTTAAGTGAAGATCCAGTCACTTTAAAGTGAAGAACCTAGGTCCTTAGTGCAAAACCTGCACTCTTCTCTTGGGCTATTTGCACTGATCTAGAGCTAGATTGGGGCATTTATATTCTGAATAGTTATATTAATATATTTTACTATAGGGAAGAAAGTTGTAAAGCATATTTAGAATGAGAAGATGAACATAAATGCATTTCATATATAGCATTGTTCCCAGTTGTGAGCTAATCACTTCAGATAATGATTGCTGATGGATACATTTTTCAGATGTATTTTCTGAATGGTGCACATAATATGTCATTTATTATTGTGCACTGCAGCCTTCTAGAATTTCAGGTTGCAGTTTACAGGATCTATTAGGCACTACTTGACATAAATCTTTTGCTCTGGTGTGAACTGTCAGCTTCACTAAGCAAATATAAATGAACCTACCACGAAAGACCAAACTATTTTAAGTCGTAAACCAAAGAGAGCAGGTGTACACAATGAAGACAAACTTTTAAAGAGGAAAGCATTGTTTTGAAGAAGAGACATAAGTTGAGACAATTGCTCGCGACACTATTT